>NC_083099.1:75962790-76262790 GCF_949774975.1 Lagenorhynchus albirostris | reverse complement strand
CCCCAACTTGGCTGGTTTATAGTATGTCACGTGTTTTTTTTTTTTTTCTCCCCCCGATTGGTCTTTTTGGATGTCTGTTTCTTTCCGGTGAATTTCTCATTCACTGCGACTTTCTTCTGTTTTCCCACTTCTCTGGGTCTGGGTGTGTAGAGGTGCACCTGTGAACTTGTGGTGATGGTGGCGGGGGCAGGGGGAGAGGGGTGCTTGGAGCGGTGGCATGATGGTTGGATTCCCCTGATCTTTGCTTCATGGGGGCTGGTCTGGTCTGATCTGATCCCTGTACTGGTGTCTTGCTTTCTGGGGTATTGTGCTGATACCCAGCACTAACATTCATGTCTTGACTATTTGCCTATGGGGTCAAAGTCCCCGCACATGGCAGCCTCTTAGTCCTGACCCCAGGCCTCTGCCTAGTCAGTGGCTCTCTAAGCATCTCTGAGTACCATCATCAGGGGATGAAGAAATATATAGATCCCCAGCTTACTCAGTACCAACTATGAAAAGACAGGACCTGTACGCCTGGCTTGCCTAACTAGATACCCACTTGGCCAGTGCTGTGTTTTCATCCCGTCACCTCCACACCGTGTGGATCAGGGTGTGGGACTGAATGGCAGCCATTGACCTAGAGGCCTGCAGCCTCCTCAGGAGTGGCCTTAGGGTCCTCAGGTGCCTTCACACCTATTGAGATGTTATATTCTAAAGCTGCCCCCTTCACCCCAAACCCTGGTTGGGCCTTGAGGTGGTAGATAGGAGGAAGCTGGGACCCTGGTGTCCCATCTCCTAGACTGGGTTTTTGCCACATTCTCCTGCTGCTTGAGGGAGAGGGCTTCTTCTCCTCCTCTTGGAGCAAGGATCTCCCTAATGTGGCATCTTGAGTGCTCTTTACCTTTGGTTTAGAATGATCTTTGTGGTCAAGTACACCCATTTTGGAGCTTGATACGTTGATTCCTACACCTCAGGAATGTGTTGAGAATTCAAGCTGCACTAAAAAAATTCCTATCCAGGATGTCAACAGCTGAACATGGACACTTTCTCTTTGCCTGCTGCTAAAACTATGCTGATCTTCCCTGAGGCAAGTAGATGCTTCTGACAGAGTAAGGGGGAGGTTAAATGTATGTAAGGACATGCAAGAGAGAAAAATACATTGTATTTTTAAATAGTGTTACCCTAGTTAAAACAATAATTTTGGGGAAAAAAAAGGTTTAGAAATGGGGCTTCTAAGACTGCCTTCACTGGGATTCTGTCTACATACGTGTATGCGTTTATGTGCACGTAAGCATGCGAGAGCGCGGCATTGTCAATTCTTCCGGCAAGCATTTGTTGAGCACTTCTTACATCCCATGCACTGTGGTCCAGAGGGGAACATGGCGCAGTCTCCGTCTTCAAGGAGCTCCCAGCTTTAGGAGGGCGATGGGTGGTGATGGATTACATCCAGAGCTGTACTGCTGATGCCTGCGTTTCTGTCTGGTGAATATGACTAATGTTTGAGGTAGGGGCCTCTAATGGGTCTGGGTTCCCTCTTACCTTGCTAGGATCTGCTTTCCGAGTCTCTTCAGCCTCCTAAAATGGCCAGTTCTAGGCAGTTTTGCTTTTTCCAAATAAAGCTAATTCCTTTAACATCAGCCTAGGTTTTCACAAACATGTATTCTATAGAAAGGATGTGTTAAATAAGATCAATTGAAATAGATAATAAGAAAAGAGAAAAATGAAGTCCAGCTTAGGGCTATTGCTCTGCTTCTCTTGTGGTGGAGCTGTTTATTTGCTGTTATTTTTAACCAAAATTCTTCCACTTCTTTTTTTTTTTTAATTAATTAATTTATTTTTGGCTGCATGTGTCTTCGTTGCTGCACATGGGCTTTCTCTAGTTGCGGTGAACGGGGGCTGCCCTTCATTGCGGTGTGCGGGCTTCTCATTGCGGTGACTTCTCTTGTTGTGGAACATGGGCTCTAGGTGCGCGGGCTTCAGTAGTTGTGGCACGCAGGCTCAGTAGTTGTGGCGCATGGGCTTAGTTGCTCCACAGCATGTGAGATCTTCCCGGACCAGGGCTCAAACCCGTGTCCCCTGCATTGGCAGGTGGATTCTTAACCAATGCGCCACCAGGGAAGTCCTCTTCCACTTCTTTTACACAGGAAGACTTCTGTGTTTTACATACTGTTCTCACTCCAGGGCTCTGGGACTCAAGTAGCCCTAGTAGCTATGAGCAGTGTTTCTCATTTGACCAGGGAAAATGAGAACTCTGTTCCCTGTGAAGGTGGCAGAAACTGGGAGACTGGCAAAACAGGAGGGCCAGGAAAGTACAGAAAAAACCCAAAGAAGCAGGCAAGTGATGGTGCCAGCTGGTTGGGTTCAAGTGGAAAGAGTGGGGGGCTGGGCGTCAGGAGCACAGTTTTCTGATTGATGAGGTTGGTAAACCCCTTTCCCTCTCTTAGACAATGAGGGAGGTGAGCTAGGTAGTCTCAAATGTATCTTCCATCTTCAACATTCTGAGCTAACTGGACAACAGTAAAGCCAGCAGGGATAGAAACCCCGTGGTAAGTGGTCTCAGGACCTTTATGCTGTGGTTCTCTGAAGACTTTCCATCCTTCTGAGACCTTTGGTCTGAGCAGCTGTAGTCTGCTTGGTCAGACCCCTGGTGCCAGAGCTCACAGATGACCCCACAGCCTTGCTTGGTGATCAAGGGCTCTAATTCCCTTGAGGAGAATCATCCTGACAGTCAGCAGTAGCTTCAAACTATTTTGGCCCTTAGAACCTTTTGAAAGAAGGGCTAGGTTTCTGGGACTTCTGGGTCTGTGTTGAAAAGCCTACACTTCTCAGCCTGTTCCTTTGGACCCCAATTCTGTCATTAGGGATGTGTCTAAACACCCTAGAGAATGCCCTCACCAGGGCTCCATCAGAGCTGCTCTACCACTTCTCTCGAGGCATGAGGACTGATTAAATGATCTTCCTGCCAGCTCATGTTCTTGAACTTTTCTTCCTTTGAGTCGCCTAGAGAAGATGGTGAAAGCAATCCCAAATCTTCATTTCCTAGGGCATGTGCAAACCCAGCCCAACCGCATCATCTCAAGAGGAGGCACTGGGTAATTGAACTGCTGTCTTGGCTTTCTTCTACATTTCCTTCTACCCAGAGCTCCATCTCCTTTCCCTCACATTCTTTAGACCTTCAGAGAACTCATATTTTGATAGAGGGAAACAAATTAGTTTTTTTTTAAAGTACATCGAAACATTCCAAGTATATAATATGACTACACTAGTAGGATCCAGGGACACAAACAGGGGAGTGGTGAAGCCTATTTTGGCAGATGTGGTGGTGGTCATAGAGTAGGAGATGCTTGAGTGGCATTTGGAAGATGCGCTCATTATCCAGAGTGACAGGGTCGGGAGGAAATTCCTGGCAAAGGGAGAAGGGTGGTCAAAGGCAGAGGGTTGTGTGAGATTATGGGGGATTAGAGGTTGTGGGTGCTTTCACCAATCCTGGCACCACAGGGATCACATTGGAATCATAGGAATATTTCACAGGCTCCTCTAGCTTTCTACTTTAAAGGGGTTTAGCACTGCCCTATTCTTCAACCTCTTAAAACATTTTGAATACAAAACATAAACAGAGTGATGGAAGCCTGGACAATTATATACCCAGACATCTTTTTCCATGAAGATGGTGAGTGTGCATGCCTGTGTGCATATATGTGCAATGTGCATGTGTGTGGTGTTGCTCATGCTTTGGATACAAATGTGTGTGCTCCTTCCATCATACTGGGTTCTTGACACAGTATCATTTTTCAGCATTAAAATTCCCGTCACCTCCCAGAAGTGCTCCTTTCAGGATCCATTTCTGCTTGGCTTGGTGTGCACAAACATTCCAGTGGGATTGATTGCTTGTGTCAAATTAATTCGTTTTCCTTCCCAGGGAGAGTGTCTGACATGTGCAAAATGGGGAAATCCCTAGGCCTCTAGCCAAATGTAAGCTCAGACGAGTAAAGTCAGGTTTGGGTCAAGAATTGGTCTAGGGAGCCCACAGAGCCTGCACCTGGATACTTAAGCTACCCTTCCCAGCATGTTTTGTGACTGTTCCGAGGCAACAGGAAAACTTGGGACTGGGTAGAGATGGCTTCAGATGAGAGGCTTGGGTCTTTTCAGCATTAGCTGTGGTACCATTTCCTCTTCTATGCCCCATCTTCCTATTACTGCTTTATTTAAAAGGTTGCAGAAGCCTCTGGAAACAAATGGAGAACATGCTATCATTCTCCACCCACCTGTGTTGACGCATCAGAGAGCTCTGGGATGGTTCTCTTTTCCGCCTCAGCCCTGATGCTTCCCTGCAGGCTTTGGTGGATCCTCGTAATGTACCTCTTAGGCCTTTCATAACAGGTAGCCCCTAGATTCATGGTGCCCAGACAGCCAGCCTTACCACATTGTGCCTGAGTCCAGACACCAGACCAGGGACCTTCAGACTGTCTTTCCCACAGTTGGAGCCATTGACTTACTGACCTGTGAACAGCAGGGTGGTTTAGACCGTACTGTCCACCGATGAACTAATTAGTATCTTGGCAGTAGGAGCTTTGTGAGTGTGTGATAAAGTCCCCCTAAGAATGGTTGTGTATTCTTTTCCTGTAACCTGCAATTCTGGATGTCCTGATTAGCACTTAGTAACTTTAAGATAAACTTTGTGGGCTATGATTATCAGTAGGTCCAGCCAAAGTTTCTCTAGGAGTTTATTGTCTATAGTCTAGTTGAACGTAGCTCTTTAATTAGCGGGATTATGGCAAATATCTTAGCTCATTTAGTTAACCATTAACCTCAGGACCTCTGGAACTTTAAAAAGAAGCCTGGTGAATTCCTCATACCAAAGAGTAAAAATGCTAGATTTCCATATTATCTGGCATTACAGTTACTTTTTGGGGAGGGAGGTGGGGTTTGAATTCTATTCGCCAAAAACTTTTACATAAATTGATAACAGAAATGATTTTTAGCATTTCCCAGCAGACGCCATAGTGCATCACTTCTCACAGAGGCACTCTTCAGGCTTGGTTATACAACTTAGTGCTCTGTAACTCTCATAGAATCTGATTGCAATGTCTGGTTTTTGAGCTGGGACAACTGGGCTGCTGGAGGAGTGCAGGGCTCACAGAAGTCTGCTGACAGCCGGAATGCTTCCTCTGCCCTGCTCCTGATGCCACCCAGTGTGTCTCTTGAATCCAAGAGGACATCACCTAATGTCTTCTCTCTGGTCTGGCCTATTTGCTAAGCTCTTACAGCCGTTCAGTTGTTCTACTGAGTTTGTTTAGAAGATTTATTTGATTTGTTATGCATAGAGGTAATTCTCTGACTGAGACTTTTTTCAGACCACCCTAATTATTCCATCTAGCACCACAGTTGGTATTGAATAAGCATGCTTGTGATTTCCCCTTAGGTTTTAGTTTTCCTCATGACAGAGACCAAGGCAGATCCCCTAGGTCCTCTGTGAGAGACCCGTGGCCAAGTGTGCAATCATGTGCTACCTTAGGTTTCCCAGGCCCTAGGGCCATAGAGCTCTAGATTTGGCAGGATCTGACGGCAGGGGTGGTATCATCAAATCCAACTCTAAATCTCTTTAAAGTAGAGCAGAAGGCCAGTCCTTTTAGGGCTCTGTCAAGCACTCTGGTGGGTGTTGCTTTTCTCCATGCGAAGACTTTTCAGTTCTTCTGCATTTAAATGGTTCTGCATCCAGGTACACACTTTATTCATTCCTTCCAGGTCCCTCAATATACGTACTCCTGAGGCTTTGTTCTGCGGGACTTTTCCATTTCTGGGCTGTTGGATTCAGTTTGATTTCCCCATACATCAGCTTAAATGGGAGAGCCTGTGAATTCCTGGAGAGGCTTTGTGGAGGTTAGGGATAGAGGAAGCAATTTATCTCTTCAGGTGTCAGGACTTTTAACCCTGTGTTTTTCATCGTCGACTTCAGGGTGGTTTAAACTTCTGCAGCCCCTTGCCTTGCGTGTCCTATGTATTCTGTGGTTGAGGCTGCACTTTCCAGGCACTGCTCAGTCCTTGAAATGAAATTTATATATGATGATCTTTTGTGGGGGGTGCCAGAGGACTCCCCAAAAGTGTGATCAGTGGAAGTCGGCCCAGCTTTGGATGTCAGTAGAGACCTTCACAAGTCTTCTGGCTGGCGTGTGGCGCCGTTATGGCTGCAGTGTGGTACAGAGGGGCGTGTCCCCGTCTGGGGTTGGGAGAGCTGTGTGCTGCTTTTAGCTCTGTGCTGGCCTCCTCTGTGATCTTGGGCAGGACACTCACCTCCCTGGGCCTGAGTTTCTTCACTGGAGACTGAAGGTGCTGAAATGGACGCTTGTCATTTTGAAAGTCTACAAGGTCTCTGAGAACGTTCTTTAGGGAAGGGTGGTCCTCTGCCTATCTCAGCTCTGACGGTCCCATAAAGATTGCCTTGGGGGGTGGGGGGGGGTGGGGAGGAAATCCCTGTTTTCACACGTGACACACAGAATTCAGAATAAATTGTCATTGGCTGATATCTGTCCCCAGCCATTAGAAATTCAGCAATGACAAACTCCCAGTTTTGCCCGTCTCTGGGTGAGCTGTACAGGATAAATTCTGAGCCAGTTAGAGTATCCTTAGTTCCTAGGACTGCCAAGTATTTATAGGCTTCCCAAGAAAGTGCAGTCAACAATTTTGGGGTACCATAATCTATATATAACAAGTACTCTTCAACATGATTTGTTTCCTCTCCTGGCCTGTGGAGAGGATTTTTGAAAGGAGAAAAGTTTTGTTTGAATTTTCTCAGAGCCTTCAACTTCTTTAAATTGGATATTTGGCAAATATTCTTCCCCAGAGAGATCTGTCTTGGCTGGCCCTGCCAGCTCTTTTCCCTCTCTAGTAGAGGGAGTTTTAACTTCCACTGATCTATCCTTTGTCCCATTTGGCCTGGTGAAGAGCTGGTGGAGAGGGTCATCCTCAGCGTGCTTCTTCCTCTGGAGATTAAGCCTCCAGGACCATATCCTGTTCTTTTTCTTGGAGCTGCCCCTATTGCACTGCCTCTTCTGCCACTCTGTCTTCAGATAGGAGTATTATTCTGGAAGCTGGGCTGAGGATGAGAAACTGGGGTTGAGGAAACACAAGTAAGATTTAAAGGTCAAGAAATTCTCAAAGTTTATAGAATGACCAAGAGAGGGTGGCCAGGTCAGAGTGCACCCCCAAGCCAGATTCAGGACATCAAGGGGCTGGGACAAGGAAGGTAGATAACGGCCAAGAAGGTGAGATGGAGTAAGGGCAGTCAGGGAGAGTAATGAAAGGTCCACTCAGCATCCAGGGCACCTGCAGAAGCTGAAGGGGCAGCAGGAGAGAGGGAAACGGATGTGGGCTCTCGCTGCAGCAGTCCTTATTGATTGAGGACTCTTCTTGCTTTGGCCCTGTCCCCTGGATGTGCAGGCACCAGCTCTCAAGCAGGAGGAGCCCACTGAGAGCATCTGGCTGGGACGCAGGTCTTGATGTCGTCAGCTGCTGTCCCCATACCTCTTTCTGCATCAGGTCAGCACATGAGTTTCTACTGTTTGTGCTGCTCACGGATGTCCTCTCCATTTAGTGAGCCTGCTGGCATCCAGGCTTATTCCCTACGCCTGGTGTTACATGGTTCAAACCACCGGACAATATTAAGAAAGTGAGGTGCTGGGCATCCAAATTCCTCACAGAACATTATCCTTTAGCCCTAGGGGGTCTTCATATGTGTAAATTCCTCCTTCAGTTCATGGTAACAGAGCTACCTGTATGTCTTCCTCTGTCTCTTCGGCAGATGCCACGTCTTTGTGTTCCTGAGGCCTTGGGTGGGGTTAACTCATTTTGATAGGTGGGCCAGATACTCTTTCCGGCCACAAATAAAACATGTTGTGACCTGAAGAGGCCCATTTATCTTCAAGCTTTTATTCTGTCAACATGGAAGGCCCTGATTGCTTTTTGATCCAAACTCTTCTCCCAGTTATCTTTTTTCTTCCCTCTCAAGCTTGAATGTTTTGAAGTTACCCTTCTCCCTGTGGTGCCAGAGAGCCCCAGCCTTATCTGTGGCCTGGCTCAGCACTGCAGGCTTCATAGCCTTGAGCTGCAATTGGGTTTTCCTGTGATTTCTAACTAGTATTGATCCAGTCCAATTAAATCAATGAGCTTCCCTCTGGTCTCTGTCTTTTCGTCCCTCACCTTTGGATTTAACATCTCCTTCACCCTTTTCCACATTGGACCATCCATCCTCCAGGCTGAAGGTGAAAGGATCTAGATTTATTATGTTGGTTTTTTTAACATTCAGGTTGAAGTTTGAACTTTGGGCATAGCTTCTTTAAATGTAGTGTGAGAAATGTCCCTGTGTCAGTTGTTGGTTTATACCTGGTTGAGTCTAACTCTGGTTCCCCTGAGTATGTGCTCCTCACAATCCTCATCCTTGTCCTCTCCTTCCAGAGACTCTCGTTATATGAAAGGAAGTGGTTGTGTAGTGCAGAGCTTCCTGAACTTTCTCAGTGCATGCTTCTTTAACATCTTACTAATTTTTCCATGGTATTCTTAGGCCAAACAAGGACTTCGTAGATCTGTTCATTAAATATTTAGGTCCAAAAACCTTAATAAGTACATATGTCCTAACAATGTAGTAGCCATTTGAAGAAGTAATACACATAAATCGAAAGAAAAGTATTTTTATTTCATTCTTGAATAACTATGGTTACTTACTACTGAGACAGATGCCCTTGTTGGGCACTGCACAACTTCTCAGAACTTGGAATCAGTTTGAATATTACTTTCATTTCCCGTTCTATATTTATTTTTGTGCTGTGCTTGCTTTTTTCATAGCAACTGCCCCAAATCTAGTTTTGCAAAGATATGATGTCATCGAAAGGAATGAAGTGTGATTTAATGCTGTAACTGAGAACTATTAAAATCTTGTGCTAGTAGCTCATGTGGTGTCTGACAGATGTCAAGCATTGATGTATTTCCCTCAGAAATTTAAATATCGCATGGAACCCCTATGAATTTGCTGTGGTGCTCCAGGGTACATTGGACATACAGTTTGGGAACCGTGGGAATAGTGGCATAAATGTTGGGAACTCTTTTCTGGGGGTGATTTTAATCCTTTTATCTCCTCAGCCTAGTTGCTATTCTCTAGGTTGTCAGACATCTTCTCCTGAGAATTCCTTTGCTTCCAGGTGGGCTTGATTCTCAAGGGACTTTTCTTTTCCACTCTTTATTAGCTTTACTGACCATTCTTGAGGCCGATCGGTACTTATCAGGGATTCCTGTCACGAGAAAGG
The DNA here is from genome assembly GCF_949774975.1 of Lagenorhynchus albirostris. Classification (NCBI taxonomy): domain Eukaryota; kingdom Metazoa; phylum Chordata; class Mammalia; order Artiodactyla; family Delphinidae; genus Lagenorhynchus; species Lagenorhynchus albirostris. Next base: position 76,253,512 of record NC_083099.1, on the reverse strand, counting down.
GCTAGGTCTTACCCCCTCATCGTGAGATGAGGGGGAGGTGAAAATAGCACCAAGTAGGGGAGTTGGGATGGGGCTGGAGGCTGATAGTCAGGACCAGCTACATAATCTGCAGGACCCAGTACAAAACGAAAATTCAAGGCCTCTTGTTCAAAAACAGGGCAAAAGTGCTATTACAGTTGTTAAAATATAAAGCCTTTCCTTTTTCCCACAGTCTCTCTCTCGACCTGTCATGGTGTTTCAAATTTGCTATTTAATGATGTGCTCCCTTAGCACGGGATACTCGGGGGGCCAGTGCAGACTCTTACAGGTGCCTGGTCCCCTCCCTCCTTGTGATTCGGTGCATGTGGCCTTTGGACTCCTGGGATCCCCCCTTCTACCAGCTGCAAGACTGACCCTTGGCCAGGGGCAGAGAAGTTGAGTCAGGCATCTTTCCTTCCCATGGGCCCACTGCTTCAGCCCATAGTAGATGGGCAACCACCAAGGGTACTGCAGGCACCGGGGCATGCTAGCAACCTGGATTGCAGGTGGGAGAGATGCTTGCTCCTGCTGAGTCGCCCTCTGAGCATGCTGTGGTGCAGAGAGCCCAGGGGAGGGATGGCTGCCATGCTCTGCATTGAGACGTTGTGGGGTGTATGTGCCTGACCTTGACCCCCTCCCCCAGCCATATTTATGTCCAGGCCTCTGCTAGGGGACAGGGATGGGGAGGCCAGACAAGACCCGGAGCCCCAGAGGGTGGGGGAATGGGGGCCTGAGAACACACCTCTGGAAGGTGGCTGGAGGTAGACGGTGTGTAAGCCTGGGCCCCAGTCCCCTGGCACATGCTCCCTTTTCCCATCAGCCTTCCCTTACGAAACACATATTCAAAGATGAAATTATTAAGAATTTTGAGACCTTGACCACAGAGCATTAAATCCCAAACACAGGGCCTTCTCAGTGTGAGACCCTGTGTGACTACATACCCCCGAAGCTGGCCCTGCTGATGGAGGATTCCTAAGTGGGTGACAGGTACCCAGACATAGCCACTGATGATGCTTGCCCCTGTCACAGACCACATGCCTGCCCTTGAGAGGCCCCAAGGTGGATGGGAGAGACTGAGCCAGGAACTTTTGTGTGGGTCTCTTTTTCCAGAGGAGGCCTCTAAGCCTTGGGGAGGCAGGTACAGTAGAGAGTTCTACCTTGTGACTGATCAAGCTACATTCCTCAGTGGCTGAGGAATTCACTAAACTGTGGTTCACTGGCTGTGCTCACAGTTCTAGAAATATTTATAGCCAGTTTGTATTGAATGATCACCATGTGTTAGACATCCTGCTAAGCGGTTAACTGTCCTTTCTTTCCTACTTTCCTTAGGAACTCATTGAATGTTCATAATGACCCCATTTTACAGATGAGGAAACTGGGCTCAAATGACTTGCTCAGTATCCTGTGGTATCTACGTGATGGAGCCAAGTTTTGAGGTCCGACAGTGTGGTGCTAGAGGCCACCTCTGAGTCAGGAGAGCGTTCTCCTTCTGGGTGTCGTCCAGTTTTGTTCATAGTAATGGTGCCCAAGTGCATCTTTATTTCCTGGTTCCAAACAAAACCTTTTGTTTGCTTCTACATGTATTTCTAGACAAGGACATTTATTTATTTATTTTTAAAATAAATGTATTTAATTTATTTATTTTTAGCTGCATTGAGTCTTTGTTGCTGCGTGCGAGGGGCGAGCGGGGGCTACTCTTCGTTGCGGTGCGCGGGCTTCTCATTGCGGTGGCTTCTCATGTTGTGAAACACAGGCTCTAGGCATGCAGGCTTCAGTAGTTGTGGCGCATGGGCTCAGTAGTTGTGGCTTGCAGGCTCAGTAGTTAGGGCTCGCGAGCTCTAGAACGCAGGCTTAGTAGTTGTGGCGCACGGGCTTAGTTGCTCTGCGGCATGTGAGATCTTCCCGGACCAGGGCTCGAACCCATGTCCCCTGCATTGGCAGGCAGATTCTTAACTACTGCGCCACCAGGGAAGCCAAGGACGTTTATTTTTAATTTGAAAGTTTTCTTCAAAATGAAATAATCTCCTGATTTTCTAAATATGTTTTCAAGAAAAGTACATAGCTACATCTTTTTAAATCCTTTTTTTAAAATTTCGTAATCTCATCACACTTTTCAACATGGAAGTTTCAGTAACAGGGCTGAATTTGGAGGCTTATTAGTCCCCCTTTGTTCTGAGCTCCACCTCTGCTCTCTGTCAATAGGTGATTAGTGGTCTGAATCCTGAGGCAGTGATGTAGTAAGTCCATTCACTTCACACAGTACGGCCGGCCAAATCCGAGGTATTCGGCTTTCCGTGGCACAAGTGCTCACTGTAAAGAAATAGACCATTTACTTAGAACAACAGGAGGGCAGTTACCTTACTTTCTAAGAGCTGCTACTCAAAGGGTGGATCGTGAACCAGCAGCATCTGCATCACCTGGGGCTAGAAATGCAGGATCTCAGGCCCCCCAGACTTGCTGAATCAGATTCTGCATATTAAAAAGAGCCTCATGTAATTCATTTGCACATTAAACTTTGGGAAGTACCATTTTAAGCTTGCGTGTGCATGTGTGTGTATATGTGTGTGTGTGTGTATGGGCGTACTTATTTTGTTTACTTCTATGGAGAAAAGACATTCTTTGTCACTTATGTTAAAGACTTGTGTGGCCTTGGGTAGGTAATTAACATCCTCTGAGCTTCAGTTTTCCCTCCTTAAATGAAGGGGTGAGACCAGATCATTTCTGCAGTGTATCCCGGTTCTATGGTTTTAGTAGAAATCCCTAAGCAACAGAGCTTTGTAACAGTTTATTGCTTCTATTTAAAGCCACCTTTGGGCATTTACACATTTTTAGTCCTGTCATCTTTATCCTGTACCCAACTGCTAAGACCCAGTTTTTCCCAGAATGTGACTTATGACTGTTTGTATCAGAATCACTTAGAATCAGAATCTGCGTTGTTAAAATTCAGATTCCTGGGCCCCAGCGCCGACTTCCTGAAATGGACTCTCTGGGAGTGGATCCTAGAAATCCACATCTTTAACTTCTGTGTTCCACTGTAGGTGTTAACACTTCCCTGCTACTTTCCAAGTGTAAAAGTCTCTACCGGTTCTCTAATTATTTCTCTTGTTTTTCTGACATCATACACTTCTTTGGTGCCTTAGAAAAATGGAGGCACAATGGAAGAAAGGAGGACGTTGGGAAAGGGAGCTGATTTGGAGAGGGATGACATTTAATGTGAGGTGACAGCAGGTGATTAAAATGCAGTTGTCTAGAACACATTGGAGGCTGTGGGGCTGTAAGTGTATGGGAGAGAAGAGGGTTGAGCTTTGCATTTGGGAGTGCCTGAGGTAGGACTGGGACACCGAAGGATGTAAAGGAGAAAGACTGCCATGCATTTAAGTGTGAGGAGGTGTTTCTGCACAAGGCAGTGGAGCCTTCCCAGGAGTGGGAGTCCCCCGGCTGTGTAAGGAGAGAGCTCACAGATGACTTCAGGACAGCTCAGATTTAGAGGGTGGGAGGGATTGCGGAGTCCATAAGACATCCAAGGAGAGTTGGAGAGGCAGAAGGAGAGCTAGGACAGCTCGATGGGAGGATTTCAGGAATAAAGAGTGTGGAAGTGGTCACCAAACACTGAAGGCCGGTCAGTCTGTCTCCAGGAGGACTCATGCATTTGGAATGAGGGTTTAGTGTCTTTAAAGGTGTCATGGCAGCCAGATCACATGTGATCTGAGAGGGTAATGGGAAGAGAAGCAGAGGAGGGGAGGGCAAGGGGGACTGTGCTGGGATGGTGGCACTTTTGTAGAGGGGTGAGCCACTGGAACACTTTGATAGAGGGCTTGTCCAGGGTACAGAGGCGGTGGCATCACCTCCTCAGTGGGGGTGGGTGTTTGCCCTTGGTACTTACACAGTAGTGCCTGTGAAATTGCCAGCTCGGGAAGGAAGTGACGTGGGTGCAGTGGAGAAAGATGGTGGGTAAAGACACAAATATTCTTGGCCAGCTGGCAAACATTGGGAGCAGCAAACTGGAGGCAAACAGATGTCAGTATTTAGAACAAGATGTTTGGACATTTTGGAAGCAAGAAAGCCCTTCTCTCTGTTCACTTCCAGGAGGGGTTGGTAATCTTCTTCCTTGCTTGAACTTTGTTAGCTACTTAACATAATTCAAACACTATAGCTATATTTGGGGCTTCTTTGTTGGCGCAGTGGTTGAGAGTCCGCCTGCCGATGCAGGGGACACGTGTTCGAGCCCCGATCCGGGAAGATCCCACATGCCGCGGAGCGGCTGGGCCCGTGAGCCATGGCCGCTGAGCCTGCGCGTCCGGAGCCTGTGCTCCGCAACGGGAGAGGCCACAACAGTGAGAGGCCCACGTACCGCAAAAAAACAAGGAAAAAAAAACCCAAAAAAACACGGTTGCTATATTTGGAAGATGGTCAACTTCTCCAGGGAGATAGGATCATGGACACCATCAGGTCAATTCAACAAGCGTTTCTTGAGGGTGTGCCATATGTAAAGCACTGACTTTGGTGTAGCAAGGATCAAAAAAGGCCAGGCCAGACCTTCAGGAGTCATGGTATAAAAGGATTGATGTACAAAACACTAATAAGGGGCAGGCTTACTTCTCTATAGACACAGACTCAAGTTTTCGGGATGTGTGGTGTTTTCCAGCCACTGATTATCAGGTGAGCTACTGAGGAGCAACGGGGGATTTTTTTTTTTTTTTAAGTAAAGAAAAATAAAGAAAAACACTAGTACTGTTAGCAATACACAGAAGGTGGTTTTGGGATAAGTTCTAGAATTCAGTACATTTTGAGCAACACTTATTAAATGACTGCTATATGACAGGCCTTGTGTTAAGGACTGAGGGTACAGAGATAAATAAGACATGGTTTTAGCCTCAGGAGCTTGAAGTCTAGCAGGGGAGACAGCCAAGGAAACAGATAATTATAGCTCATCGTGATACATCCTGCAGCTGGGTCATCACAGGATGCTAAGGAGGCATAGATGAGGATGTCAAACTCAGGAGGTGATTTTGATTAAGCTTTAAAGAACAAGAAGGAGTTTAAACTGCTGAGAGATGGTAAGAGACTTTTTAAAAAAAATCAGTGAATGAAGAATGCTGTGATTCCTCTGGCACCCCTTTATTTATTTTTGGCCGTGTTGGGTCTTCGTTGCTGCTCATGGGCTTTCTCTAGTTCTGGCGAGCGGGGGCTACTCTTCATTGTGGTGCGCGGGCTTCTCATTGCTGTGGCTTCTCTTGTTGTGGAGCATAGGCTGTAGGCGCGCGGGCTTCAGTTGTTGCAGCACACGGCCTCAGCAGTTGCGGCATGTGGGCCTTAAAGCGTGCGGGCTTCAGTAGTTGTGGCACTTGGGCTCAGTAGCTGTGGCTCGCAGGCTCTAGATTGCAGGCTCAGCAGTTGTGGCGCACGGGCTTAGTTGCTCCGTGGCATGTGGGATCTTCCCGGACCAGGGATCAAACCCGTGTCCCCTGCATTGGCAGGTGGATTCTTAACCACTGCGCCATCAGGGAAGTCCCTCTGGCAGCCCTTTAGAGGCAGGACCTATGGTTTTGGTGTTTAGAGGTATGTTAGGGAATTCAGCTCCTGAATAGTAGAGAGGGAAGACTTAGCTGATGCCCTCTTCTCTGAGCTCGTCTTCTTTCACTTCTCTCCTCATCATCTTTCCTTCATCAAAGAGGTCAGAAGCAGGATAAAAGGCAACAGTGATGGTGACCTGTCCTCTTGTCAACCCCCGCCACACACGCTGCCCACCTGGGGTGGGAGAAGATCTGAGACTTTTTGAGAGGGTGCCCAAAGATGACATCTGATTAGGAGCTGATTAGCTGGGCCCTGAGGAAAAGAACGGGTGTGTGTATGAGGACTGCTTTTGGTTGGTGTCTGGACTCTCAGAAGTGGCCCTCTGTTCCTGGAATGACCCAGCCTTGCCTTTCCTTTCCGCCTCCCTCCCACCACGTGAGCTGCGTGCACATTGTTTTCAGAACAAGAGTGACAGAGACAAAGACCTGGAGCAAAATTTGCCAGTTTCCTCCCTCTTGGCAAGAATACTCACCCCAGAGAGACCCCCGTCCATCTCTTCAGGAACCTCCCCACCTTAACCCTTTTCTCTGAGTTGTTCACAATGACATAAGCAGTGCTGTGTCTTGTGCGTGCTCTCTGTTGTGACTCTTACAGGTCTTGGCTGCAGTGAAGCCATAGCTAAATTGGGGAGGTTCATCTTTCCTCCCAGGAAAGACTGGTTTGCACTCGATTTATACACAAACTGAGTGGAAGGAGAATTAGAGTAAGAGAGAAGATTTTTCATTTTAAAAGACTATTTAAGGAGGAAAAGCACAGCAAGGAGCAGATAGCACAGTGGTGGTGGGGTTGGGTGCAGCATATGAACAAAAATTGGAATAATTCAGATGAGATTCGACCGGCCCTGTGTGAGGACAACGTGCAAACTCATAAAGAGTTCTATATTTTGTGGCGACAGTTGGGGAAATTTGAATATAGACTGGTTATTAGATAATATTAAGGAATTACTGTTAATTTTGTTACATGTAATCACATTAGCAGTGTTGTGGACAAGAAAATGCCTTCATATTTAAGAGATGCATGCTGCATTTATAGGTGAAATGTTATGATGTCTGCAAATCACTTCAAAATAGTTTTGTAAAGATTATGAGGCAAATATGGCAACAAGTTAGTAATTGTTAAGTTTAGGTGTGAGTGTGTGGGGACTAGTTATACTATTCTTTCTACTCTTCAAGATGATTAAAACATTTCATAACAAAACATTAAAAGAAAAAAAGAGTAAAGGCTCTGGAGCCAGATTTCATGGGCCTGAATTGTGGCATGTGGCTTCAACTCTGTGCCATTTCTCTTCCCTAAAATGGGGTAGGATGACAAAGGTACCTGCTGTATAGGGTTGTGTGAAGACTGAATTGTATAACACACAACATGCTTAGATCGGTGTCTGGTACACAAGTACTCAATAACTGCTTTATTATCATTATTACTATTATTATTAAAAAGAAACCGTCTCGGGCTTCCCTGGTGGCACAGTGGTTGAGAATCTGCCTGCTAATACAGGGGACACGGGTTCGAGCCCTGGTCTGGGAAGATCCCACATACCATGGAGCAACTAGGCCCGTGAGCCACAACTACTGAGCCTGTGCGTCTGGAGCCTGTCCTCCACAACAAGAGAGGCCGCGATAGTGAGAGGCCCGCACACCGCGATGAAGAGTGGTCCCCACTTGCCACAACTAGAGAAAGCCCTCGCACAGAAACGAAGACCCAACACAGCCAAAAAAAAATAAACAAATGTGGGGTTTAAAAAAAAAAGGTTGGCCCAGTTTTCATCATTAAAAAAAAGAAACCGTCTCAAGAAGTAGATATGTTAAACTTAGACTGGGACTGAGAGAGAACATAATTTCTCCAGAGGCCAAAGGAAATCCTACCATTTGTGACAACATGAATAGATCTTGAAGGCATTATGCTAAGTGAAATAAGTCAGCTAGAGAAAGACAAATACTGCGTGGTCTCACTTATATGTGGAATCTTTTTTTAAAAAAAAGTTTAACTCAGAGAAACAGAGTACAAAAGTGGTTGCCAGGGGTTGGGGGGTGGAGGAAATAGGGAGAGGTGGGTAAAAGGGTACAAACTTTCAGCTATACAATGAATAAGGTCTGAGATCTAATGAACATCATGGCGACTATAGTTAACAACACTGTATTGTGTAATTGAAATTTGCTAAGGGAGTAGAACTTTTGCACTCTCATAAAAAAGATAAATATGTGAGGTGATGGATCCATTTACTATATGGGGGAATCCTTTCACAATGTATACATATAACAAATCACCGTGATGTACACTTTAAATATCTTACAATTTTATATGTTAATTATACCTCAGTATAGCTGAAATTAAAAAAAAAATTCTCTAGAGGCCAGACAAAAGCATTCAACTTGGGCCACCTTCCAGTTTGTGGTGAGTCCGGGGGCAGAGGTGGAGCTGGGTTTGATGGGGATCCGGCATCCTCGATGACACCCTTTCCTCTGGCAGGGTGGACTGGGTGTTGTCAGAGAGAGGCTTATAAGTAGGAAGACGTTGATGTGAGGGGCAATAAGGCCATCTCCAGGGAGAGACGTTGAGTCACCAGGTTGGGTGGAAGATCTCATTGGACAATGACGTGAATGGAATGTTGTGCTACTCATCCATGCACAGAACTGACGTTAGTCATTGTGATATGTTTTTCAAGCGGAACAGGAAATTTTGCAGGTAGGCATGAAGAGGGCTACAGAGAAAAGAGGCAACTCAGCTTCTCTCTGGGAATTCAGCTTCACCAGAGAAAGTCTGGAATGTGCATTGCATAGTGCAGAGATTTTCAGAGTGAATCAGTCATTCAAAGATGGGACTAGAGAGAAAATGGGTTCATTAGGAACACCAGTCAGGGATCCAGCAGGAAACAGATGGCCCAGCCATGTTGGATCATCTGAGGAAGGTTTAGCGAAGGGACTCTTTACATAAGTGTGGGCAGAGACTAGTGATGAGGAGTTAGTTCCTCTAGACCTAACGGAATGAGGAAGGAGTTGTACCAGAACTTGGGGACAGAGAGTTTGTATTGAGGGCTATCTGAAAGGGAGCTGGGACTTTAGGTCAAGGGACACAGCCAGCCCATCAGGACCCCTGGGGAGGTTGAGGAGAGGTAGGGGATATCCCAGCCTCACTCTCCTTGCTTCTCTTGATCTTCTGCTAGCGCTTTCCAATGGCTGAACTCAGCGGGATGCCAGACGGCAAGAGAGCCTTGATGCAGTACACGCAGGTCAGCCTCCCAGGGCCCAGAACCGGCTAGAGGAGGACAGAGGCTGACCTAGAACAGGGTGCAGAGTGGGGGAGGGTGGATCCGGACATCTTCATCTGGCCCACTAGGAGACTCTGAGGCTTTTAGGAGAAAACATTTTTTTTCCAACCTCGCTCTTAGTTACGTCCCCATTGCTAGTATGCAGAGGAGCCAGGTGATCTCTTGTACTCTACTACAGAAGCACCAGCCACTTTATGCAAACACCGGTTTGTAAGGATGCATATTAGCTGTGGTGTACAGGCTGGAAGCAGATTTAAATCCCCCAGTGGGAGCTCCAAAAGGGATAGTAGAGATAATTTAGCCTGACTGCCTCCTTCTGACAAGAAAACTGAGTTTCTGAGAGGCAAAGTGATTTGTCCACAACTTCTTAGTGGCAGAGCCCAAAAGAGGACACTCATATCCTGGCTCTCAGTGAAATGATCTTTCCTCCAGGACCTAATTCTACTCGGACCTCAGACATGAAATTGGCAACTTTCCTCTCTTTCTGCGTTCCCTGACCTTGACTCTTCAAGGTCACCACCCCACCAGGCTCTCTTGTGATGCAATGGGGGCCTCTAAGTGTATTTTACACATGGTTGGCACACTGTCCTGAGGTCATAGAACTGAAAACTCGCCGCCAAAGACATGGGTTGGGTTTATGCATTGGGATAGGGTACGAGTGGGTGGAAAGACCACATCCCTGGCTTCTGTGTTACACAGAGTCAGAGGTCCTGTCTGTCTCTCTGCCAGGTCAGCCTTGCCCGCTGATGATGTGTTATGGAAACCAGAATTGAGAGGTGAATGAGAGGGCACAATAGGCAGAAGGTGCCTATGAGCGACACATACCCTTTTTTTGGAGAAACACTGGGGCAGTAAGCCTGGCCAGAGCAGTTCTGATAACAGCTCTGGGTCCCATGTGGGCAGAGGACTCATGGGGCCTGAATGGGTGTCACAAAAGAGCAGCTGGTGTCTGGCGTGAATATTAGGTGTCTACTTGGTCATTTCCTTCCTTCCTAACTTCTCTTCAACACGTGCATGCTTTTTTTTATCTATGTCTAACATGCCTCATGAGCTACTTGCTTCCTTAGCGCCTGTGCTTACTTTTATCTATCTTCATCTATCTTCATTTTGTTTGTTTCTCTTGTTTTCTGTAGAGAAGAATTGAACATTTTTAAATAACAGAGCAAACACAAATTACACCCTTCATAGATTTAGGGTGAATGTTTATATTTTGTACCTCAGTTTCTAGGCTTTGGAGATTAAAAAAAAACATCTGAGGTCATGTCTTTAATTTCCAAAGATAAAAAGAGCAAAAGGGCCCTCAAGTGACTTTGTCTCCACTGAAATTACCCCTATTTGCCCAGCCTCACGGATCTCAGAATTGGATCATTACCTCCAACTAATTATGACACGTGAAGACACAGACAAGAGGCTCCTCCCATGGTCTCCTCATCACCCACCTGTCTCCTCGTGTCCTGCGTGTATCTTCTCTGGACCTGTGCTGTTAGCTCAGCTGGTTGGCAGTGGCCTTTAGGAGGCTAGCCCATGGGTCTGATCCTGATAAGACCCAGCTAGTGTTGCACGGAGAAACACATGGCTTCCCCTCTAGAAGCGGTGCCTCCTTTAAATCTGGGCCACTATTCTGACAAATCCCTTCACCAAGGGGGCAGGATGACAAAGTTTGGATAGAGCTCAGCCAGATCCCAGTTCTAGGATCAACTAGAAGTCAGGGAAGGGGCATGGTCTTCCTTCGGGAAGGAAACCGCCCATCTCCATCTGTGGAACTCAAGGGCACTCGCACGGGCCTTTGTCAGCCTCCACCTAGTGTAACCTGCCTTTCCACAGGTAGCAGCCTAATGACGTCATGTCAGGTCGCAACTCTGAAGTATCGAGATCACTTTGTGAAATTAAGATGAAAACCAGAAAGGTTAGTTGGCTCAGTGACACCAATGACAGCCCCAAACTACACTTACATTCTGAATTCCTGGGAGGCTCTTTTGCTGAGTGTGCTACAGAGTGAGATTTAACCTTTAGAGTCCATCCAGTACGACTCCCTTGTTCCTACCGAACATAACTCAGCAGTTGTGTTTAGCCCAGAGACACAAATATGAGGCGGCCTAGAGTAAACCCCCCTTCCCTGGCTACCTCCATTACAAACTAACAGTTCATTTTGCATTTGAACATCAGGAACCCCACCCCCTGCCCTGTCATGTCTGGAGATGATAGAGAAGCTGGTGGATTTAATGTATTTATTGATTTAGACCTTCCCCCCACCCCCAGGAGTTGAATAATGCTTACTGACAGAAGCATTTGGGACGTCTCATTTTTACAAAAGGTAGGAAACATCATGGCGCTTGGAGGAATTGGTAAGGGGTGAAGAGGCGCTTTCTCTGACTTGTGGTCTGAGGAAGGGACAACGTGGCATTTTCTACTTGACGTATGAGGAAACAGTGTGATTTATGATGTGGAAAGGGCCTCGGCCCCAAGCAGTGCCTGTGTTGAGACTGGAGACTGATAGATATCCAAAATCTCGTAATAAACCATAATGGAAAAGAATACAAAGAAGTAAACAAATAAAATAACCTTTGTGGTTCCCACTTTAAAGATAAGGAAATGGAGACTCAAAGAAGGTAGGAACTTTCTTAAAATCACATAGCTGTTAAGTGCAGAGCTAGGATTTGAACCAAGAAATAGTCCATATGTCTACTTCCATAGTCTGTGTTCTTTCTATTGCACTACGCTGGGGGAAAATAAATTCATGGAAACCTAGGAGGAGGAGGAGAAAGAAATACTGAGGGGAGAAAGTTAAAAAGACTCTCTAAGAGACTGGGGATCTCCCAGGGCCGAGTCTACATGTGTGTCCCTAATTTTAGTGTGCAGCCCAGGGACAGCACTGGAGAGGAGTCCACAGAATCTGCTGCTCCTCTTCTACTTGTAGAAGAGAAAGAGGGCGTGCTTGAGGAAAGGTAGGCAGCTTGATCAGCAGGTATGTAGACTGAAAATAGGAAATCCGACTAGACGTATACTTGTGGTAAAGTGAGGGGTTCCTTCATTGCGCCTGGGGAGCCATTGAATGTTTTTGAGTGAGGGAATGACATCATAGAGCTGCTTTTCTTTAAGAAAAGAACAGTAATAATGATAATTTTTACCAGTGTTTAGAGTGGATTACAGTGTGAAGTAGGGTAAGTGTTATAAAGGGGTAGATACCACATGCAGTTGGAGCTCAGAGGGGAGGGAGGTGAACTTTACCAGGAGGAGTTAGGGAATGGTTTGTAGGAAAGGGGACATTTGGCTTAGGCCTGGAAGGATGGATTTGGAGAGTCTGTGATGGGGGTGCCAAGGGATCCCTGGAGGAGAGACTGGAGAGCTTCTCTTGTCAGGCTGCTGTGCAAATGAGCTAGACCAGCAGGCATGCATTTAGATACCACCTTGCTTGAAAAAGGAGCTACAGCAGCTTATAGAAAATGTGCACTACAACAGGATAAAGGAGGTGATGAAATAAGGGCAGAGAGAAAATTAAGGTAAGAAAAGTGAAAGGAAGGTCGCACTGAGGTTAGCACAGATAGCTGGACCTGTTCCCTATTTTCTGGGGACATGCTCTCCAAAGCTCACAGACAGACTGCTTTAAAAGACAGAGTATGTGTGGAGCAAAGGTGGAGACTGTGAAGAGGCAGTGGCAACACACACTTCGGCCCTGTGGGCAGCACCAAGGATAGCTGGACAAGCCTTTGTGCAGATCGGAGGTGAAGGCTGCTTCAGTGATGGGGTGCTCAGAGCCTGGTGGAGCCCAGATGAGAGTGGGTCATGGAGCGCGTAGGTAGAGAGAGATCTGAGCAGCCGACTCTATCGGCATGCCTGTGTGCGCACACGTGTGTGTGTGAGACCTCAGTGTCGTGGTGATTGCTGAATAACTTGGCATCCTCAAGGTCTCTGCTCTGAGCACCAAGCTCCATGCTCTATGGTAAGAGATCCAGGAAGCAGCCAGGTAATAGTTTCCAGGTTCTTGGAGAACCTGCTCTAGGCTCTCTCTTTGCTTGCTTGAGAACACACTATACTCGGGCTAGACTCCAAGACTCTGCTCCTGCTGGAACCTTTGCTTGAAGGTCCTTTCCATCCTAGCTATGGTCCGTCTATTCATAGTCTATCAATTTTGTGAGGCTCCAGCATTGTTCCACTCCAGGTGGGGAAGAAGTCTTCTGTGACGTCACTCTGTTCCCATCTCTGTCTCCTTGAACACATTCCAGGACCTGTCATCACAAACCTCCTTTCACTATTGCTATTGCACGTGCCAGGTGTTTCCTCCCCAGCTTGACAGATGTTAAGTTCCTGGAGGACAGCTGGGAACTTTTTGAAAGTCTTAGTGCCTATCCCAGTGTTGTTTATACAGTAAAAGCTAAATAAATACAAGCTTGACATTCTGTTCCTCTGGTATCTTGCGTGGTGTGTCACCTTCAGTGGGTCTGTGCAGTGCAGTGCAGGATAGTGAATAAAGCCCTCGACCCAGGCAGGAGGGCTTGGTTCTAGGATTGATCTGTATCATTGACTTGGATCTGTCCCTTGTCCTTTCAAGGTCTCAGTTTTCCTTCCTGTAAAATGAGAGGGTTGCACTGAATGATTGCTAGGGTCCCTTCTACATATACTGTGGACTCAGGAATGTAGCATTTCCATGTGAAGGATAACCAGGAAGGGGAGGGAGGCATCCTTGTGCCTGGTTGGATGCTGTGGGGGCATGGTGTTCCCACCTGTTTAGGTGTGCTGGGATGCTTGGTGCTCTGAGCCAGTCAGGTGCCGCTTGGTAGTAACTTCTCTAATGGTGGTGTCTTTGCAGGTGCAAGTTAGCCAGACGTCCCCCATCAGAAGAACAGTCATTGATAAGGCACTTTTCAGATGTCCTCTCTAGACCTCCCCAAACTCTGAAATGTAGTATTTCCTCCTGTACTTTGAGAGAACAGGCTCAGAGAGGTTAAGTGATTTGCCAGAAATTGTCAAAACCAGGATCTCGCCCAAGGCTGCCTCGCTTCAAACATGGGCTCTTTTCATCAACGTTGCCTTGCAGCTGAGCTAAACCCAGAAGAAGAGAGCAGGTGACGTCCATGCCACAACCACACAGGAAGGCGAGCAGCCCCCAACTGGCAAGGCGTCTCCTCTGTTAGAATGCCCCTCAGACACATCAGTCCTTGAGCCAGACGGATCCCTGAAAGACCTCTTGAAGATCTTCCCTAGCCTATGAAGTCAGTGATTTGTAGAATAAGACATATTCCTGTCCCAGGCTCCAAGTTTCTTTCTTCTGAGAACTAAAGCTGATGTTCTTCCATGGGCTATTAAGACACCAGGGAAGGAAAAGAGAATGTTGGCCAGGATAAATGTGGTGGAAGGCGAGCTGTTTCTTTCTAAGTACTGGGTATCAATTTTCTAAATACAACCCAAGGACATGTTATACTTCTTTCTGCAAGTCCTTATAAAGATAGCAGAGACAGCAGCTCAGTATACCCTCTTCCTGGTCTTGTTCTGTTCCGGTCTGCTCCCTGAATCTGCTCTCTCTCACCAGTGCTTGAAAAGTGGTCTCTTCCTGTTAATGAAAGCAGGTGTCTACAGCTTCACGTAACAGGTCAATCAATGCCATTGATGAGGTGCCTACTGCTAATGCATTCTTGCTCTACCACTAAAGAATAAAATAGATGAAGATCCTGGCCTGGGGGAGTTTTGGCCCATAGAGGTTTCATGGAGGTAACAACAAAGTCTCCCAGGAACTTGGAAATAATAGAAATGAACCTGCCTTTGAGGGTTAAGTTAGGTCCATCCATCTATCCTACGTGGATATGATCCATCATCTGCAGCTGTGGACCAGGAGATATTCTGCAAATGTGTGAAGGAAGAGAAAAGACTTCATCAGTATGAGCTGGGAATAATCTCAGGGACGCCCTGCTGAAATGTGACTGTAATTTAGTAATCCGAAGCCTAATTAATTGCACCGAGGGCAGCCTGGGGAAAGACTGTGTACAGAAGTTGCTGGTCAGCCGAGGCACTTCTGAAAGGAGTGTTATTAAAGAGACAGAAGCTGGTAGTGCACATTCAGGCTCTGACCACAGACAAGGGATCTTTGGTTCTCTGGCAGGTCTAGCTCTAATGTTGGGGTATATACACCAGCCCATTGTGGTATGCTGTCCTTGGGCCATGAATTATCCTGCAGACTCCTCTAGCCTTGCTTTTATTGATACATGCTCACTAAGCAATTTTTGGATGATGGTTTGGTTTCCCCAGTCCATCAGCCTCCACAGACCATGCTGACCTGAGCACTCCAGGTCCTGTCACAGTTGTATTTTGTTGTTGTTTTTGGCACCCAGTAAATACTGCACAAGAAGATAGCAAAGGGTCAGCTGAGCACTGAGGGGCTGTAGAACAGAGGCAGCTAGAATCAGTTGCCTCTTGAAAAGCAGCCTTTTAAAAGCTACAGTTAGAATGGGGAGAAAATCGAGAAAGGAGCTGATCTGTTAGATCTAGAGCAAAGGAGACATTGCTAGTACCAGATAAATTTTGTTGAGTGTTTACTATGCACCAGCTACTGTACCAAGCCCTTTATAAGCATAACCTCAGCTGATCCCCAGAACTGCCCTTTGAAGTAGGTAAACATTATACCGTCCATATGACAAATGAGGATGTTGAGCTCCGAGTTTACACAACTAGTGATCAGTAGAGCTAGGATTTGAACCTATGCGTATAGCCACCATACTACATTAGAACAAGTTTTAGCAGGTGACACAACATAGAACTTTTTTTTTCTGAGTTTTCCAACAAAGGACTGACCTCAAGCCCAAAATGCTAGAGTAAGTTTTAAGCTCCCGTGATGCTAGGGGGTAACTGTGGGGATGAGTTGTTTTGCCCGTAGTTTTGAAGGAATGAATGGACTTGGATAAGCAGAGATGGATGCTGAGAAAGTGGAGCGCAGCCTATTACCATGTGGCAGTCACTCATGTAGGGAGCAGTAGGAGAAGCAGGATAGGCAGATGAGGTGGGTCACAGGGAACAGTGGGGCCTGTAAGGGATGCTGAACTCACTCAGGTTTGCATTTCTCTGGTTAGCTCCCTGCTATATGCCCGACATAAGATGCAATAACAAAAATTAATTCAAAGGAATAGGTAAATCCAGTTACACTCTTGTTTGTTTTAGAATTTTTAGTTCATAGCATCAGAATGGCTCTTCTATGGACGTCTGCCTTGGGTTTATAAACGTGAAGTTCTGTGTATTGAATGGGCGCTGCAGGTAAGGGAAGAAGGGCCAGCCCATGGTCAACCTGACTGGTCAGGGTTTAACCAAATGTGGTGGACAATCTCCCTGTTAGTCTAGCCAGAAGCATTTTCTGTGAGTTAAATCTGGATTTGTTCCTATTTTCCAGGCATATGTAGGTTCTGGAGCCCACGTTCGTAAGGTCCAGGGAATGGAGCCCAGAATTCATCTTATCAAGAGAGAGGAGACGAAGGAACTGTCACAGGGCAGATAGAGCCCATCACACTGAAACTCAGTCACCTCCCTCACATCAGCTCTTAGAATCTGAAAAGACCTTCCTATCATTTCTCTGGATCAGCAGTTCTTTTTCTTGCCTGGGAGAGTGTAGACCTGTGGAGTAGCTCACCACTAACTCCTTCCAACAGATTATTTATAAGAATGTTATATAAGACCAGTTCTACTGTTCATGCCTTAAGAACGCCACTTTTTTTATTTCTTAATTTGAAGACGTGTCAATTTTTTTTACTTGTTTCTCGTCTCTAAGTCAGCTTACTGAAAAAGTGTTTTTCCTGTTGCATCATTATTCAATTAAAAAAACTTTTTTACTATAATCCCTTGCTAATAATTTCTTGGAAATTTATGTAAGTTACATCCACATATTCTCTTTAATTCACATTCATATTTATTCTTTCAAGGATTCTTATATGCATGCTTTGCTGTTATAAGAACTGTCCTGTCTTTTCCTCTGGTAGGTCATGCTTGCTTACACACTTAGTAGTCCTTTTCTTCACATATGTTTTGCTGACTTTCCTGGTTTGAAAATGAGAATTCTCCCTGGATCTTTTCTTATGAATGGAGGCTACATGAGTACTCTGGCAGTTCTAGGGCACAAGTGACTTTGTGATAAGAGGTTACACATTTTGGCTAGCAGCTCTACAATTTCACCCTTGAATTCCTTCAGGACTGCCAGGTGGATGCCATATGGTCCTGGCGATTTATTTACATCTCGTTTGTCAGTCAGGTTCCTGAGCACTTAACTGCAGTTTCAACCCTGACTTCACTCCTGTCAATGGAGGAGGGCAAGTTGGGAAGGACTTTCTTTCTCGAGGATGCTTTTTGTACCAGGAGCATCATCACTGCTCCCCCTGCTTCTCCATCTCATTGTGTCCCTTTGGTGGAACAAAATAACCTCTGTGATTGACCTTGACATTGGCATTCCTCAGTTTTATTTTTGGCTTAAGTTCCTGGGTTGTTTTGGTTTATGTGCCATTTCTTCTTCCGTGGCCTCTTTGAAATTTCTCCCTAGTCATGCAGGGATGCTTTCCTTTTTGAGCGTCTGCTGTTGTGGTCCCTGACCTCACCCCATCTATCCTGGGAATTCTAATACTATATTTTAAAATAGGCTTCAGGTTTCTGTGGACTTGTGACTTTATAAGCTCTTCTCTTCACTCTCCCCTTACCAATGTGTGTGCATGTCTCTCTGACATTTGGCATTAGGATTTAAGGTGCCGCTTGAGAAAGGACTTGGAGGCAGGAGCAGGACAAGCTGGGCAAAGGAGGTACTGTGCATTCTACCGAGAGGCCCTTTGGTGATGCACATGGGCAGCTGATCATGCTGTCCAGGTCAGGGCAGGCCCCAGTTCCTGAGACTTGTTCTCTGAGTCAGGATCTGTGCCTAGGATGTTCCAAGGCTGCCAGCCTTGTGAATACACCCTCCTCCCTGCAGCATGGATTCTGTGCAGGCTTCCCTTCCACACCCCAGCTCCTAAAGTGCCAGAGAAGTGATCGACTGGAGCATTCTGGCCCGGCTTGCTTCCTGTGGTGAGGCCAGGATCTCTGCAGGACAGACTAACAGAGGGTGGGCTAAAGTTGCAGTAGGAGAAACTGATTTTGGACATGGGGGAGAATTTCCAAGGAGCTCGAATGGGAGGCTCAAGGAGAAGGTGGAACCCTTTGGAGATATTGAGAATATCTGTCTGTGTGAGCCGAGGGGCAGACCCAGCTGACGCGAGGGCAGGGCAGGAAAGGACCTCGTGACGCTTCTAGGCTGAAGCTGCTGCTGGTCAGGATCACTTCTCTGCTTCAGCAGCAAGTGCCTGACCAGGGTTGTTGAGCTAATTGTTAAATTAGAGAGGCTGGGGAAGCAAATTGCTTCATGGTGGGCTGTCTCTGACTGTGCCCAAGGCTGATGTCATCCGTGAGTTCCTCCTTGATGGGGTGGGGCTGTGGGGATGGTGGGCAAGCCTGACACGGGTTTTAATAAATCCTCATCAGCTGCAGCACGCCCCTGCCTCTCTGAGAGGCCCGCATCTGCCACTGTGGGGAGTCCACTGCCAGCTTCTCTGTGCGTTTGTTTACTGTCCCCAATTCCTGAGCCTCACAATGATGATATTTTAGATCATCATCTTCTTAGGGGTCATGAAACCAGGTGCCCAAAGGAGCCAGACCATTAACCTGAAATATCAAAATGGGCCAAGTATAGATGGTGAGTGGAGAGTATCAGGGAGCAGTGGAGAGTGGTGGGGACGGTGGCAGACGAGAGTGGTGCCTCATCTCGGGGGGCTGCAGCTACTCAGCCCCAGCTGATGGATGCCACATGGGAGCTCCTTGTTGCCATGTCTTCTTTCAGAGAGGATTCAGATAGGTATCTTATTTGTGCAGTAGCCTGATTTTTAAGTGTTGAAAGTAATTCAATTAAAAGACACTGTGTTGGTCAAACAAAGTCCATTAGCAGGATGAGTTTGACCTGTGGGCCTCCAGTGTGCAACTTCTGACTTTGGTCCAAACTGCTTGTCTTACAGATGAGGAAACCGATCCAGAGAGGTTAAGCCTTTGGCCCAAGGTTACAGGGAGTCAGGGTTACAGCCTGGAGCTTATAACTCTGTCTAGCACTCTTCTGCTTCTTGGTGTTGATTTGGGACCAGGGATTCTCTGTGCTGGGGCAGGCTAGCTGGAGGAGAGTAGACCTGAGCGGACGTGATTGATGCCTTGTGCTACATGATTGCTTTTGTGAGTTGCTAGGGCTCAGATGCTCCAAGTGGGTGGGATGGTTGGGGGAATTCAGGGTGCTTTTGCGGGTAGCAGCGGTGCATCGTGAGATGTGGGGGTGAGGATTTAGGCGGCCCCCGTTTTGGAGCTCCACCCATGCCTGTGCTCATTCCTATCCAGGCACCACAAACTCATGCACACACGCAGAGGCACTAGAGAAGCAGGCATATGCCACTTCCGAATCCCTGCCCTTTGTCACTCAGGTGTACACCTTGGGATCATCCTAGACTGTCCCCAGTCTTGCCCTGGGTTCTTCAGCTTGGAACCACCTTTCCAGTCTTGCTGCTGCTCTCCCAGTTCAGGAGTTTCACGATACAACTTTGGGACCATTGCAGTAGGCTTCAAGCCTGACTGCTCCCAACCCATGCTCCATTACTGTCTGATAAATCTTCCCAAGCACAAACTTTGACTGTGGCATATTCCTACTCAAAGTGGCTCTGCATTGCCCACTGGATAAAGTAACAGTTCCTTAACTTGGCATCTTAGGCTCCAAAGCCCTATGGTATTGAAGCAATAGTCATCAGTCTGGCCTAGCTGTAGATCCCAGCTCTGCCACTTACCGGCTGTGCCAACTTAGGCAGTTTTCTTGACTCCTCTGAGCCTGTTTCCTTCTCCGTAACAGGAGGATTTTACACAGAATTGTTTCAAGAAATAAATGAAATCGTGACTATAAAGCACTTAGCTTGACACACACTGATTCTTTAATTGAAGGTATTATTCAAGGGCCTCCAGGCTTTGGTACCAGTATTACCTGTCCCACAGCCTTAGCTCCAGCTACTTTGAACTACTTGGTGATCCCACTGCCGTGGCCATTTTCTCATTCTCTGTTATGCATCCTGTTTTGGTTTTGCTGTGTCTACTTTGTAGCGTAGGTATTTGTGTACTTGTCCCGATTTCCTTCCCCCATTGCATGCTCTTTGAGGGCAGAGCCTGGGTTTGACACATCTCGTACCACACTGGCACAAAAGGTGCTCAGGAGAAGTTTGTGGAATGGATGAATATTATCCTCAGTTCGGCTCCACATTAAGTAGTTAATTGATAATGTGTGTATTTATGATAGTTTCATGAATATTTATGGTCCTACTGTGTTCCGGGGATTCAGTTGTAAAAGAAACAGATACAGTCTAGGTCTTCAAGAATCCTGCAGTGTAACCAGGAAATGGGCCGGTACAGAGGCCACTGAAGAGAGTGTGGTAAGGACGGTGGCCTGTCAGCGGCAGGGCTGTGACCAAGGCAGGTGGTACAGGGTACTGTTGGTGCACATAGCAGGGGCAACCACCACAGTCCTAGCATACTGAGAGCATCTTGGAAGAAGAGGTGTTTCACCTGAGACCAGAAGGATGAGTAAGACCTTGACTCAGGTACATGGTTTATTGTGAAGACACTGCTTTAAACCTCAGTTTTAAGAAAACCTTGCTTTGTTTTCATTCACTCACGAGCTCTTACAGAAATGCTTTCTGAGAACCAGGTTTTCTGAAATGATCTGTAACCAAGGCAATGTTATGGTTTTAGGTTGCTAGGGACTGGGACAAGGGTTGTTGATTGTATTCAAATTTTAAGCAACACCCAAGCTGACAGCTGTGGCTAGAGAAGCAAAGTTTCTCCTTTCTTTAAGAGCTGGGTGGGAGATTGTTCTCTTCTAATTTGGAAAAGATAATCGTATACTCTCACGCTGTCAGGGTGTGGAGATTCAGCTAGTCAGTGTTTTTGTTGCTTGCTTGTTTTGTGGCTCCAGCTGTGTGGATACAGGGGCAGGACAGCTAGAAGCGGGAAATGGCTGGGGTGTTTCTCTGACCCTCCTGTTAGGTCTTCTGCTCGGGTCTGGAAGAAAGACTGTAGCAGCAGACATGCTCTGCAGCTGCGGAGGAAGCAGAGGAGATTTTTGCATTAGGAGGAGACGCAGGGATCTGGAACTGTGTGCAAGCCAGGAAACTTGACACCAGCGAGAGGAGGCCACAGAAGAAGATAAGGTTCTCTTTGTAGACCCTGTACAAAGGAAATGTACAAGAGGAGAGCAGGTGATTAAGAATCATTGTGAGTAAGTATGAGTTATACTTACATGTTCCTTTGAAATAGGCTACTTTCGGACTTGATGTTTGTATCTGTTCTTTCTAAAATTTTATTTTAAAAAACATAAAACTGTGCTAATTTCTTTTTCACCACAGCTAATGTTTAGGATCCGGAGTCCAAAGCATCTACTGCCACCTGGTGGCAGAGGACACCACCTGTGGGATTTGAAGTTGATGGGGTACACATTGATTGAAAATTGATTCTGCAGCCAAAATATGGAATCATAACATATTAAAGTTGTTAGAGATCTTAAAAATCACATAGTTTTGCTTCTAATTAAATCCAATATCTTTTCATATAGAAGCTCTTACTTGAATGCCTCTAGTAACAGGGAGCTCATGATCTTGCCTGACAGACTATTCTGTTGTCATTCGTTCTATCAGAATGTTTCTTCTTTTTATTTATTTTTAATAGGAAGAATTACTTGTTTTTATTTACCCTGGTTTTTACCCCTGGAAAAACCCAATATAAGTTTGCTGTGTCATCTGCATTATGACCCTTCAAATATTTGAAGCAGCCTATCTCCCCATGATCCTGTTTTGAGGTTAAACAATTGTGGTTCCTTCGATCTTTATTCTGAAGTCATGCTTTTCAGACTCCCCATAGGCATATCTTTCCCCTAGTTGCTTTCTACTTTGCCAGTGTCCCTGCTTAATTGTGCTGCCAGGCTTCGATCCAACACAGTGCTACAGACTTGATCAGCTAAGTGATCCCTGGTACTTGCAGGCTACCTGGACGCCAGACTTCAGATGCACTCTGTGTGGTATGAATTAGCTTTTTGTAGTCTTTACACAATGCTGACACCTCGTAGGTTTGTGGTAATGAAAACCCCAAGAATTTGTGTCCTTCCCCCTATTTTTGAACTTTTTTTTAAAAGTGAAAAGCAAGACTTTATAGCGAACACTGAATCACACAGTTTAACACAATACATTCTGAATTTCACATGTTACAGGTAAAGTGAAAGCCCTTTTTGACTTCATAGCAATTAATTTCTCCCTGGAGGTAAATCATGGTAGCAGATGTTAGGGACCTTCCAGACCTTTCCATGCATTTGCTTATATGTATATCTATATCTATCTATATCTATATATATATCTGTAGAAATTTGTAAATCTCTGTGTGTGTGTGTGTGTGTGTATGTCTGAGGTTAACATATCAGGCTTTTCATATCATTTTGCAACTTTTTTTTTCGTGCAATGACATGTCTTGAAAATCTTCTGGATAGTATTTCTCACTGTGGATATTCCCTAGTTGTCTTAGCAATTCTTCTGTTGTTTCTGTTTCTTTTACTTTTATTTTTTTACCATTATAAACAGTGCTGCAGTGAATGTTCGTGAACAAACAGGCACATACACAAGTATTTCTCTAGGGTAGATACAAAGGACTGGAATTGCTAAGTGAGTGATAGGTACATTTTTTATTTTAAAATGTAGATCTCAGGCATAAAGCTTGCCTTTGTTAATTTTGACCTGGTGTTCAAATCTGCTAAGATAAATTTACATATTGATTTTGGTCATCTCTTACAATATTAAGCTCACTATACCAGTTTTGTGTCATCTATCCACACTGTAAGCATATCTTTCATCTTGTCATCTTAGGAACTTTTTTTTTTTTTCAGTCAAACACAACAGTCAAGGGACGAGCTTTGTGGCTACCACCAGAGACCTGCATCCCACCTAAAACTTACTGTATTGTCCTAATAAACACTCTTTGGGTCCTGCAGTTTATCTACAGCAATTCCATCCAACTGTACTCTTATCCTGTTCATTTTTCACTATCTTATCTACAAGAATATTGTGGAGGACATTTGCCAAAGGTTTAGCAGAGATCTAGACGCACACTATATAATGTTCTTCTGCCCACCCACCCTCGTGTGTCTGTCACGGAGGGAAATGAGGATGATATACATTGCCCAAGATGAGTGTCATTTAAAGTATATGCAGGTAACACTTTAATGAGCAATGTTTTTATGTACCTCCATGGAAAGTGTTCATTCCAACTCAAAGATATTAGGAAAAATAAGCTATCTGTTCTCAAATTACCCTTCTTACCTATATGTTCCCAAACCAGTTGGTCTCCCAGGGAGACTGTGTCTTGTGGCAGAGACACAGCAGCCTTAGTGATAAGCTCATTACCTAGGGTTATATTTCCAGTGTTATTCAGGCTAATTTACGGTATACAGAGATATAGTCACATGGACACACCCACAGGTATAGGTACATGGACATGCGCATTGACACACAGCCACGGGCACCTGTTTTCTCAATCTAGTTCTTGTGGTAAAAAGACATTTTCTGAGTTACAGGCCTTATTAGCTTACTCTGCCTTATCCGTAAGAAGAATGGAAATCATGAGACAGATAATTTCCAACTCACTTTTATCTGGCTTTGAAATTTGTATTTATGACGTGCCACAGATGACCGTCAAAACGATAAGGATGGTGGGACCAGAGTCCTGGAGTGGGTGATGGAGGGTGAAGGCATTGCAACTCTGAAAATCCTTGGGACAGATGTATAGTCACATGGCTTCAACTGCATAGGGTGGTGGTCCCTGGAGCCCTCCGTTCCCCAGCCTGGGATTTGGGAGCTCTATTGCCCTTCTGGAGGTGGCCAGACTTGGACTTTTCATTAAGGAGAGGAACCTCTGTTGCCTCATTTTTAGGGCATCTAGTATGGAAAACATAACCTCAAGTATCTATGATGTAATCTCCAAGGAAAAAGTTGCTTGGGCTTTTTCTTACTATAAGTAGAAATTCTGTTTCCTTTTTTTTCCTTCAGTGAGCCTGAGCTATCAAAGGCTTCTGGTAAAGTTACAGGCAAGTAGATCTCCCAAATCCCACAGCTGGCCTCATTTGCGGGGTGGGATGGTGGTGGTGTCAGTTCTGCTTCAGAAGAGAAAAATAGGAACAACAAATACTCCTTTAACTCCTGATGTTTCTTTTTTCTTTTCCCTTAAGCTAATAAACAAAACAAACATAAAAACATAGTGAGAATGCAGAAGGGAAGAAGTGATACAAAATGAGTGAGCTGTTCCCCGTTTGCATCTGCAATGTTCCTTTACCCTGGACAAGGCACTGTGCTAGGCGCTAGGTGCCAGTGGCAGGCAGGAGTGGGGTGGGGTACAAAAATGCACTAACTATGGTCTCTGTAGGCATTTACAGTCTGGTGAAGACAAGTCTGCAGACAGCATGGATGCAATGAACTGACCAGTGTTTCTCTAGGAAGAGTTCGATTGATAGTACTTGGGTAAATAAACCACCCTCATAATGAAGAATTCACCTTTTGTTTTTTACAGGTCTTGCAAAGCTACATTTATTCTTCAAATACAGGGAAAATAAACAGAATCTTGGGTTCCGGGCTTCTGTTGCTTTCTTCAAGTTAAACAGACCCACTCTGGGCAAACCTGTATTTCCCTCCAAGAGCCACCCCTTCTCTCTGGGACCTGGTGACCTCCTGCCTTGGGCAGGACTACACCTATCCCCTATTTTCTCTTGAGTTACTGCTAGAAGTAATTCAAACTGTGAATTCTTGGGGAGCCTCCTGGGTGTTCTGCTCCTTCATACATTTCCAGGCATAGTCCAGGATATGACATAGAGTAGACACCTGTTAAATGCTTGTTGAACAAACGAAAGCTTTCCTTTATCTATTCCTCATTCATTCATTCATTGAACACATGTTTATTGATTGCCTTCTCTGTGCGAGGCACTAGGGATACAGCAATGAATGGGACCTGGCTGAGGAGACATATAGACAATTGGAATATAATCTGATGTATAATGGATTTAATATGATACCGAGAAAGAACAGGGTATGATGGGTACATATGCAGGGATACCCAGCCCAGCTGGATGGGGCAGGGAAGGCCTTCTAGAGTCTTAGAGAATTAGCACAGATAGCTTAGATAATGACAGGTAGGAAACAATGTTCCAAAGCATGGGAAGAGTACATGCAGTGGACCAAAAGGAAGAGCTAGCTGAGCATGGAGAGTGAAGGCTGGACAGTTAATCATAATCATAATCATAAACACATACATAGTACTCACTGTGTGCCAGGTACTACTTTAAGCCCTTTGTATTTGTTAACTTACTTAAATACTATTAGTATCACTCTCATTCTACAGAAAAGAAAACAGAGGCCCAGGAGGTGAAGTAACTTGAACAGTCAGCGGTAGAACTGGCGTATGAAGTCTTGGTGGTGGTACAGCATTTAAGCCTGGGTGGGGGTGGGCACTGATCCCCATTGGGAATCCTGGCATGCTGCTGGATATGCATAGGCCCCAGTGGTAGCGGTCCACTTGGAGAATGTCTAGTAAAGACTGTCAGGGCTTCGGGTGTATCCTAATTGTCACGTCTGACTTCAACAGGCAGGCGATGAGACTTTCCCTTGCCGCTGTAGATGGTTCGTTGTGTCTTGTCCTCTGTGAACAGACTGCAGAGCAGCGTGTCCCCAGCCTCCCGGGGAGAATGGACTTGGGACAACAAAGAACAGTTAAACTTTAGGTGACCTGATTGCAGCGTCCATTCTAGACTACCATCCCTAAATGGGGAAGAGAAGAAGGAGAAATGGTTGAAGGACCTCTACCACCCAAACTGGGCACCCTTTCCCGGTGCTAGGCCACTTGTGTCTGATTGTCAGGGCTACAGGTGGTGAGGAATGGGTGAGGAAGAAGAACGTTTTAACTGATTGCCGCTGGGCCCCTAGAGAATGGACCTGAAAAGGGGCAGAGGTATTGGTTCTGCTTTCTCTCTTCCCATTTTGGAAATGAGTGATCCACCCCAAGGCATCAGCGCCCTCACAGGCCTTGGGCAGCCCCTCCCCATGGCAGGTAATGACCCTTCCTCTGAACTCCCGCAGGCAGACCCTGCTCAGAGGGGCGTCCTTGCAGCCTCCTCGCAGCCTGCTGCCACTCGCTCCGGAAAAGCACAGGAACTGCATGTTGGTGTTTGGAAAAATTAATGCTTTCAAGATGAGCTCCGCACAGCCTTAGCACGTCCGTCTCTCTCTCACCAGCTGAAAGAAAAGAAACATTCTTAGACAATTACTTCCCAAGGGAGCCCAAGGGCTGGCTTTGTTTATTGAGTGTTTTTAGTTACAACACGTGAATTTCTGAGAATTTTTTGGCTTTGGGTTTTTTCTGGTTTTGGTTGCGGGGATAGGGAAGATGAGTGAATTCCCAACGAACAGGGCACTTGGATGGTTCACAGTTGTGAAAGGTGTGTTCTTTCGTGGGCACAACTGCGTGTCCTTGGGTTAAGGAACTTGGTAAGACCTGACAGATGGAACCCAGGCTCTGGGCCTGCACTGTACCCAGATGTTCAGAGCCTTCCATCTGAAGCTTTTTGGGGCACAACTCCACCTGTTAGTGGATCCTTCCCCTTCCTCAGGCTGTCCTCGCCTTCACCCTGTCTTCTGATGGACACAGCACTTAGGACACAGCCATAGTGAGCTGTCGCCCTCCTTCACCCTCAGTGCCTCCCTTCAGTCTCCACCTGCCAAAGTAATAACACTCCCAGTAGAGACGGTGGATTTGAGAGTATCAGTGTTAGTGAGTCAGAGCCCACTGTTCCAGGGCAGGGATGGCAGACTTGCTAGCCCACGTGCTACGGCTCTTCCAGCCTCTTCTTGGCAGCCGTCACTAATTGACGGTCGTGCCTCTCTTTCCACATCCTTCCTGCCTGTGGCCTCAGGGTTGTTCCTCCCCCCACCCCACCCCCCAACATAGTCTCAAAGATATTTACTGATACAAAGGGAAGATAGTAACTTGATTTAACACAAAGCTCTGGACAATCACTGCCCCTGGTTAGAGCTGGAACTTGAGATGAAACACAGTCGCCATCTCTGACCAAAGTCCCACAAGATGTCTAAGTAGCTAAGTGAACAGGCTGAGAAGAGTTGGGTTGTACTGAGTGCTCGTTGAGGTCATGAAGCACCCATCCAATCCCTGTGGTAAGCAAGGAGTGGAGCAGTGTGGGAGGAACTGCCTCTGCCAGCCAGTGGATGGGTGCATGAGTCCAGGGACTTGCTTATGATGGCCTGTGGGTTCTCTGGGGACCGTCTCACAGTCCAGACCCTTGTGAGTGGGAAGTGGAGAAGGAGCTTGCTGTTCTGGCCCTCAGGGACCTCTCAGCTTTCAGAAAAGGTCTGAGTTCCTACTTCAGTCAGCCTGCAATGGTTTGAAAATTACCAAAGTAACATGCTTATGATAAAAAGTCATAACAACATAAAATTTTATAAAATACTGTTCTCTAACCACCTACCCCTATCTCCTAGGGATAACCACTGTTAACAGTTTGGTGTTATGTCCTACCAGAACTCTTCTTCTATGCACGTTGAAGTACGTATTCATAGTGTGTATATTTATATTCCATATCTATTCTCACCAAAAAATGGAATACTACAAATTATTTCAAATTATCTTGCAAATTGTATTCTCCTACCCAACAATATATCATGGACGTCCTTAAATGTCACTATGTGTAAAATTGCTTGTCCTTTGTAATGGTTTCAAAGTATAATATAGATTGTATCATAATTTATTTTACTAGTCCCTTATTGTTGGATTTTTAGGTTATCTCCAGTTTTTTTTGCTGTTTTTTACAGAATACACTGAAACATTTGTGTCAGTGCAGTAGGTGAGATTTTATAAGTAGAATTGCTGGATTGAAGGCTATGCACTTTAGAAATGTTGATAGGTATTGCCAAATTGATTTCTAAAAATGTTACATCAATATACTCTCCTGCCAGGTTATGTATATATATTTTCTAGTATGATAGGTAAAATATGCAAGCTGTTATGCTTTAATTTGCATTTCCCTGATCA
Organism: Lagenorhynchus albirostris; assembly: GCF_949774975.1. Taxonomy (NCBI): domain Eukaryota; kingdom Metazoa; phylum Chordata; class Mammalia; order Artiodactyla; family Delphinidae; genus Lagenorhynchus; species Lagenorhynchus albirostris. The sequence goes on along the minus strand of NC_083099.1, from coordinate 76,225,515 downwards.
TTAGTAGAGGTTAGCATCTTTTTACTTTTTATCAATCATTTGTGTTTCTTCTTCTGTGAATTACCTGTTCTTATTAACTCATTTTTGTACTGGGTTGTTTAGCTTTTTCTTACTGGTTTTTAGGAGCTCTTTGTAAATTCGAAGTATTAATCCTTTATGTGATGTTTTGTTGCAGTGTAGCAAATATTTGTCTCCTAGATTATCTTTTAACATTGTTAATGTTTTTGCAGTTTTATACATTCTCTTTTTTCCTCTGAGGACTTAAAAAAAATCCATGAATATAATACATTACCATTGTTCAAAAATTAATACAATATCAAATACGACCTTACGTCTATCTACCCAGCCCCCTCCTTCCATAGGTAACTATCAGTGTTATTTTCTTGTGACTCCTTCCAGTGTTTCTTTTTTAAAATATAGGCAAATTTGAATCCATCCTTATTTTACCACTTTCTTATCAAAACTGAGTGAATACTAACTTTATTGTTCTGTGCCTTGCATTTTTAACCCAACACTATGCTTGGAAGGTCTTTTCATATCTATTTGCAGAAAACCTTATCATTTTTAACAGCTGCATAATATTCCATTATGTGGGTATGCCATACACAGCTCAGTAGGTTTCAGACTTTTTTGTTTATGTATGCCCTAAAAGCATATTGAGAACTATATACTCCCTTCACACATCTAAGTTGACATTAAACATTTTTTTTTTACCATAAGTTTAAGTGGTTGCAAATAAAATATGTTCTAGAGTGTTGTATATCGTATACAGGCTTTAAATATATTTTCTTAAAAATCTTGGAGCTGGAAATTTAATGAATTGGAAAAGGCAGCTCTCATTGTCAAAGAAAGCAGCCAAATCAGACATATTTACTTCCTGTCAGAGAAAATCTGACTTCTTTTTAAAATTCAAGCAAGCATGTTAATTAGACACCCCTGTGACAACACTGTCTTCATAGACATGCTTCTGTCTTCTAGACGAAATGAAGTACAGTCCTTTTCAATACTTCCTTGTGATCTCATCCAGTCTTGTGGCTTTAACGTCTCTCCATTTACCAATGACTCCCTGTTTCAGTTTTCTTTACGCTGTGACAGACCACCCCCGGTCGTAGTGGCTTACAGCCACAATTTACCATTTCTTATGATCGTGTGGGTCGAGCAGGCAGATACTTCTGTTTCATGTGGTGTCTGCTGGGAAGGCTGGAAGCTACAAAGTGGCCTCACTTACATGGACGGCAGTTGGTGTGGGTGGGGCTGGGACTAGCTGGGCTTCTCGGTATGGGTCCTTGGTTCTCCTTAATGTGGTTTTTCCATGTGGCTTGGGCTTCTCACATCATGGCAGCTAGACTCAAAGAACGGTTTTATTTATTCTTGACTGCATCATCTTAAAATGTCCTTTAAAAAGTTAAGTACAGGGCTTCCCTGGTGGTACAGTGGTTGAGAGTCCGCCTGCCGATGCAGGGGACACGGGTTCGTGCCCCAGTCTGGGAGGGTCCCACACGCCGCAGAGCAGCTGGGCCCGTGAGCCATGGCCGCTGAGCCTGCGCGTCCGGAGCCTGTGCTCCGCAACGGGAGAGGCCACAACAGTGAGAGGACCACGTACCGCAAAAAAAAAAAAAAAAAAAAAAAAAAAAAAGTTAAGTACAGTGCAAGGGTCAAAATTCAAAAGGTGTAAAAAAAAAAAAATCCAGTGAAAGGTATTCCTTTTCAATACTGTTGTCCATCCCCTGTTCTCCTTAGGTGACTTGTATATCCCTCCAGAGATTGAAAAAAAATGCATATAAAAGCCAGTATGTTGAGCTCTGTGTCTCGCTTAGGAAAACCTTCCCACCCTAAGACTGTAAAAGTTTTTCTTCTTGGAGTTTTATAGTTGGCTTTTTTACATGGATGTCTTTAACTAGGCTTTCCTGTGTGCATGCTTCCAGGCCAAGACTGATGGACTTTTTTTAAAAAAATTAATTAATTAATTAATTATTTTTTGGCTGCGTTGGGTCTTCAATGCTGCGTGCGGGCTTTCTCTAGTTGTGGCAAGTGGGGACTACACTGCGGTGTGCGAGCTTCTCATTGCGGTGGCTTCTCTTGTTGCTGAACACGGGCTCTAGGCATGCGGGCTTCAGTAGTTGCGGCACATGGGCTCAGTAGTTGTGGCTTGTGGGCTCTAGAGTGCAGGCTCAGTAGTTGTGGCGCATGGGCTTAGTTGCTCCGTGGCATGTGGGATCTTCCCAGACCAGGGATCGAACTTGTGTCCCCTGCATTGGCAGGTGGATTCTTAATCACTGCACCACCAGGGAAGGGAAGTCCCAGGGTTGATGGACTTTTAGGGAAGCCAAATCATTGGCGTTTACTACCTGGAAACTCCATCAGGGAACTCCGTAAAGTTTTCCATCTCCTCAGTACTCAGGGTCATCCACATGGTTCATGTGGGCATAGTCAAAGGATTTCTCATAATTGAATCTCTGTTGGAACTTTGCAGCCTGTGTTAGGGCAGAGGGAGGAAGCCAGATAAGCTAGGGCAGTTGGGCAAGTAAGATACAGGAATCTGTCCCCACCTGAAGGGCAGGTAGAGAGCCAGGGGTTTGGAGTCATGACTTGTCCCTAACTCAGGACTTCACAAGGGCCACTTGGCCTACAGCTGTCCACAGTGGCAAAGCTGACATTGTTTTTTTTTAATTCTTTTTGTTGCAATGGTAAATGGGAGTGTTTCCTTAATCTCTCTTTCAGATTTTTCATCATTAGTGTATACAAATGCAAGAGATTTCTGTGTATTAATTTTGTATCCTGCAACTTTACCAAATTCATTGATTAGCCCTAGTAGTTTTCTGGTGGCATCTTTAGGATTCTCTGTGTATAGTATCATGTCATCTGCAAACAGTGACAGTTTGACTTCTTCTTTTCCAATTTGGATTCCTTTTATTTCTTTTTCTTCTCTGATTGTCGTGGCTAGGACTTGCAAAACTATGTTGAATAATAGTGGTGAGAGTGGACATCCTTGTCTCGTTCCTGATCTTAGAGGAAATGCTTTCATTTCTTCACCATTGAGAATGATGTTTGCTGTGGGTTTGTTGTACATGGCCTTTATTATGTTGAGGTAGGTTTCCTCTATGCCCACTTTCTGGAGAGTTTTTATCATAAATGGGTGTTGAATTTTGTCAAAAGCTTCTTCTGCATCTGTTGAGATGATCATATGGTTTTTATTCTTCAATTTGTTAATATGGTTTATCACATTGATTGATTTACATATATTGAAGAATCCTTGCATCCCTGGGATAAATCCCACTTGATCATGGTGTATGATCCTTTTAATGTGCTGTTGGATTCTGTTTGCTAGTATTTTGTTGAGGATTTTGCATCTATATTCATCAGTGATATTGGTCTGTAATTTTCTTTTTTTTAGTATCTTTGTCTGGTTTTGGTATCAGGGTGTTGGTGGCCTCATAGAATGAGTTTGGGAGTGTTCCTTCCTCTGCAGTTTTTTGGAAGATTTTGAGAAGAATGGGTGTTAGCTCTTCTCTAAACATTTGATAGAATTCACCTGTGAAGCCATCTGGTCCTGGGCTTTTGTTTGTTGGAAGCTTTTTAATCACAGTTTCAATTTCATTACTTGTGATTGGTCTGTTCATATTTTCTATTTCTTCCTGGTTCCGTCTTGGAAGGTTATACCTTTCTAAGAATTTGTCCATTGCTTCCAGGCTGTCCATTTTATTGGCATAGAGTTGCTTGTAGTAGTCTCTTAGGATGCTTTGTATTTCTGCAGTGTCTGTTGTAACTTTTCCTTTTTCATTTCTAATTTTATTGATTTCAGTACTCTCCCTCTTTTTCTTGATGGGTCTGGCTAATGGTTGATCAATTTTGTTTATCTTCTCAAAGGACCAGCTTTTAGTTTTATTGATATCTGCTATTGTTTTCTTTGTTTGTATTTCATTTATTTCTGCTCTGATCTTTATGATTTCTTTTCTTCTGCTAACTTTGAGTTTTGTTTGTTCTTCTTTCTCTAGTTCCTTTAGGTGTAAGGTTAGATTGTTTATTTGAGATTTTTTTTGTTTCTTGAGGTAGGCTTGTATAGTTATAAACTTCCCTCTTAGAACTGCTTTTGCTGCATCCCATAGGTTTTCGATTGTCCTGTTTTCATTGCCATTTGTCTCTAGGTATTTTTTGATTTCCTCAGTGATCTCTTGGTTATTTAGTAGTGTAATGTTTAGCCTCCATTTGTTTGTGTTTTTTACGGTTTTTTCCCTGTAATTCATTTCTAATCTCATAGTGTTGTGGTCAGAAAAGAGGCTTGATATAATTTCAGTTTTCTTAAATTTACTGAGGCTTGATTTGTGACCCAAGATGTGATCTATCCTGGAGAATGTTCCGTGCACATTTGAGAAGAAAGTGTAATCTGCTGTTTCTGGATGGAATGTACTATAAATATCAATTAAATCTATCTGATCTATTGTGTCATTTAAAGCTTGTGTTTCCTTATTAATTTTCTGTTTGGATGATCTGTCCATTGGTGTATGTGAGGTGTTAAAGTCCCCCACTATTATTGTGTTACTGTCAATTTCCTCTTTTATAGCTGTTAGCAGTTGCCTTATGTATTGAGGTGCTCCTATGTTGGGTGCATATATATTTATAATTGTTATATCTTCTTCTTGGATTGATCCCTTGATCATTATGTAGTGTCCTTCCTTGTCTCTTGTAACATTCTTTATTTTAAAGTCTGTTTTATCTGATATGAGTATTGCTACTCCAGCTTTCTTTTGATTTCCATTGGCATGGAATATCTTTTTCCATCCCCTCACTTTCAGTCTGTATGTGTCCCTAGGTCTGAAGTGGGTCTCTTGTAGACAGCGTATATATGGGTCTTGTTTTTGTATCCATTCAGTGAGCCTGTGTCTTTTGGTTGGAGCATCTAATCAATTCATGTTTAAGGTAATTATTGATATGTATGTTCCTATTACCATTTTCTTAATTGCTATGGGTTTGTTTCTATAGGTCCTTTTCTTCTCTTGTGTTTCCCACTTAGAGAAGTTCCTTTAGCATTTGTTGTAGAGCTGGTTTGGTGGTGCTGAAGTCTCTTAGCTTTTGCTTGTCTGTAAAGCTTTTGATTTCTCCATCGAATCCGAATGAGATCCTTGCCGGATAGAGTGATCTTGGTTGTAGATTCTTCCCTTTCATCACTTTAAGTATATCATGCCACTCCCTTCTGGCCTGTGGAGTTCCTGCTGAGAAATCAGCTGTTAACCTTATGGGAGTTCCCTTGTATGTTATTTGTCATTTTTCCCTTGCTGCTTTCAATAATTTTTCTTTGTCTTTATTTTTTGCCAATTTGATTACTGTGTGTCTCAGCGTGTTTCTCCTTGGGTTTATCCTGTATGAGATTCTCTGCACTTCCTGGACTTGGGTGGCTGTTTCCTTTCCCATGTTAGGGAAGTTGTCGACTATAATCTCTTCAAATATTTTATCGGGTCCTTTCTCTCTCTCTTCTCCTTCTCGGACCCCTATAATGTGAATGTTGTTGCATTTAATGTTGTCCCAGATGTCTCTTAGGCTGTCTTCATTTCTTTTCATTCTTTTTTCTTTATTCTGTTCTGTGGCAGTGAATTCCACCATTCTGTCTTCCAGGTCACTTATCCGTTCTTCTGCCTCAGTTATTCCGCTATTGATTCCTTCTAGTGTAGTTTTCATTTCAGTTATTGTATTGTTCATCTCTGTTTGTTTGTTCTTTAATTCTTCTAGGTCTTTGTTAAACATTTTTTGCATCTTCTCGATCTTTGCCTCCATTGTTTTTCCGAGGTCCTGGATCATCTTCACTATCATTATTCTGAATTCTTTTTCTGGAAGGTTGCCTCTCTCCACTTCATTTAGTTATTTTTCTGGGGTTTTATCTTGTTCCTTCATCTGGTACATGGCCCTCTGCCTTTTCATCTTGTCTCACTTTCTGTGAATGTGGTTTTTGTTCCACAGGCTGCAGGATTGTAGTTCTTCTTGCTTCTGCTGTCTGACCTCTCTGTTTTTTTTTCTTTTATTGGCTTATCTGTCCACTTATATCCCATGGATTGAGAATTTCAATCTGGCATGAGTTTGTTTTCTATCGTAGGAGAATGCGCTAACTTTATGAAGTGCCTGCTCTGTTAGGTAAGGTACAGTGCTTAGTATTTTATATGTTATTTTGTTTTTTCCTTATGCAGGTTGTTCTGATTTGGTAAGGTCAGCCTTATCTTCATCCAAAAGATGAAGAGACTGAGCTTTAGGGAAGTTAAGTCATTTGCCTCAAGTTAGTTAGCTAGAAAAAGATTTGGGATTTGAACCTAGTTAGTCTTATTTAGCTCAGGCTCTTTCCTGACACCTAGAAAGCTTCAGATTAACTGGATAAACAGATCATAAAGAGATTAGTTATAGAATTTATGGGAATCAGTTATTTTTAAGAACCATAAGCAGAATTCATTTGCCAAAAAGTAAAGTGATCATGGCAATTGATTCTTTTCTTTTTAAAAATAAGAGTCAAGGAAGAGAGAATTCAAATTGGCTAGTGTGCAGCTACTCTGGTGCGTGCGTGTTAGAGTGGGTGTCAGGACATTCAGGTGAGTCAAATATTGTGTTTGCCTTATGGAACACACACAAATTATACATTTTCCAAAAAATGAAAAAACGCAACAGTTATGGAAAAAAATAGTTTCGTTCTAGATATATGCTAGTCAAAATTTAGTATTTCTTTGATGGTACAGTGGGCTTTTTTTTTTTTTTTTTTTTTGCGGGCCTCTCACTGCTGTGGCCTCTCCCGTTGTGGAGCACAAGCTCCGGACGCGCAGGCTCAGCGGCCATGGCTCACGGGCCCAGCCGCTCCGCGGCATGTGGGATCTTCCCGGACCGGGGCACGATCCCGTGTCCCCTGCATCAGCAGGCGGACTCTCAACCACTGCGCCACCAGGGAAGCCCGGTGGGCTCTTTTTGATCCTGTTGAACTTCACATTCATTATTATCAAGTGCAGTCAGAGTGGTCTGGTGCCTGATTTTCCTGGGCAGGTGTGCTGAGGGGGGCTGTTTAGAAAAGCTGTTGGAGGAGATGGAGAAGGTGTGGGATGAAGAGAGAAGGGAGGGAATGCTCCACAGTAGGGCTCCCCACAGGCTGAATGAGGCATGAGGTTTCAGCTGTGGTGACTGACAACTTAAGTTTTCCTGATTCTAAGTTGGTGCACTGTGGGAATTGAGAGATGGGAGGAACAGTTAAGAGAAGCCAAACCTCAGAGGAGTGAACGGCCCCCAGACGTGATGGCCCTTAGGTCACTGAGGCACATCGCCTCCTTTGATGGGTGAAGAAGCTGCTGTTAGTAGAGGCAGGAGGGAAACGCCCCTCACTGGCTGTGAGGGAAACAGAGGAGGCAATAATGAGCTCTCTGGATTGCTGGGCCTCTTTGGTCAGGTGCTGAGTTGTCCGCTCTAACTATTTATTGTTTTTTTTTTGTCTTCAAGACGAGCTACTTTCAATTTAGGTATTTGGAGAGGGCAGCCAGCCATGTTCTGGGTAGGAAGTGGGAGATCAGGGGAGCGAGCAAGGAAGGCAGAGGAGGCAACAGGTCCCTTGAGTTGCCTTCAGCAGGTCAGCTGACAGGCAAGCGCCCATGGAGCTTAAGGAAGAGAGTCATGGACCCTCCATCTTGCCCCCAGCATGCCCCACCCCCACTGCTCATCTGAGGCCAGGACTTCTGCTCCCCTTCCTTTTTTTTTAATGGTTGAATAAATTTACTTGTCATTCCAGATCATAATTTGCACAAATTAAGCTCTTTGACTTAAGAATATATATGTGTTTGTGTGTGTGTGTGTGTGTGTGTGTGTGTGTGCAAAAATCCTCAAAATAAAATGTTAACTTAGCACTCCTGGTGATGGTATAAATATGCCATGCTATTTTTTTTTTACATTTCCCTTTTTAAAAAAAATTGATGTATAGTTGACATACAATACTGTATTAGTTTCAGGTGTACAGCTTAATGATTTGTATATATTGTTAAATGATCACCACAGTAAGTCTAGTTAACATCTGTCACCATACATAGTTACGGATTTTTCTTCCTTAGATGAGAACTTTTAAGATCTATTCTCTTAGCAACTTTCAAATGTATAATACAGTGTTATTAACTGTAGTCACCATGCCGTACATTACATCCTCAGGACTTATGTATCTTATAACTGGAAGTTTGTACCATTTGACCCGCTTCACCCACCCTCCACTGCCCACCTGTGGCAACCACTGATCTGTTCTCTGTATCTATGAGCCTGGTTTTGTTTTTGGTCTTTGTTTTCCTTCCTTTGACCTAAGATAATATTTTTGCCAAAATGTAAATATTCCCTGAGGGTCTGAGTATTAAGCTCTCATCATGGAAACCTTACAGGGGATGAGATTATCACCATACTTTTCACAGGCCCAGGATGGGTGAGCTTTGAAAAGGCATGACAAGAGGGGGAGGCTCTAGCTCTTGGGGCCCAGGCTGGGGGTGTTGGGTGGCGTGCTGTGGTTGGAGACTCAGGGCAACAGTGGGGGTTCTGGCCATTGGTGGGCGAGGAATAAATGCTCGGTGGAGGGGTCGGAGAGAGACTGCATTTCCCCTACTTAGCAATTTGGTTTAGAGCCTGGTGTGGTGATGGGTCGTGTGGCATCTCCAGGCTACCCCCGCCAAGGGAGAGTTAAAGATCCCAGTGGAGGTCAGAGGTGAACAGGGATGAAAGCAACACAAAAGTAGGACAAGGCAGGCTAATTAGCTTCCGCCTTCCCCTCCTGCCGCCTGGCCTGATATTTGAGGTGACATTTAAAGCCACTGTACAGATGAATGCTTTCTGGAGCCTGTGGAGAGATGAGCCTGATTCTCAGCCTCCTGGCTGGCAGCTCCTCAGCCTCTCCGTCTGGGGCCCTCTATTGGGCCTTGAGGGCAGGCAGGACCTCCCTTTACCTTCCAGGAGGCTCTTCTAATTCTGGACTCAGAATCCTCCTCCCTACTGGACTCCTAGGATGTGTGGGAAATGAGGTGCACTCTAGAATTCAACCAAAATAGTTCAGTGAAGTAAGAGAGGAGAGCAGGGACAGAAGCAGATAGATCACCGTTTCAGACTTCTCTGGGGAACTTGTTAAAAATGCAGGCCTTGGGGAGTGAGGCCTAGTTATCTGCATGGATAACCAGCCCTCTAAGGTTATTCTGCTGCCCATTAAACTTTGAGAACCTCTGAGATAGAAGATGAACGAGGTTAGCTGGAAAAGGCCTCTTGGGAGAAGTGGACTTGAATTTCAGAGTGACAGGTGATACCTGTCTTAGGTGCTGGCCTCAGGTGTGGACCTAGGGAGCCTGTTCACCTGGGGACACCAGGCTTTCACGGGAGAGACTGGCCAGTGTCCATCCCATCCATGGGTGGCGTCACTGAGACTATGTTGCCACAGGGCTGCACTTCACCACTTGGGTGCTAATCGCCAAGGGGCAGAAGTGGTGTGGGAGGTGGCTGAGGCCGTTGTCTGCTGCAGTGTGATACATGTTGCAACTGAAGCACAGCTTGTAGGCCAAAATGGCAGCCTGGTGGAGCCCACTTGCATGGGCGGGGCAGCGAGGGACAGGGATAGTCTTCCCTCCGCTATGCAGACTAGCAACTGTACCGCCTCCCTTGTGGCCTTCCCTGGTCAGGTAGCCCTGTGTGTCCGAGAAGCTGGCCAGTGCCTCTGCGGGAACATGATTGCTTCTCTCCTCCCTCTGTGCTGCTTGCCTTCTGCGCCATACACTTGCGCTGGCTTTATCTGATCGGGAACACAGTGTTTCCACGTTGGGGCGGGCGGAGAGAGGGAGAAAGAACAGTGCCAAGTAAGAAGAAGGAACAGCGAAGAGAAGGGAACACATCTATGTTGTGACACCGAGTAACTGGTGATTGTCCAGGTGGGCATCAGCCCTCTGGAATGGACGGGCTGTTGCTGGCCTGGAGATGCTCCTTGTTCCTGAGAACAGGTCCCTGTAGCCAGCCAGGTGGGTTGGAGGAACCATACCAATGGGAATGACCGTGCTTGCTTTGACCATGATGAAAGAAGGAGCTGCTGCAGGCGTATTGTTTAAGACAAAATGACAACAACGACAAAAACCTAATAAAGGCCCCTCCTGGCCGGTGTCCCATCCATTCTAACTGCACTCCAGGTAAATGACAACTCTGACAATCTCTTGGAACATTTTATTCAACTTCTGGAGGGGCTGGATTGAAAGCATGGCTTATGAGGCTCTTTGGGAGTTGGAGAAATGAGCATTGGTGGGCTGGGGAGCTCCCGGAGCCCAGCTCGATGGGTTGAAGCCAATCTTTAGTACAGTTGCTGGCTGAATGGGTTCATCCTGGCCCCGACCCCACAGCTGATGCTTATGGTCTTAGGTTCACAGTTTGTGGGGGAAGTTCTTGCATCCGTGTTGTTCTTTAACATCTTCATTCTCTTTCTTTGAACATGAGGCTGTGTGGAATGTTTGGCACTTGATTACTAGGAGGAGGGGAACAGGGCCAGCTTCCTTCTCCAGACCCAAGAATGGGATGTGGAATAGTAGAATTAGCCCCATCGGAGTTGACGCGGCATCCACACAGTCACTAGGACTTTCTGCCTCACAGACAGATGCTCTTTCCAAAGCCCATCTCCGTCTAGGTCTCCTCATGGTGGGAGCCATGTGTGCATCCCTCACATCTCAGATTTCTCCCAAGTTGGGTTAGACAGAACCATCTTTGGCATTTTTATTTGGAGATGCTCTCCCTGGGCAGCCACAAGCCAGGGCCAAAGAAAATGATGAAAGGCTGTCACTCAGGAAGAGGCCACACGCAGGCCCTCTGCTGAGCCTGTGCTGGTGGCATGTCAGCCCTGCCCTGGGCGTCCTGCCCTACTGTGAGGGCTTCCACCTCTCTATGAAAGACCTCACAGGTCCCAGGGAACAATCCAGAGCCCCAGAAACTCTTCGGGAGGAGACAGATGGCACACATTCCTTCCGCAGCCCAGCCACCTTCTAGGTATTTGACCGCAAGCAAGTGATTTAACCTCTTGGAGCATGGGCTTTCCCTTCTGTAGACTGGGGAACGCGAGTCCCATCCTACAGCCCTTGCAGGGTGACTCGGGGGGCCAAGGGAGATGATGGGTGTGGAAGTACTGTGTGAGCTAAAACGTACTGCACACCTGAATGATGGAGCCTGTTATTCATGAAGGAGGGGGGAAGCTGAGGGTCAGTGCACTTCTCTGTGGAGAGAGAGGAGGAGGGGCGTGCATTCTTGTGTTAACTACACACTGGAGTCTTGTCCATTTAAGGTAATAGTAAAATAATACTACCAGAGCCTGCGAGGTAGCTTCTGGGAAGCGGTGTGTGCTCAGCCCCAATGCTGCCCTTCCAGAAGGAACCACGGGGCAGCGGTGGAGCAGGGGCAGGGCCAGGCTTGTGGAGACTGTGGCTCTGCTGGCTTTCTCCCTCCCCCGCCTAGCTCCTGCCCCAGGACGTGCCTCCTTTTCAGTCTGCATCTGTCAGAATCTGCAGCCTGTGTCATCCTGGAAGCCTAAGCTCCCAGGAAGAGCTGGCGCTGAGGAGGCCTGCTCCTGCCCGCTGCTGTTGGAGACCAGGAAGCCTGGGGTGCCAGCGTTTCCATTAGGACGGTGAGAAGGCGTTGCTGGCATGGCCTGGGCTGAAACAAAAGCGGTGATGAATATGCACGTGGCTGCCGGGTAGTCTTTAGGCTTGGAGTCCAGAGTTGTTCCAGACCTGGGGGTCCCCTCGGAGTTCCCTTGTTTGAGCAGGACTTCTGGTCACCTGGGGACACAGGCTCACCATGCGGGTGGCCAGCACCCTGTAAAATGGGTTCCCAGCAAGGCAAGGCCAGGCTGCCCTGTCATCCTTCTACAGGCCTTATGTGGTGCCCAGGAACTGAGGTCCTTGCAGTCCACTCCTCTTCCTGACTTAAAAATGAAACCGTGTGGGGTGCACGTGCCGTTTGCCTCTTCACTCATTCAGTTAGTAAATACTCAAGCACTTGCAAAGTTCAAGATGCTTCAGGGGATGTAACGAAGATCACAGCAGATCCTGTCTTCATGGAGTTTGTGGTCAAGTAAGGGAGCAGTCCTGTACAAAGGAGGTCTTACACAAAGGAGGGAGTGAAATGCAGCATAGAGGGGGAGAAAGACGAGGGAAGGCTACCTGATTCTGTGGAAAAATAGGAGGATTTGGCCACGATGAAGTGGGGGCGTAGGGTGGCCATGCTATGGGCAGGGAGAAAGGAGCACATGCACAGAGGTAGGAAAGCATGGGATGGAAGGAGGTGTGGGAGCTGGAAATCTGGTGAGAGGATGAGGGGTTGGAGGGGAAGGGGGAACGAGCACTTGAGCACCGCCATTCACCAAGTGCTGGACCAGAAATGTTAGGTCCTTCCTATCCTGGGAGCCTCACAATAGCTTGATGAAGCAAATGCTGTTCTCTCTAGCTTTCAGAGGAGGCGGCTGGGGTTGAAGTAACTTGATCAAGGCCAGGCAGCTATTCAGTGGTAGCAGGATTTGAATCCATGACCATGTGACTCCAGAGCCCATGCTGTCTCCACGACAGCAGAGGGTCCACGAAGGGAGATAGGGTCTGTGGCCCTTTTCTGGTCACATGGGTCCTGCACCCTTGGGCAGGAGGTGCCTGTGGTTCCCGAGGAACAAGGCAGTGAGGCTCTGGCTCTTTTGGTCTGGCCTCGGAGCCCAGGGTGGTTGAGCTCCTGGCTTTCCACCCCTGTCCTGTTAGGGAAGCCACTGGCCTCTGGCATGGGAGGCAGGGACAGCCAGGATGGCAGGAGATCCTGGAATGACATTCAAGATACGGCCTTGACTGTGGGTTTTCATTCCCAAGACCACCTCTCTGCTCCCTTCTTTGTGAAGGTGCTCCCTGGCCGCCCTCCCCCGCACCTCTGGTCTCCCTTTGGGCCCATGCAGGCTCAGTCCGCACAAGGCGGCAGTGTTCCGCACTTGTTCCTTTGTTGCTGTGAAACAGGCTCCCGGCACAGTCAGCCTCTGTGTGGGAGGACTGGTGGCTGTCTTCACAGGCAGGCATTTGCTTTGAGCAGGCTGCGCGCGCGAGCCCAGCGTCAAGTAATTCCGGCCTCCTCGAGTCGTCGGTGGTGGGATGAGGCTGTGCTGAGGGGACTGGCTGTGAAGGATGAGTTCAGGGGGGGATGACGGACCGCTTCTGGGACCAGTGGTATCTTTGGTATCTCCGCTTGCTCCGGCTGCTGGATCGAGGTATTCCTGGGGGGGAAAGAGAGAGAATGAATATGAGTGTGTGTGTGTGTGTGTGTGTGTGTGTGTGTGTGTGTGTGTGTGTGTGTAAGAGAGAGGGAGATATGCACACACAGAGAGATTTCTGACAGAGAGAGAGATAGAAACAGACACACACACACACACACACACACAGAAAAATGCAGTGGAGAAGGGAGCAGAAAGCAAGGAGGGAGAAGAGAGAATGAAACCCCCGAGTAGCCAACCCATGGAAAGTAAAAAAAGGCTGTTTTTCTGGGGACATTTTTTACCCAGCCGGGAATTGGGAGCCCAGGGCCATTTGGGGAGCATGTGTGTATCCGGATCTCATTTCTTGTTGGGTTGATCATCAAGCTGTGTAGTGTAGTCAAAGACAAGTTAAGCCCCATCTTTCAGGGTTCTAGATGGAACCCTGAGCAGTTCAGCAAGGAGAATGGTCCCTGAGCAAGAGGCTGGGGGCAGACAGATGCAGGCTCACATCTCAGCTCTGCCACCACCAACTCTGTGACCTTAGGCTGATTTGTGTGACCTATCTAAGCTTGTTTCCTCTTCTGTAAAATGGGTGTGGTGAGACCTATCTGCTGGGGTTGTTGTGGAATTCTTAGTTAATTCACACTGTAAAACATGTAACATAATGTCTGGTACATAGTAGGTGCTTTGTAAGTGTTCATTTCCTCCTTACAATGCCCCTCAGCATCATGGAGCTGTAGCACCTGTCCGGAGGGCAGCTGCCTTTGTGGTTATCTGTAGATAGAGCCAGTACAGAATTTGCAGTTAGTGGAAAGGGAAGGGAAAGTCCATTTTATTCCTCAGGTTAATCTGACCTTAATACATTTTATCATTGAATATTCATGTGATTTAAATCTCCTGGTAATGTGATGCAAATCTAGACATTCTGGTGTAAGGAGAACCCACTGTTAACCTGGTTGAGTAATTGATTCTTTTCTTTCTTTCTTCTTTTTTTTTTTTTTTTTACAATGTTGAGTGTTATTTTTAAAAGCTTTGGCTCCTTTAAGAGGTTTTCGCAAGAACGATGTCAAATCCCTGATGGAAAAGGTGGCCCCGGGGAAGCTCTGCTGCACAGCCCAAGGTGTACTCATCTTCACCTTGAATAGTCGTAGGTGTGCCAGGAGGTCAATACCAGGTGGAAGCAGAGCACTATACACATAGCAGGTGAACCAGCGCTGTTATCAGGGAGAAATCAAAGATGGAGGAAGCCAAACCAGCACATTTGAAAGCGGTCTCTCACTAGCACTGAGAACAGGCCAGTGGGAGCCCAGACTTGAGATGAGAGTGTTAGGAAGAGAGCCAGAACTTGTTACTGGTGGAGATCATAGACCAAGGGAAGGGGAAGGAGACCAGGTGTGAATCCCCCTTATCTGTGTGAACTTAGGGAAGTTACTTAACCTTTCTGTGCCTCCTTCATTGTAAAAGGGAATGATAATGACAGCAGTAGCACCAACTCAGAGGGTTGCTGTAGAGAAAGACTGTAAGCGAAATACTTATCCCAGTGCCTGGAATGAAGAAAATGCCCCTTAAATGTTAATTTTCTTTACCAAGACAGTTAATTCTCACTGTCTGACAGACATATTAGGAAAGACAGGAACATGTGGTGTATAATAACCAGGAGTTGAGAAAAGTCCAATTAAGAGTTGTTGGAGCTTAGAGATAATTTATACTTACATAAATTAAAACAAGATTCAAACCAACATATGATGCTAATTGTAAAAAGAAACTAGATGTTAATGTATAAGCTACGTTAATAATAATTTGGTTTTATTTTTTTAGAAAATGCTTGAATCCATGAGTTGCAAACTTAGGTTCAAGTTTTGGCTTCATTGCTTTCTCGGTGCCCTTGAATAAGTGATTTACCCTCAAAATGACCCTCAGTTTGTTAATCTGAAAAATGGGAATGTTAATAATAATACCTATGTTATGGAATTTGGGGGAAATTTATTGTGTTAGTGCATGTAAGAATGTCAGGCATTCTTAGAAATGTCAGGTTGATGAATTTATGGCTTGACTGATTCAACTCTCCCCTTGGATAGCCAACGTTGGTTGCCAGAATGGTGCGTTCTTCCATGCATATTTCTTCACCATGTATGGCTGTATTTGGAAAGTTTATGGTCTTTCATAAACGGTGTTTCTAGGGTTTTCTTTAATGTGAGGCTTTAGACTAGCAGCTTCTGACTGTGTAGGGCCCCTTATTTCCAGGCTTTGGGGGGTTGGGTGTTGATTTATGTTGCCCAGTTCTGGTTAGTGGGTATTACACATGTACACGTGTGATGCCCACGGCCACGTTCAAGCAGAATTTTAGGATACAGCAACTTGCCTCTAGTAACTAACGTTAGCTGACTTTGTATAGACAGCGGCATGCTTTAATGTGGTGTGCTAAACTGAGCTAGCTCATGGGAAATGCTCAATAAATATTTGTTGAATGAATGGATGAATGATGAACCCGTCCTTCTGCGCAGTGAACAGAATTCTCCTGGATTCGTCTTTAGTGTAACAGAATTTAGTTCCCTTTGTCTTTTTTAGGATTTTATGTCACTTCACCCTTATCATCGTCATGCCTCGTGTCATTTTGAAAGTAACAGACCTCAAGAAAGTGAGGAGGGAATAAGCAATGAGAAGTGGGAAATGATAAGTGTAGCCCAGGAAATTGAAATAATCAACAAGCTGTGTGCCAGCCTGAGTCATTCTCGTGGCTGTGACTGGGGGATAAACGATCTGTGATTTGACACACCTAGGAAAAGGGAGGAAACATTGGAACACATCATGGAGTGGAAATAAACTTTACGAAGAAATGGCAGTGCATGCTTGGTGATTGCAGATGAATCTTTTGTCTCCCCCATCATTGTTCATTAAGGATAAGGATTTAAGAAAATAAAAGGGGTTGTTTTCTAGGACTTAACTATATGTGAGGATTTATACGATAATGAACTGCCAGGTTGTTCAGACGTGATTATTTTGGTGATTTCTTTCATTAATAGCAGATGCTGTTTTTACAGTGTTTGTTACTGGGCGTTTGTCAACTCTGCTGATTGTGTTCTGTGCTTTCAGATGGTGACTGAGGAGGTGGTTCCTATGGTGGGGACTGTCCATCAAAAGAAAGGTGCTCATACAGATCTGAAACATGAGTGTGTGTATAAGAGAAGAGAAGTCACATTGCCTTTTGTTGTTGACTTTTGGTATATCCATGGGGACCAGACAAGTGAGGTGGGGGTTTACATTTCCTTGTTTACATCTAATTTTTTTTTGTCATGAAAGGGGAAGAGTGAAAAGCCTGATGCTCTTTACTTATAGAGCATCGGGCAGTGTTTCCCAGTGTGTGGGAACGACCACCACGGGTAGCACATGAAACGATTTCAGGCAGTTTACAAGTATCGCTGGATGTTTTCTTGCTGGTCACTGCCTGGCACTGTCTGGAGGACACCCTGTTTTGTCCAGCGTCTGCTTCTGCGGTGCTGTCCACCCCCTGCCCACACCCCATCCAGGGCAAGCCCTCCTGAGCCCCACCCATCCCTCAGATCTCCCCTCGTTCCCACCTGTAGTCTCCCTTTTACCTTCTCACCAGCCCTACCTGGGCCTCACACCCTGCCCTGCCTTCATCTCGGGCCCCAGATGTCTGCCCCCTCCATCACCCCTGGTCCCTCAGTCCTCTCTGTCCCTAGAGTTCCTTTAAAGGCACAGCCGCATGCCACCTGTAACCCCATTCCGCGACATTCTCTGTTATTCCCTAACCCATCGCCAAGACTTCATTCCTTCTCACCGCTATGCCTAGGCCAACTTGACCTCATGGATCCTGGGTCTCTCCCTGGGCCCGCCCATCCCTGATTTCTAACTCTGAGTGCTTTTTCCTCTCAGGAGCCACTGTCTTTTCTTCTCTTGCTCCTGCCTTTTTATGTTACCTTGCCATTACCCCCAGTCTACTAGTTTCTTTTAAAACCAAATTTAAGTAAAAGATGGAATTGATTTAAAATGATATCAAGGAAATAACTGTAGGAGTTATGGGGATATGGTGAGACGGCGATAGAAGTACAAAAATGACTGGGATGTGGAAAACTTAAGTGATATGTTGAATTTACATTATTGGCTTTAATTTCTTCTTGCTGCTTCGTCTACATTCCTGTACCTACCACAAAGTGTTTTGGATTCTGGGCCAGAAACCAACTGGTTCTCATCCCTGGACATATACTAGAATCATCTGGGAGCTCTTAGAAAGCATAATACCCAGCTTCTCCCTTCCCACCCCCCAACCCAACCCCCACCCCCCCAGCCAACTAAATTAGAGTCCTTGGAAAGGAGGCTGGACATTGGCATGTTTAAGGAGCTCTGCAGGTGATTCTAATGACAGCCACAATTGAGAACTGCTCATTGTCATGCTTTCATATGGAGACCAGAGAGTAAAGGCAAAAATGACTCTTCAGCAAAATAACAAAACAAATGAGAAAAGCAATCACTAAATGAGAGTAGTAAACGTAGGCGTAAACATAGGAATGTACTAAGGAACAACATTTAAAAGAATGCAATCCTTTGGGTATAATTCATGCAGGTTTCTTCAGAAATTTCAGCTCTAACCATTTTCTATCACTACCTAACTAAATCTTTTTTTTTAATTTAAAATTTTTTTTGTTTTTAATTTTTATTTTATATTGGAGTATAGTTGATTAACAATGTTGTGTTAGTTTCAGGTGCACAGCAGGGTGATTCCGTTATACATATACATGTATCTATTCTTTTTCAAATTCTTTTCCCATTTTGGTTATTACAGAGGACTGAGCAGAGTTCCCTGTGCTATACAGTAGGTCCTTGTTGGTTATCTGTTTTAAATATATCAGTGTGTACATCTCAGTCCCAAACTCCCAATCTATCCCATCCACCCTTCCCCCGCCCTGGTAACCATAAGTTCGTTCTCAAAGTCTGTGCGCCTGTTTCTGTTTTGTAAATAAGTTCGTTTGTATCATGTTTTTTAGATTCCGCATATACGCGATATACGATATTTGTCTTTCTAAATCTTGACTTTCTTTCATATTCCTGGGAAAAAAAATTTACCTGTGCCCCAGGATGTTGTCTGGTCTCAGCCCGCCTTGGGTTTGCCACTCTCTGTTCTGGCTGCCTAGGGTTCTGGATTTGGGGATGGTGGTTTGTCACTGCAGATGTCAACAACCTTTCGTTACTTGCTTAGAGTAACTTCAGTAGGTGGGCACTGCCCATACTCAGCTATAATTAGAGAAAGAAAAATCCCTTTCTCCCTTCTGGGTAGATGGTCAGTGAGGACAGTAACTTTCCTCAAGCCTCCATGGTGTTGGGCGCTTCTTCGGCTGGGAATTTACTTGTCTTTCTCACTAAAGCTCCCTCTCCCTGCGTGGCCATTCTCTGTTGCCTCAGTCTTCAAATCTACCAAACGTTCTATCCAAGCATGGACTCTGCCCAGGTGCAGTGCCCAGGCAGCTGGCCCTCATGGCTGTGGCTCTCAGAGCACCCTGATCTGTGGTCTTGTCCTTCCCGTGCCTGCAGCCCACTTGCTGGCCCCTGGTTTCCCATCACTGACGGATGCCCTGTCTTTGGCTTGCTTGCTGCTCGTTTATCCGCCCAGTACTGGCCACTGGCCGGCTCAGAGTTGGTGTCTTTGCTTAGTCCGTTCCTAGGCTGCCTTGGACTCTGGATACCCACCTTTGGCTTGTCCTCTTCTTGTTACCTGTTGCATATATGTGCCCAGCATGACATGTAGCTTCTTTGTGCCAACCTTTATGACTTGTTCCTCCCTTTCTGTGGCTGGCGGGGAAAAGAAAAGCACAGCGTGTGTATGAAAAACACATAGACTGGTTCTCCTGTGCTGGGAATTTTCTAATAAGAGGAGGTTTGGTTGTAATCACCTTCCCATTTGAGCTGAATATTCATACAATACATAAAGAAGTTACTTTAACGTAGCTTTTACATCACGAATAGATATCTCTTATTCAGTTGGCTTCTGGCACAAAACCACTTTCCTAAAGGGACCTGGCCTTTTGTTCGATAAGCATTTTGAATACAGCACCCCTTGAAACACCATCTCAGGACAATTCCGCATTGCCCCATACCAGAACCTCCCCAGCAACCTTCCTATTTTCCTGTGCTTCCGCTTGAAATGCCCGAAGCTTCCTCCTCTTACAGTTAACCCACATCCTTCCCCTTCCAAACCACACAGCCCCTATGTCCTCCAGAAAAAGCTCCCACAATCAATCATACCTGATTCTGTTCACAGACTCGTGGGCACTTAGGTACAGGCCAGCGTTCTGCGACTCACGGTGTGCTCCTGTGGGTGGTAGAAGGACACACCTCCTGGGGTGGTTGTGAGCCTTGAAGAAGTTAATATGTGTGGCTGGTGCCTGGTGTGAATAAGTGCCTCGGTAAAAGCATGCTCTCCTCCCAGATTTCGGTTGCTTTTAGGAGCTTAGTTGCTTCTGGGGGGTCCCTCTCTTTCATTGTGAGTAGAGCTTCTCTGAGGGCAGGTCCTTGTCTCCCTATCCCTTTGTATTCTCACCCAGACACCTAGTTCAAGGTTGTATCCTATTAGGAAACTGCGTAAACAGGGCTAACAGAGTATCTGAACTCCCCAGGGAACTCAGAGACGGTGCTGGTTATCCTGGAATTGTCAAGGGGGGTGTGGGGGAGAGAACTGTAATGATTTGACAGTTCCAATATCTTATCCCCCTTGGTCCTCACTTTGTCTCTGTGAGAGAAGTTACTTTAGTTCTCATTTGACAGGTAGGAAACCGGCTTATAGAGGTTAAAGAGTTTGCTATAGTCACAGAGCTACTAAGAGGAGAATCGAGATCCAGGACCCCTGACTCTCATCTGGGATGAGTTCTCTCCTCTACCTGTTCTTGTACCGGTGGGTGGACCCCCATCTTTCTCTCTCTCTGGCACATGTGTTGCACTGGGGTGTCTGCCCACCTTCCCTGTCAGCAGAGAGTAGAGTGTATCACCGGGATGCGATGTCTGTGGTGTGAGATCACTAGACAAGATATATCTAGGCCAAGTCCTGGGGGAAGGACACCGATAGCTGTGCTGTGAGGTCCCGGTGTGGTGTTTCTACCCAATGAGGAGGAGGTGACTGTGAGGGGAGAACAGTAAAACAGCACTTCCTGGGTGTGGCATGGCCTCCCAGCGCCTGTTCTTCTGTTGTGACATTTTCAGTGATGGCTCAGAGCTGAGAGGCAGTGGGGGTAGCTGTGTGTCTGGATGGTCAGAAAGCCACCTGTGGGTTCCCAGTGTAGGTGATGGGTTTGTTCTTCACCTTGTGGATGGAGGTGGTATGTCACCAAAGTAATTGTCAAAACAATAAACAGTAGTGTTATTATTAGTGGCAGTAGTAATACTGTCTACTAAGGGCTCCAGGTATAGCAGGGAGTGTTTAGGGGTAGGAAGTAGGATTCCTGCCCTCAGGGAACTTACAGTTCAAACTCCTGAAAGATCAAGAACCAGCGGTAACTTCTCTGAGTCTCTGTTGGCCCTTCTGGATTACTTCTAAGAAGGATCCCTTCTAGCTGTAATGTTCCATGGTTCTATGTAGACAATACCTGTAATGCCTGCAAAATAATACACCTACAACAGCTATAATATATCTGTGATTTCACAAGGTGTTTCATGTTGAATTGCTAAATGAGTGCTATGCATTCACAAGGCGGAGGAATAGTTGGGTCTGTCTGAAGGAAAGAGGAAATGTTCACTCCTTCAACAAGTATCTTCTGAGGACCTACTATAGGCTGTACCGTATTCAAGGGCCTAGGAATACAATGCTGAAGATGACGGCGTTCTTGTCTTCATGAAGCTTTAGGGTTTAGCAGGGGAAATAGACACTAAGAAATAACACAGTAAATAATACAATGGCAGGTAGATTAAAAAGGAGAGAACTGACTTAAGCTTTAGTAGTACTTAATGATGAGGATGGAAGACAGAGAGTACAGACTGCCAGGAACATCTGTGTGGTAAGAGTTAAATTTGGAAAGATAGGTTGGGTCACCTTGTGAAGATTCTTGTTTGCATATCAGGTTAAAGGCAAATAATGGCAGAGCAGTAACATTTAACTGTTTAAAAATGTATTGAACAATTTCCATATACCCGGAAGTAGACCAGGTGCTGAGAATGCAAAGAAGTATAACATGGCATAACAAAATGCCCACCTTCTTCATGCAACTGAAGTATGTCTATGTTTCTAGAGAGTTACGGTAGGAGATGCGTGGTTTTGAGTCATCTGCCCCCAGAATGATAGTGAAATTGATATTAGCTCAGGAAAGAGTATAGAGGAAAATGTAGATTGGTTTTGGAAAGTGTGGACTTGGGGAGACAGCATCAAAGGGGTGAGAAGAGTATTCCTAAGGATAGGAGGAAGCCAGTATACAAGAAATTCCTGGGAGTAGAGGAGAAGGGACAGTTAGGAAGATGGGCAATGTGAGGAGTTTGGTGACTACTCACAGCATTGCTTCGGCAGCCATTATGAAGAGAAACCAGAGTGTGATGGGAGGAGGTGGTGACGATGAGACAGCAGCAAGCACATATTATTTGAGAAATATGTCAGAAAATGCAAGGTAAAAATAGAATGGTGGCTGATGGGACAGTAGGGTCAAGTGATAGTTCTGTTGAGGAAGGGAGGCTTGAATGTGTTTGAGGCTGGGAGAGGGTGCCAGTGACAGAGAGTAGTTTGAAAATGATGAGTAGAAATGGATCTATTAATCCATTCAAGAAATACTCATTGAGCATCGACAGTGCTATTTGCTGGGGATACAGCATGAATAAGGCATGAAATCTTCATGAAGTTTACATTCTAATGAGTGAGGCAGACAATACATGAGTCAAGCAACAGTTGAATTTAGAAGAAGAGCTTGTGATAAATGCTGTAAAGTGTGGCAATGACCTGGAGGAGGTAGGAGTGGGTTGACTAAGGAGTGCAGATGGAAGTGGAAGACTGGAGGAGGGAGAATGCTTCCTCTGCTGGGAGAGAGGAAGAAGGGGGTGCTTAGAGAGCTATTTTTAAGTAGGAAAAAGGAAATGAGGAAATGCAGTTCAGATGGCCTTGATATTCTTAGCAAAAGAGGAGGCAATGTCATGGGCTGAGACTGGAGAGGTGGGTAGTTCAAGACTTTGGATAGGTTCTTACCTGCTTCATTCAAGCCTCCAACAGTGCTGTGTGTAGGGGGTGTTATTCTCATTGTACAGGTGAAGTAGCTGAGGGGACTCAGAGGGACCTACAACTAGAAAATATAGGGGCAAGGAGTAGGTCTGTCACCTGGTTACTCAGCCATTGGATAGCTCAGAGGGGACTGCTAATGAGTGGAGCCTGTCAGTACCATCAAGAGATCAGTCCCTGCTCCCTCCTCTTATGCAAAATCCTATACTGTGCCCTGGGGGAGGTCGTTGGAGAGGAGATGACACCTGTGCAAGGTCTGTGTTAAAAATTGATAAATCAAGTCATCAGCATGTACTTACTATTATTAAGCGCACTGTCCTTGTGAGTATTTGGATTTTTAAGGATTTGGATAGAGCAAGGGAAAAGGGCATTCGGAGTAAGAGAAAATGCAATGCAAACACTCTAGTGATTCAGACAAAAGGTGTATAATCAGAGAAGGCTGGGGCTTTATCAGATAAAAAGTGAATTTACTGGTTCAAGAGATGGTATTGGGTCAAATAAGATCAGTGGTGAGTAGGAAAAGGTTTTTATTTCTCATTCTCTTTGCCTCCATAATTGTACCCCGAGCAAAAGAAAAAAGAGACAGAGTTGGAAGAGACCTCTCATTTAAGAGATGAGGAAACTGAGCCCAAAGAGATGATTTCGCTTTCTAAAGTCATACCGTTAGTTGTGGCTGAGCCTGCATTTGAAGCAAGGACACAAAAACTCCTAGTTGAGGCCTCTTGGTTTCAACTCAATTCTGCCCCTTTTAGCAGCCCCAATAGAATTATTGTATGTGGAAGAATGGGCAGACTGGAGAATTCATGGGTTTGAGGGGTGTCTAGTTTGGATTAGGCTTTTTAAGGCTGTAGGGAAAATTTCGAAGAAGCCCAGAAAGCAGAATTGTCTTTCTCTGTCCTCCCTTGTTATTGTCATGAAAAATAAGCTGAGTGGAGTTGGAAGTGGCACCTCCTGGCTCTCCCTGTCTACTGTAGAATCACACTCTAAAGAACTCAGCCCTGAGCAAAAGCAGAGGAGTGTCTTCCTTATAAACCCAGGCTAGGAGGAAGAACTGGCGTGGGGCTTTTAATCTACATTCATGCCAAATGAAATCTGTTAGATGGGATAATGAGCTCCATATTTTATAGACTATTTTAAGCCTGTCTCAAAATAAAGTACAGGGCTAGGGGTGGAGGAAGGACGTAAGTCTTGGAGAAGAAAATGCCATGACTTACTCATCAGGGTTTTCATTTTAATGATCCCAACCCCAGTACAAGCCCCTCAGTGACACTGTAATGGAAACCACATTTTTTTTTCCTTCTGGAAGTTTCAGGATGAACACCGCCAAATACTTCAAGGCCTAATTAAGGTTACAAACTCCTATCCCCAGTAATACACAGACCTTTCACCCCAGGGGGCTCAGCTAGAGACAGTGTGGTTGGAAAGCAGTTGAAATTATAGACACTTCTTCCGCCAATCTCTGGCTCACCACAGCTTCTTTTCTGTGCCTTCCCCCCGTCCCTCCTCCCTCTCCTTCCTCTTAACTGCTGCCTCATCCCTGGGAAGGACTAAACCAACATGTAAGTAAATAAGAACCCCAGTGTTGACTCTTTCCCTGCCACAGGGAGAGAATCTCAGGCAAATGCTGCTGTATCTGCAGGAGGCTGGACAGGGCTGGCAGAGGCAGGACACATGTGGCAGCCAAGGGAGCCTGCCAGTAGTGTAGGGTACTGGGAGGGGGTGGTGCATGTGTCATCAGTAGGTATGGGAGGAGGTGGGGAATATTCTGCACATTACAGGCTGGAAAATCCACCTCGTAGGAAGGTCTTGAGGACCCAAGAGAACAAGGTGGCCCCTTCTCCTGTGTTTGGACATGATGAGTTGAGAGCTCTCTCAGTTTGCATCTCCTTTGCCTTGGCAAGCTTTCTGAATCTACATAGATCAAAGTTAAGAAACTTGGCATGGCCAACTCGATTATGTGGGCTTATTTTTTTCCCCCTCTTAACCACATCTTGAACACCTGGAATACATAAGATAGTGGGGAAACTTTAGTGCATGTATACAAACTCTCTCTCTGGCCAATTTCAGTCCCACCTTATCCATGTAGGAAAGGCTCTGGTTAGCACAAGGAACAAAGGAAGGACTAGGATGTGTGCCTTCTGTCTGCTTTGGTCCCATACTCTGCCCTTGATAGTGGTGATTCTGGGATAGAGCATGATGAGACCCAACTAGGTACTTTGCTTGTCTCTTTATAGATCATATCACAGCTCCATTTCTCTTCTCACTACCCCATCATCAAAGGGCAAATAGTCATTTTCATAATACTACCTTCAGAAGATGTATTAATGTGAGCACATTCTCCATTCATCTAACACGTATTAAATACCTCT
The DNA here is from genome assembly GCF_949774975.1 of Lagenorhynchus albirostris. Lineage (NCBI taxonomy): Eukaryota > Metazoa > Chordata > Mammalia > Artiodactyla > Delphinidae > Lagenorhynchus > Lagenorhynchus albirostris. The sequence continues at coordinate 76,200,722 of NC_083099.1, read as the reverse complement.
CTGAGCCTCAGCTTCCTCATTGGAAGAACTAGGGTCATATCTATCTGTGGTCATCGTAAGAGCCATTCACTAAATGTTTCCAGCTCTACACCTTCCAGGCACACGATAAAATTGCACTTCCCTATACCTTTGGTCGTGTGACTTGCTTTGGCCAATGAAATGCGAGCAGAGTCAGATGTTTCATTTCCATATGGAAGCTTTAAAAGTAAAATACTATTTACCTTATTCTCCCAGTGTTTCATCAATTATAGGAGCTCTGTTGGGTTTAAAGGCTCCATCAGCCTGGGACCGTGAGTGACTATGAGCATAGTCCTCTGCTGAACCATTTTGAAGATGTAGTATGAGCAAGAAATACTTATTTTTTTCTGTAAAGCTACTGAGATTTTGAGGTGGTTTTTATCCATAGTCTACCAAGCCTGTATTGACTGATATGTACTACCTTTTAAGACTTTGTGGGGAATTACACAAAATTGAAATCTATATGTTGTGCATGCCAGTAGTAGGCATTCAGTAAATGGTGGATACTTTATTCTCACTATGAATATCATTTAGGATGCATTTGGCTGCAGGTAACTGAAACTAAACTCAAAATGACTGAAAGAATAAATAATTCTCCTTTCTTCCTACTTCTTTTCATGCTTCTTAACAAGAAGTTCAGAAGTTGGGCCATTAAATCAGAGGCTCAGTATAACCAGATTCTCTCTTATTTAGTCTGCTTGGGTTCATTAGATTTCTGACATCTACAGGTTGTTGCAATTCATCAGTTTTGGAAAATTCTCACCCATTATCTTTGTTCTTTCCTTTCTCTCCTTTTGGGATACCAGTTGATTAAAATGAAAATTTCTTGAATTTGAATCCATTTTGAAAGTGATTGAAGTTGAAATTTCTCACTGTATGTTCTATATTTCTTATCATTCTGTATTTTTCACAATTTTTTTTTTTTTTTTGCGGTACGCGGACCTCTCACCGATGTGGCCTCTCCCGTTGCAGAGCACAGGCTCCGGATGTGCAGGCTCAGTGGCCATGGCTCACGGGCCCAGCCGCTCCGCGGCATGTGGGATCTTCTCGGACCGGGGCACGAACCCGTGTCCCCTGCATCGGCAGGCGGACTCTCAACCACTGCGTCACCAGGGAAGCCCCACAATTTTATCTCTCCATGATGCATCCTAGTTTCCTCTGATTTCTCTTCCAGTTTATTTTTTTCTTTTTTTAAAAAAAATTTTTTAAATTGAAATACAGTTGATTTACAGTGTTGTGTTAGTTTCAGGTGCACAGCAAGGTGATTATGTATATAATCATATATATATGATTCTTTTTTTTTTGGCTGTGCCATGCGGCATACAGGATCTTAGTTCCCCAACCAGGAATTGAACCCATGCCCCCTGCAGTGGAAGCACGGAGTCTTAACCACTGGACCACCAGGGAAGTCCCTAGATTGTTTTCCATTATAGGTATTACAAGATTTTGAGTATAGTTCCCTGTGCTATACAGTAAATCCTTGTTGGTTATCTACTCCATATATACTATGGAATAGAGTATATTTTAATCCCAAACTCCTAATTTATCCCTCCCCTCTTCCCCTTTGGTAACCATATGTTCGTTTCCTACATCTGTGATCTATGTCTGTTTTGTAAATAAGTTCGTTTGTATTATTTTTTTAGATTCCACGTATAATCAGTGTCATATGGTATTTGTCTATCTTCTAGTCTATTAATTCTCTATTCAGCTGTGTCTAATCTGCAATTAAATTTGTTCATTGACTTTTAAAAAAATTTCTATTGGCGTATAGTTGATTTACAGTGTTGTGTTAGTTTCAGGTGTACAGCAAAGTAAATCAGTTATACATATACATATATCCACTCTTTTTTTAAGATTCTTTTCCCATGTGTAGGCCATTACAGAGTATTGAGTGGAGTTCCCTGTGCTATACAGCAGGTTATTATTAGTTATCTATTTTATATATAGTAGTGTGTATATGTCAGTCCCTATCTCCCAATTTATCCCTTCCCCTGCTCATCCCCTGGTAACCATAGTTTGTTTTCTACATCCATGACTCTACTTCTGTTTCGTAAATAAGTTCATTTGTACCCCCTTTATTTTTTTAGATTCCACATATAAGCAATATCATATGATATTTGTCTTTCTGTGTCTGACTTACTTCACTCAATATGACAATCCCTAGGTCCATCCATGTTGCGTTCATTGACCTCTTAATTTCAGGTATTATATTTTTCAGTGCTAAAATCTCTACTTAATTCTTTTTCAAATCACTTTAAAAAACGTTTTCAGTTTAATAAAAAATCTTTTAAGCTTGTCTTCTATTTCTTTGAACACAGTAGGTGTATTTACTTTATCGTCTCTATTTTATAATTCCAATATCTGAAGTCTTTGTGGGTCTGTTTCTGTAGTCTGCTGTTTCTGATGGGTCTTGCTCATAGTGTCTTTTTCCTTGCGTTATCTTTGATTATTTCATGGTCATTATTTTTGAAAAAGGTTTTATGAGAGTAGTTTGAAGCCTAGAATGGTAACTTGCTCCTGCAATGATCATTTTCTTTTGCTGGACTCCTAGGGATACTACTAGTTCAGTTCCACCTGAACCCAAGTTGAATGCTTGAGGTTCCTTGGACCCAGACTACAGGCAGCTGTGTTTCAAGTTTTCATGAGAGCTGGCTTGTTTCTAGACTTCCTTTACCTTGAAGGTGAAGCCCTCCCTCAGGGGAAAGCCCAGCTTAGTGTGGGGTATTATTTTTCAGAGTTCCTTCATTGGGCTGGCTCTGAACTTGGATTTCTGCTCCCGTTGCCGATCCTGGCTGTGAAAAGCACAGCTTAGTTTTGCCACTGTTTCTTGCAGATTGCCAGATGCTCTCAGGGCAAAAGTTGCTTTGTGTTTTGAGCCAACTTCTTTGGATTCTCACCTTCTTCAAGGTTTTGGCCTAGCTACTTAGCTCTTTAATGCTTTTAAGAAGATTAAGAAAACCCCCCACAAACTTTCTTCACTGGGAGGGTTGGTTCTAATTGCCCAACCAGCTGTTACAAGAAATGAAGCTCCCAGGACCCTATTTCTCTGTACCCTTCCATTCCTTATAGTCCCAAGATGTCTGTCACAACTTCATATATCTCATGGAGGACTCACAGCAACTGAAAGAGGCTGTTTTTCATGCATGTATTCCTAAACAAGCCACCGGAAAGGGAATGCAACTTCCATGATTAGTGTAACAGAATTAACATTTACCTTGTGGGGCTGAAAGTGTCTCTGCTTCCCTGAAGCACACAGATACTTGATTCTTGAACAAAATCTAAGTCCTATAAGCCAGGAAGAAGGGGGTAAATGGCTACTGGGCAGGAAACCAACTCTATCTGTCATACTCTGTGCTCAGCTAGAGTTAAGGATTAAGAAGTGTAGTCATGTTTCTTGCCCTGCCTGGGGACCTATGTGCTCTGAATGATGCAGAAAAATGTAAAGGCAAACCCTAATGGAAAGGATTCAGAAGTGTCGAGGGCATGCTCCTTGAAAACTCACTTTGTAACCTAAGAACTATAAAAATTTGAGATAGCCTGCTATCAAAATGTAATAGTTTCATTTAATCAAAATATTCAAAAACAAAATTCTGTAGTAGAAAGAATGGCCTCATTGGAAATTTATTCACAAAATTTAATCACACTACAAATTACCTTTATAAATGCATATTGCATGAAAACTAATGCATGTCATATGGCCCCACTGGATGAGCTGGGTCTGTCCAGGTGTTTCTGGCAGAAATGGGATGCAGCTTGCAGAAGAAGGCTCATGTTAAGGCTTAAGAATCGTCACAGACCTCGGGAACATGGGGATCACTTCCCCAGCAGGGCTGGAGGGCTGTCCTTGCTCTAATACGCCCGCCCTCGTTACCTAGGAGCAGAGCTGGAGGGCACAGAGTGAGGTCTCAGGGTACCAAAGACAGCCTTTCCTGCAGGCTGCTTACCCCCTGCCTTTGAGAAACCAGATGGACTCCATATCCTCTCTTTGGGACAAGAGGACCCATAAAGAGGAACATTTACCCCCTACCCTGTCTGTCCCCTCCATAGTTTCCATCTGAGGAGAGGAGGTCCAGTTCCTGACAATGCCTCCTGCAGGTTCAGGATCCCTCTCCCTCCCTCTCTTTTTCGTATCCCATGTCTAGGCCCTGACCTCATCTCAGAAGTTCCCCTTATCCGTACATTACTTGCCACAGGTTGCTAGCTCTTGGAAGTCCCTCAGAGAAGATACCCAAAGAAGAAGGTGCGCCAAGCAGGTTGAACGTGTATATATTTTTGGTCATGGGCAGATGAGTACAGCTGGGTTTTGGGCTGGTGGCTTCAAGTGGAGGGAAGGTGAATCGAAAGTAGGTTCTGTCCCCTTTTATCACCTCCATGCTATTTCATCCTTAAACTCTACCAGTTAAAGCTATTGATTTGCATGACCAGACTCCTTTAAAAACTAAAGAAAAACCTAAAGCTTAATAAAGTTTGGAAATATCAAGCCCAGGGGCCAGGCTTAGTTTGCTGATGGACTTGGCCTTTACGGGAGTATACTGAATGGTTCAGTGTGAACCATGAATGGTTCAACTCTACCACTCACTACTGCATAATATTGGGTATTTCACTTGGCCTCTCTAGGCGTTAGTTTCCTTATTTATAAGATGCTGACAGTATCAATATTTACCTCATAGGGTTATTGTATGGATGAAGTGATGTTACACATGTTAAAAGCTCAATAAATGTTAATTCTTAACCCGCAATGCCTAAAATTTAACTTTTGGATGAGAAGAGGATGGTGGAATGGTCAGGATGGGATCTGGGGCCTAGCAACTTAGGTGGGCAGGTTTTGAAGAGGTGAGGGAGACCATGTGCTGTGAGTGTTGAGTGCCCAGTCTCTGAGGGAGGGCAATGGAGAGTTGGGTATGGGGAAGGAATCTAAGACCAACCTCCACTTGCCTTGAAATTTGGCCTGAGACCCTGGGGGAAAATTTCTGCCTCAGGCTGCCCTGTGCAGCTGCCCTGTGCACCTTGTTGTGACTGGGATGTGTTTCCTGTAGGCATGGAGTCTTCCATCAGTTGCTCCTTTGAAGACCCAGCCTCCTTACTCTGAGGCTACCTGCCAGGTGGCCAAGCTGGGCTGCCTCTGAGGGACAGCTTCCTTGTTGTCTCCTGCGGGCTCAGCCTTCAGCGCATGGTGCTTCCTGCCGCACTGGAGTTCCTTCTCCATTAAGTAGATTAAGGGCTTGCACAACCCAGCCAGAATAATGGACACACTAATTGGCAGGCATAGAAAGCCTCAGCATTGATAAATCTTCAGGCCCTGGGCAGTATCTGCTGAAATCCAATCTCATCCACCACTTCTGGAGAGAAGGACCTGTGCGCAGTGGTGAATGCCTATTGGAGGAAGAGAGGAAGGGGCTGAGGCAGCGGGGTCCTTGGAGGTGCGGGGTGGGTAGAGTGGGCCCTGGGCAGAGGCATTGAAAGAAGGAGGAAGGCAGAGGAAGGGTTTCCCGACTTTAAATAGGATGGGTGGTTGCAGTCAGCTCTTCTCCTTCAGCACTGCTCACAGGGGGACAAGGGATGAGGACTGAGGCAACAGATTGGGGGAGAACTTATATCAGAGGCGAAGGAATGTAGCTTAGCATACACTGTGGCCACCGTGAGCACTTGGACATGTCCTGGCCACCTCATCAGAGAGGCAAGCAGCCCAGTGGTCCCTGTTGGTATGGTGGGTTTGAATGGGAGGAAGGGGAAGATGGGGTTTTGGAAAGACCGCGCTCTGTTTCCCGGATGTCTGTCTCTAGACACCCCGTGGGGCTGACGTATGAGCCCTGAGGGGAGGGGCGCTGCACAGAAGTGGGAGGAGCTGCTCTCAGGAGGGCTCTTTGTGACGCAGGGTGACAGATGATGCTCATCTCATGGACAGAGTGGGTAAGGGACTAAGCTTCCAGCGGGGTTAGATCCAGGGGCAGGGGGGACTCCAGGGAACTCAGGCCATTTGGCACTTAAGTGTTGGGGATTGGAGAGCCCAGGAGCCAGCACCCTGGGTCAGATGCTGGAATCCTCACAGAGGTCACCTCAGGCATCCTCCAGCAGCAGTGGGCAGCCAGAGCAGGAGAGGAAGACGCAGCAGTAGTGGCTGGTACGACTCCTGGGGAGCCCCGGGGGGATGTGAGCGGGGCTCCTGGACACAGTGGGATGAGACTCTTCAGGGGCTGAGGTACCACATGAGAAAGGAAATCAGGCCAAAGCCAGTGGACCTTGAACTGACTCAGTTAACAGGGACTTCTTGTCTGCTGAGGACTGGAAAACTCAAGTCACAGAACAAACATCTTGGCACTGAGGGACTCCTTAAATTGACGGATATTTATTAAATATCTGCAAAGGTACTATTATGAGAGTGAACAAGGCAGGCAGTCTTTGTCTTCATGGAAATTACAGTGAAGAGCAAGGATTATTTATTTGGAAAGTGCCATGGGAGCGGAGAAGAGGGAGAGAAGAATTCCAGCTGTGGGCTTGGCCTTGAAGGATGTGTAGAAGCTGGAGGTGGAGGAGGGCAAGAGAGGAAAGGTGCAGAGCGGGAAGGTTCAGAGCTTGGGAGATAGTCTTCATGTGGAGTTGAGTGTGTATGCTCATTGTGAGTCTGTGTGCAGGGGATTTGGGATAATGGGAGAGAAAGCTGGAAAGGCTGCTTTTATGTTCCACACTGTGGAGATTTAGGATTTTATTCAGTAGTTTATGGGCAGCTGTTGGGAGATTTTGAGCAAGAAAAGCAACTTGATCACTGGGGTCACTTAGTGGTAGCACTGGTGATAGGCAGGCTTCAGGCCATGATTGCTTCAATATGTTCTCTTCCTGGCTTTCTCACAGGGGAGCAGTGGTCATTTTATTTTTACCAACATCTCTGTTTTGGGCGTGCGTCAGATTAGCGGCTCTTTGCCTCCAGTTGGAAGAGAGCTTCTGTTCAAAGCGCCATGCGGGTGGAGTCCTTCCGCCACTGTCTGAGCCCTGCTGCCCCTCCTGGGTGCTGGCCTTGGCTATAGAGGGTGTGTCCCTTGATTTAATGCTGTTTGCTTCCCCTACTTTTTCAGCTCCTTCCCGGTGCTCCTGAATGAGCCAGGTTCCTGTAGAATGAGCCAGGTTCCTGTAGAATGAGCCAGGTTCCTGTAAGAAGGCTGAGCAAGGGGCAGCCTGTGGCTTGGATGTTAGCTAAGGGCAGCAACTAATAAATGAACAGTGAGTCATCCTGGGAATGTAGATTTTTGCTTCAGCCAGATTTACTTCCATTTTATCATAAATATAAGCAGCTTCATAAATTTAAATTGGTTTCTAGAAACAGACCCTGGTTCCAGGAACATTTCTCGGTATGGAAGACAGGATTGTCAACAAAGATGGGGATGCACTTTCAAAGATAAGATCTATTTACCAGGACATGGTCTACAAAGAAGCAAATTTGGTGGCTTAAAACTTCTCTTCTATATCCAAATGAAGGGGATGGTGCAGATTTATTTTCCAGTGACAGTGATGTTTTAAAATATCCTTATGGTGCTGTTGGCATAGTTGGCCCCAACACTATATTCGTGAGGGGAAGGCTGTGGCTCAGTTATCTGTTAGATAATTTCTCTCTAGTCATGGTTGGAGACTACATCTTCCATTCCAGCTGGTAGTCTCTCACTAGCTTTTTCTTAGTCATGCAAGGGCCAGCAAAAATAGTATAGACAGCTAACAAAAATCTAGACCTTCTACTGGAAAAGAACCCAGATAATATGGCCTGTTGATAATGGTTGTGTTGTAATTTAGTGTTTTGGAACATTGATTAAATACTTCCTAATGTGCCAGGAACTGTCCTAGGTGCTTCTCTCAAACCTCACAATAGTATTGTCCCTATTTTACAGTTGAGGAAACTGAAGCTCAAAGAAGTTATGTGACTTGCCCAAGTCATTCAGCTTATATAACGATGAATCAGGATTCTAACCTAGGTTTTCTTATTCTAAACCTCATGTTCTTTCCACTTCTCCATCTGGAAACTGATGAGAATACCTATACCCTAGGTGCCTGGGGGCAGATTTAGGTGTTGGATCATTCAGTGACATCTTGGGGTCTCCTCTGGCCACCAAGGTATATTTGGCTATGACCTTAGGCCTCTTCTTTCTTTGAAGGAGCATTACATCTCTCCCATTTGGTTAACATCTGCTCTTGCCAAGTGGACCCCTGGAGACCTCTCTTGCTCTATCTTCCAGCCCCCAGCCGAAGTAGGGAAGTGACAGATGGAAGATCAAGTGGCAGATGGAAGATCAGATTTCATACATTGCAGGCTACATTCTGATCTGCAGCAGCTCTGAGGGAGAGGAGGGGGCACTGGCTGGTGTGTGGACAAGTGTATGCTGTTGACCTGCTGCCCTGAGCTGGGGGTCTCTACTGGGAATTTCTTTTTTATTTTTTCTTTTTTTTTTTTTTTGCCGTACGCGGACCTCTCACTGTTGTGGCCTCTCCCGCTGCGGAGCACAGGCTCCGGACGTGCAGGCTCAGCAGCCATGGCTCACGGGCCCAGTCGCTCCGCGGCATGTGGGATCTTCCCGGACCGGGGCATGAACCCGTGTCCCCTGCATCGGCAGGCGGACTCTCAACCACTGCGCCACCAGGGAAGCCCCTGGGAATTTATTTTATGGAAAAGAAAAATAGTGGTGTTTTTCCCTTGAGCATGTGGGGAAAGAGAATCAGAAAATTATTTGATATTTAAATAACTAAAACATTCATTAAGAGTTATCTCTGGGGACGGCAGAATTGGTATCATTTGAAAGGTGCTAGGAAAGTACTCCCAGCTCAAAACCTCTTTGACCCTGTCAGTGCCTTGGCGCCCAGAATGGTTCATTCATTCTTTTGGGCTAATATCACTCAGCTAGTCGTTTTATGAGTGGGAAAATAATACACCCTGGTGTTAATTTAAGATTCCTTGGCTCCGGAAGAAGTAGAGGAACATGAAGGCTGTGTGTATGCGTGGGTGGAGTGGGGTGGGTGGTGTCTAGAGGGGATGGAATGACTCAGACATGGTGGGAGATATTCTGGGATGGCCTCTTAGAAAAGTACTTAACATGATATGGTAGCAAAGAGGATTGTTCTTTCAGGAGCTGTGGATTGGGGCATTCACCAGGTTACTGAACATCGGTTTTTAGTTTCTCAGATAATGGAATTAGCTCTAGTAATACAGGTACAAAGCCATTATTAACTTATAAGCCTTTATAATTACTTTGCAGAAGTCCTTTTTGCTTTGGCATAGTAAATCTTTCTCACAGTGCCAAGGACCTAAAAATTTTAGAAATGACATTTAATTAACGCAACAGGTAAAATCCCTTGGAAATCTGCTCGTTCTCCCTCCTCCCCCTGGGCTCACCCTTCTCTCTGTACTGTCCAGGAAGCCTCCCTGAGGGCAAGGGCAGGCCAGGAGGGAGGCAGAAGCAGAGGACTGTGCCTTCCCTGAGGGTGACTGCCACACTTTCTGAGCCCAAGAGGAGACACTTCCATGTGTACCAGGAGCCAGATTTCGGGAGGCTGAGTGGTGAACTCTCAGCTGGGATCAGGACAGAGGGACCACAGATGGCAGACGGCTCTGGCTTCCACTTGATGGGGACTGCTCTTGGGGCCAAGGGCGTGGGAGTGGCTTAGACTATGTTCCCTATGATGGAAACAGGGAATGCTTTTCTTGGTATCTAAGGAAGCTTTAGCAACTGAGCGAGGATTATGCTATTTCCGTGGGAGAGAGAGTATCTTGAGGAGATTGGGAAGATATGTGTAAATGTGAACAGCTGAAAAGTGCAACACACACATACATACACAGCAACCCTCTGCCCCTGACATACATCCTGGATATTACTAAGAGTTCCATACATCTATATATGGGAGTAATGGAAACATTCACTTAGGCAACATGTAAACAGGTTAGACAGTGAGACCTAAATAGTCATTGAGCTGTAATGAAAGTAAACATTTCATTTCTCATATTTTTGTGATAACTATGTCTTATTTGAGTTTATCATATACCAGGTTTGTCCTAAACACTGGAAATATATCTTCTTATTTAATTGTCACAACCCCGGGAGGGAGCTATAATTCTTCACAGTTTATGAGGCACCTCTATCATCTCACTTGATTCTTCCAACAGTACATATTTCCCCATTATACCACCAGAAGTAGACATTGGAACTTGAACTCAGAGGTCTTTATTGCAATTCCAGTCTCCTTTTTACCATATCATAATGCCCAGCACACCCCTCACCGCTATTTTATGGAGAGTTTCTCGGGATTCTGTGTCTGGGAGGGGTATCTGAGCCAGGGGAGCTTTAAGACTATATGTAGGGTTGAGAGATGCAAGGTAAGAGGGAGCAGGGAATAGAGACTGACTGGCAGGGCTCTGGGGTGTGTGCCAGAGACAGTGAAAGCATGGCACAGGCTCCCTCCTAGGAGGGAGCTGGAAAGGAAAAACTCCCACTTTGGAGGAGAACGAGGCTCTTCCCAGCATCTTCACATCTGTGAGGGGACTGATGATAGGAAGACTCACTGATGAATGGGCAGAAATTTCCAGACCCAAGAAGATATTAAAATAAATATTTAATTGGAACAAATTATGCTGTGAATCATTAAGACAAACATAAATCTCATGAATAAGGTTTCTCTTATTTCTCTGAATCTCAATGAAATATTAATTGAGGAAAATGAAGTCAGCTCTCTGCTTTGCATGCCTAAATGCCATTGCTGGTTTCCAAGAACAGCTTCAGGATCCATGCCGGACCACAAGGATGGGGAAGGAGGCAGGAATGCTTCCAGGTTTGACACAACATTAGGAGGGATCAGACTGCTCAGATCTGGGAAGGCTGAAGCAAAGTCTGGCATTGTCTGTGATAGCAAGGGGAATGTAATTTTTGGTCATTTAGTGTTGATTTTGAAGGTCCTGGGGTACTTTCTAATTTTGGGAATGGGGAGGATGGGCTTCTGAGTAAGTGGCTTGACTTTTCAGACGGTAAATCCTGAGATGTCCTATGGGGATGTCCAGAACTTAGAACTTTAATGCCCCTGTAGGTGACACACAGGCATCCTATGTCATTCCCAGGCTGGGTGTGCTCTGCCAATGCTAATGATGTACTCATTGGTGGTCTAGATGATAGGACTCACAGATGCCCATGGGGGTTGGGAGAGCACCATCAGTTCACCTGATCTCACCTAGTGTAACAAAGGATATTGGACCATCTCCCTACAGAGGTCAGCTCTATCCACTGACTTCTTTAGCTGAGGCATCCCTTAAGGGTTATCAGAGCAGGGCTAGATATTCCAGAACATGGATTTCAACAGACAAAAGTAAAAGACAGCAAGCATAGGTACATACCCATTGTATATATGTACCACATACGAGGGTCTCTGGCCTCCATGGACTGGCTTTGGCTGCACCTGTACCCCTGACAGGGTAGGTGGCTCTGACTCCTGGGTTCGTGGTCTTTTGGCAGGCAGGTCCTGTGTAGGTCACATGATGGATGTTTCCACGGGTGGTCTTGTTGTCTGAAATCAGGCTTGCTGCTCCAATTTCATTCTGGTTTTCTTCTTGCAATGCACAGGTGGCTTATGTCAGTCCTCGTGGATGAATGATGACTTTATTCCTCTCTCACAAACACAGTGCTCTGGTTTGGGAGACAGCTTAGGCAGTATGTTGGGGGATTGTAGGTCACTTAGGACTGATTATATTGTTTTCCTTGGCCTTAGGCTTCCCGTTTTCTAAATCTAGGGTATGATTAACAGGATTGGCATGGAAGAGGAACCCCCATTGCAAGCAGAATTACTGAATTCAACTAAGTATTCAGAATGAGCCACGTTGGATGCCCTAGGTTGGATGCTCTAGAAGATACAGAAATGTTAACAGAGGAATTCTTGTCCTTGGAGAAGTTTACAAGCTAGATAGGAAAATTAAACATTTATTTATTTATTTCACACAATTAGCTAACTATTCATTCAATGTATATTTACTTAGCACCTTCTCTTCTTTAAATTTTTTTTTATTAATTTTTATCGGAGTATGGTTGCTTTACAATGTTGTGTTAGCCTCCACTGGACAACAAAGTGAATCAGCCATACACATACAGATATCCCCTCCCTTTTGGACTTCCCTCCCATTTAGGTCACCACAGTGCATTAGGTAGAGTTCCCTGTGCTATACAGTATGTTCCCATCAGTTGTTTATTTTATACATGGTATCAATAATGTATATGTGTCAATCCCATTCTCCCAATTCCTCCCTCCCCACCCCTTCCCCCCTTGGTATCCATACATTTGTTCTCTACGTCTATTTCTCTATTTCTGCTTTGCAAATAAGATCATCTATACCATTTTTCTAGATTCCACATATATGTGTTGCTATACGATATTTGCTTTTCTCTTTCTGAACGTACTTCACTCTGTATGACACTCTCTAGGTCCATCCACATCTCTACAAATGACCCAAGTTCATTCCTTTTTATGGCTGAGTAATATTCCATTGTGTATATGTACCACATCTTCTTTATCCATTCCTCTTTTGATGGACATTTAGGTTGCTTCCATGTCCTGGCTATTGTAAATAGTGCTGCTATGAACATTGAGGTGTATGTGTTTTTTTGAATTGTGGTTTTCTCTGAGTGTATGCCCAGTAGTGGGATTGTTGGGTCATATAGTAGTTATATTTTTAGTTTTTTAAGGAATTTCCATACTGTTTTCCACAGTGGCTGTATCAATTTACATTCCCACCAGCTGTGTAGGAGGGTTACGTTTTCTCCACATCCTCTCCAGCATTTACTGTTTATAGATTTTTTGATGATGGCCATTCTGACTGGTGTGAGGTGATATCTCATTGTGGTTTTGATCTACATTTCTCTAATAATTAGTGATGTTGAGCATCTTTTTATTTGTTTGTTGGCCATCTGTATGTCTTCTTTGGAGAAATGTCTATATAGGTCTTCCGCCCGCTTTTTGATTGGGTTGTTTGTTGTTTTTGATATTGAGCTGTATGAGCTGCTTGTATATTTTAGAGATTAATCCTTTGTCAGTTGCTTCATTTGCAAATATTTTCTCCCATTCAGAGTGTTGTCTTTTCATCTTGTTTATAGTCTCCTTTGCTGTGCAAAAGCTTTTAAGTTTAATTACACCCCACTTGTTTATTTTTGTTTTAATTTTCATTACTCTAGGAGGTGGGTCAAAAAAGATGTTGCTGTGATTTATGTCAAAGAGTGTTCTGCCTATGTTTTCCTCTAAGAATTTTATAGTGTCTGGTCTTACATTTAGGTCTTTAATCCATTTTGAGTTTATTTTTGTGTATGGTGTTAGGGAGTGTTCTAATTTCATTCTTTTACATGTAGCTGTCCAGTTTTCCCAGCACCACTTATTGAAGAGGCTCTCTTTTCTCCATTGTATATTTTTGCCTCCTTTGTCATAGATTAGATGACCATAGGTGCGTGGTTTTATTTCTGGGCTCTCTGTCCTGTTCCATTGATCTGTATTTCTGTTTTTGTGCCAGTACCATACTGTCTTGATTACTGTAGCTTTGTAGTATAGTCTGAAGTCAGGGAGTCTGATTCCTCTAGCTCCGTTTTTCATTCTCAAGATTGCTTTGGCTATTTGGGGTCTTTTGTGTTTCCATACAAATTGTAAGATATTTTGGTTCTAGTCCTGTGAAAAATGCCGTTGGTAATTTGATAGGGATTGCATTGAATCTGTAGATTGCTTTTGGTAGTAGAGTCATTTTAACAATATTGATTCTTCTAATCCAAGAACATGGTATATCTCTCCATCTGTTTATGTCATCTTTGATTTCTTTCATCAGTGTTTTATAGTTTTCTGAGTACAGGTCTTTTGCCTCCTTAGGTAGGTTTATTCCTGGATATTTTATTCTTTTTGTTGCAATGGTAAATGGGACTGTTTCCTTAGTTTCTCTTTCTGCCCTTTTTTTGTTAGTGTATAGGAATGCAAGAGATTTCTGTGTATTTTTGTATCCTGCAACTTTACCAAATTCATTGCTTAGCTCTAGTAGCTTTCTGGTGGCATCTTTAGGATTTTCTATGTATAGTATCATGTCACCTGCAAACAGTGACGGATGGTTTTACTTCTTCTTTTCCAATTTGGATTCCTTTTATTTCTTTTTCTTCTCTGATTGCCGTGGCTAGGACATCCAAAACCATGTTGAATAATAGTGGTGAGAGTGGACACCCTTGTCTTGTTCCTAATCTTAGAGGAAATGCTTTCAATTTTTCACCATTGAGGATTATGTTTGCTGTAGCACCTTCTCTTACCGCACCACAAAAGAAATCAGAAGTGCTTTTACCTTCACACTGCTTAAAAAGACATGTTCATAATTATATTGTAAAGTGGAGAATAATATGAGTTTTGGGAAAATGCTCTCTGTGAAAGAATGTATTTGATGCAGGGGGTATAAACGCTGCTTCTATTAATAGATCAGAGGATGGAGCCATCAGACTGAGATTTTAACTGTTTATATTGTTCTACCCCCAGAACAACCTAGCACAGTGCCTGGTACACATAGATGCGCAATAAATAAACGTTGAATTAATGATATTTTTCTAGGCTGGAGAGATCACAGAAAGCCTCACGGAAGAAGTCCAGCTTGAGTTAGATATTTATAACATGATAGAACTTGTGTAGCACTGGGGAAGGCATCTCAAGTTTTTCAGGGGATATCACTGCCACCTCTACAGCACTCTGATACTGATTTCTTTCGTGTTTACAAAATATTGTCCAAGTCACTCATGAGCACTCAGCCATTTCTTACCTCCTTTATCAGACCATTAGGGAAGGGTTGACTCTGGGGCCCGTGGTACCTGGTTGTACAATAAAGTGCAAGAAAGTGATTTATTTCTACCTGAAGCATTTTTATAGTTTGGGGATGACTTTGGAGCCCTGTTGAAAAAGGCCATGGATTGGAATTCTCCATAAGGCCATTCATTAATTATTGAATTTGCTTTGTTGTAAAACAAAGCATCTGCTTATTGGTGTCAGCAGAGCGAGTTAGTATCACTCTAAGTGCTTCTAATCACAGGCGGACCTGTTAGCAGACACTCAGGGAAGAAGACAGGACACTGTCCGCGCACTGCTGCAGGGAAGATGGGCGATTAGTGGCTTCAGGTGTCACATAGCATGCTTCTCCCTTTGGTCTCCTGGATACTTTCTGTTGGGCAATCAGAGATTTTAGTTATGACTCTACAAAAGAGTCCCAGTGAGAGAATTCTGGGCTCTTAACTTGCCAAATGGTGAGGTGGGTGGTGCCAGGGAGTTTGGCTGCAGTGGTTGTGACGGTAGTTCTGCAGGTGGTGGTGCTAAAGAGGAGATAAAATTCCTGGGTATCAGGGGGATGATTTGTCTCCTGGGTGGTGGGGCTAGATGTACCTGCGTGGCCTGCAGTGCTGGAGGAGTCTCGGTGCCAGCCTGCTGCTGCCATCATGTCCTTCAGCAGGCTCTGAGGTCTGGATTTGCTCTCCTGTCTCCTGTCTGGGGACGCACAAGGCCAGGCTACAGATCCTTCTTGGTAGGCATCTTTATAATAATGTGCATGGCTTCTGAATGTACATGGTAAAGCTGGGGAGAGGGTCCATGTTAGCACTGTAGGGACGAGGTGGGCATTCAGTGACATTTCAACCAAATCTGTGCTGAGCCTGCAGAGTGGGTACGACCCTAGTTCAGACTCTGAAGTATAAGGAAGAGACATGGTCTCTGCATCACCCGCAACAGAAACAGGCTGCTTTACAATTTCCAAAAAGCTTTCACATAGGTTATTTCATTTGAAATCCATATCATCCTTTTCCAGATGAGACTGTAGCTCAGCAGGTGATGAGATTTGCCTGAGGTCACCCAGCTAGCAAGGAGAAGCCACGCCTTGAATCCAGCTCCTCAGACAGCATGCCTCTTATTTTGTTCTGTTATTTCACATTGTCAGTTCCAAATCATGAGAAAAAAAAATATGTGTGGCTCAAAATGCTACTACTACTGTGAAGAGGGAGGTGCAAGGTTAGAGATGGTGTGGTGAGTAAGCAAGAGTTCCAGGAGCATGTGACCTTGAGCTCTCAGGCAAAGGACGGGAAGCTATGGTTATGGTGGGCAGAGGGTTGTGTGTGGTGTCCCTGGCACTGCTGAAAGATATCATTATTCAGTCCCACTCTTCTTTATTCTGGGCATGCCAGGGAGGCTGGGGGGGAGTCAAGGACACTGAGGGCCTGAATAATTGAAATCAGAGGAAACACAAACTCTCTTTTTAACTTACAGCATAATCCCCTTTTCCTAGAAATGCTTTCAACACACTGCCCACAAACAGCAAAAAGGCTTGGAATGAATTTCTTCCACTCCTTGTCCTTGATTCCTCTGTGCACAGGAAAATACTTGAGAGGACAGAAGAGGAGATGTCAAGAATGTGGATAACCCACAACTAGGCCATCAGCCCGTCTGGTTGATTAGGCCTGGGCTGTGCCAATCAGGTGTTTCCACTTGAGCACTGGCAACTCCATGAGTTAGAAGCTCCATCTTGGTTTGGAGGAAAAGGAGTTGACTACCAGCTCATGCCCCAAACTCAGCAGCTCACCTACTAACACTCCCTTCCTCCACTAGGGTGCCTTTTAGGGACATCTCTTCTGCCGTCATGGTTTACCTTGATGGTCACTGTAGAAAAGGCGAATAAAAGAGGATCATGGTTTCGGGAATTCCTGGCCAAGAATAAGGAGAGACTTCCTTGCTTTTGCCAGGCCTCAAATAAACGATTCCGTTCTCTCTCTGTCTTTCTCTTTTTAAAATAAGTCACAAGCGAAAATTTCTGAACTTGAAAAGACAGACGTCAGAAAGATTTTTCAGCCAGTTCTCTTTTTTCTTGGACAAAATTATGTTTACAAATAATCCAGTGTTACCCAGACTGTTTCCTCAGCCACTAATGGTGAGCTTTCTCTCCTTCAACCGCTGAACTCTTTCAAAAGTCTGAGCAAATATTTGAGAACACTTTCCTGCTCCCCACCACTGCTCCATCTTAGGAGAGGCGGACAGCAGAAGTTGGTCCCAGGACACCACCTGGCCACTCCTCTCCTTTGTGGTGATTTATCTCCCTGTCTTAAACTCAAGATGGTAGACAGGGATGACATCCAATCCCAACTTTCCCTTTCTAATTCGAGGGCACAACACAAGGATGCGTGCTGGCAAGAATTTCTTAAGGTGTAACACAGAATGTAAAGGCTATTCCCTTGCTGTAACTTAGGTAAATTTTCTTGTGGAAATGGAATGGCCCCAGCCCTGTTGTACCATGCTCTCCAAGTGATAGTTTCATCAGGTCCATATGTTCACAGTTGAAGGAAGTGTTGTCACATGGCAAATGGCCAAGAAAGCTCCTGACCCATTTCCACAGGATTGTCCAAGAGTGCCTGGCACATTCTACCCCTCAATTATTCCCATCAATTGTGAACAGATGGGCACAATACTCTTCAGGTCATAGTAAAGTGACTTGTAATTGGCCATTATCCAAGAAAAATGAAAGAAGGTACTGTTGTCTGTCTGGCTTAGCTACAATATAAGATTCATAAAATAATGACCCCTGGTTTGATAATGACAGGAGTCCAAGGCTGCTAGGATAGGCGCTTTCGTGGCGGTGCTCAGGGACCACCATTCACAGGTTTCAAATTGGTTACAGATTTGTGGGCTACACTTGCCTTGTTGTTGGCTTCCTTTAATTTCCAACTCTATGGTCTCTTCATATTGCATCAACTTAAATATCTGATAAGATTTTCCCATTTCAATTTGATCTAGGTTAGGATTATCCACCAATTTGGGAAGGCATCCATTTACTTTGAATAGTTTGTTCTGAGAATAGATTACAATGGACCCTAAAGTGTCCCTGACACAATTATACAGGGTGATTTTTCTAATCCTCCCCCCTTTAGGAAGGTTTCTGGGTCCTATACTCCAATGCGTACTGTAGCAACTAGACTAATTTGCTAATTCCATGTTACCGTCCCAGTCTGACTTCAAACTCTCCTCTTCCAGGAAGTCTGCTTTGTTTGACTCTACCCACTTTTGAGCTCAGAGTTCTAGAGTCATAGAATCTTAGTTACGAATGAGACCTTAGAGTCCATTGAGTCTAACTTCCACTTGAGGCAGAACTTGCCTCTGGATGATGTCTGAGTAGTGACGATCCGTAGCTTCAGTGACAAGGCCCTCATGGCTCCACATGACAACTCCTTTCAGTGTTGGACAGAGCTAACTGGTAGTCAGCTATTTTATGTGATTGAAATCTGCCTTTGCCTAATTTAGGCACGATCTGAGTTCAGCCCTCTGGAGTAATATGGAGCTATATAATTTCATTTTTACTTGAAATCCTTCAGATAATTGAGGACAGCAGTTATTATTCCCACACAGTCTGTTTGGCAACGCTTTAGACTTTTTGGTCGATCTGTGTGTCTCCTACATTTGGTTTTCTTTCTCTTATGCTGCGTTTACTTTATTACTCTTATTCCGCAGTCTTACAGGCTAAACCTCTCCGTAATTTTGTGTCCCTTCAGAATTTATGCCTTTGATGTGTACAGTATGTTTTAAATTACTGAATTATTTCCTTCATTCATGTGTTCCCTCAATTAACATGTATTCAGTCCGTTTGTGCAGGTCTGTGGTAAGTGCTAGGAAGACAGGAATGAATAAGGCCAGCTCCCTGCTCTCAGGAAGCACTTACTGATGTGCACACTCTGACTTTTCTCAAGCTGTTCATTGTACCTGTAGTCAAACTTATCAGTGGAATCAGATCAGTCAATGATCAGAGAAAACAGAAGCCTGGAATGTTGAGACCTAGATGCTACCAACTAATGTTATGTTTGTTTAGCTGATGGATGCTACTTTTTGTATATTAAAAGTCATTTGTCCCTGAATAAGATGTGTTTCCTACAGAGATTATTAAGACAGCAAACACTGATGAGGACAGAAGCCTGAGGGGAAATAAACTTTGCGGCTGAGAATGGAAGTCTCAGCCCCATCCCTTTTGCTGATTGGCTTTTCAAAAGTGGTAGTTGTACTTTTGCTGCAGCCGGAGGGGAGGTGTTCCCTCTGAGTTGATGCTACAGGGAAGCAGGAAAACCAAATGAAAATTTAAACCAAGTGACAAGATGGTCCCTCAAGATTGAATAAGACTACAGATTCCTGAAAAAACAAACCAACAAACCATGAATAAGGCCCCCAAAAGATATCTGAAGAAGAAGTGAGCTTGATGGAGGGGAGCATAGTGATCTGAGAACTGTGTCTTCATGTGGGTGGCTCTGGTGTGGTGTGAGGTATTCCCTCTGCCCCTACTCAGATGCTATTTCCACCCTCTTCACCTGGTCCTGAAGGGTTCTGGGGTTTAGAGTCACCTCATGCGTCTGACCCTCCTGTGCCTGTTCCCTGTCCCCTCCCCCATCCCTAGTGCTAGCTGCCATGTCGACTTGGTTACATCTCTGCACAGGGACAGAAGAAGCTTTCCAGTGCAGAAAAACCATGGAGTTGTTCTCAGTCATTTGCATTTGATGTCTAGAGAGCCAAGTCAGAAACTATGAATTGAGAAATTGAAGGCTGTAGAATGCTGATGAGCAAAATTGTACACGGCCTCATCCACTTGCTTATCTGAGGATGTTTCTAAGAAAGTCCCTAAAATTTTCAGTCACTGTTTTTGGACAGCTTTTGTTTGAGTGAAGAAGCCAGGCTATGCTCAGCAGCAGTAGCCGAATCATATCTGAGCATCTTTTTTTTTTTTTTTTTCGGTACGCGGGCTTCTCACTGTTGTGGCCTCTCGCGCTGCGGAGCACAGGCTCCGGACGCACAGGCTCAGCGGCCATGGCTCACGGGCCCAGCCGCTTCGTGGCATGTGGGATCCTCCCGGACCGGGGCACGAACCCATGTCCCCTGCATCGGCAGGCGGACTCTCAACCACTGCGCCACCAGGGAAGCCCATATCTGAGCATCTTAAGGGTGTGATGGTGTGGAAAGCTTGCCCTGCCTATTAACAGACTCTAAGGATCCCATGTTTCTTCCTGCTCTTGTCCTGTGCTCTATTAGAGGGCACAGCACTTCCCACCATTGCTCCACTGCTCTGCCTTTTCTTACCTGTGTTAGGGACCAGCTCAAGGCCCTTCCATTCTTTGCCTGCATGTGCCATTTCACAGTGACTCCTCTCTAGACTCACCCCTGCATTTGGTGCTCGCCATAGGTATGTTCTTTAAGGTTGGTATGTTCTATAAGGTCGGGGAATATGTCTTGTCATGGGCATATATCCCCTGGTGATGAGGTGTGGGCGATGACACCTAGAGAGTAGCTGGGGAGAAGGAAGGTGGTGGTGTGAAGAGGTCAGGGGAGGAAGGTATAATGTAGAACTTGACCTTGTTCTAAGTGAAGACTTTAGGTTACGGTTATCACCTGCTATCATCCATTTACTCTATCACCCATTGTAGAACATTTGGTCCATGCCAAAATATCCTTGATATTTGGTCCTGTCCAAAACGATTTGGCATGGACCAAATATACCCATGGATGTTTTAGATAGGACCAAATTCCAAGGACCTTTTGGCATGGACCAAATGTCTTATGGACCAAGTGCCTTGTGGACGTTTTGGATAGGACCAAATGCCTGCTAGCCCCATCACCATGGCTCTTTGGGCAGTCCTGTTCTCCCCTCTTCCATTATCATTCTCTTAAGACTTGCATTCCTCTCCAAGGCCAAGACCATCGTTTACGTTTGTTTTAACCTCATTTTTTCTGTGAAAGAGTTTGGGTGGGTAAAGTGAGAAGAGGAGGGCAGATGACAGCATTCCACATGATTTACCCTAGGGCTCTGCCCCCTCAGGGGAAACGGTGATTTTCTTTGTCGCTTCCAGAGTGCCTAGCTCAGTAACATAAAATATGTGCTTTATAAATGTGTGTTGATTGTTTGATAACTGAGTAACATTTGCCAAGCCACATAAAAACAAATGAAATGAGTAATAACTCACTTATCTATTTGTGGGGCAACCCGCACTATTCTGGGCATAGAAATAGCCTTATAGCAGCGAAGAAGCCCAGGCACAATGAGACTAGAACTTACTGACTTATGATTATGTATAAATTAAAATTCCTGATTAGGTCATCTTCAGTATTTCCTAGAAGAGCTATTAGAAGAAGGTCTATGGTCTGCTGATACTTTAGTGATGTCTACCCAAGAAGGAGGAGATAGTGAAGTTCCTAGATATTTAACATGGGGGCAGACATCTCTCTGCACATCTCACTATGGTCTGCAAAGGTTAGGTGGTTAACTCTGTTCAAGAAGTAAAATTGTTAGAATTAAAAAGAACAGCTGCTTAAAGACTAAAATCAGTTATGTGGAAACCTAGCTGGGGTACTTTGTTTCCCAGTGATACTTTAAAAAGGAGTCTTTACCAATAACACGAAGTGTTGGTGAGGATGTGGAGCTACTGCAACTCTCTTTGCTGATGGATGCAAACACTTTGAAAAAATTTTGGTAGTGTCTATTATGTATACCCCTATGATGCTCCAGTTCTGCTCCTGGATATTCCCAACCGACATGAGGGTTTATCTTCATCCAAACATGTACAAGAAAGTTCATATCAGCGTTATTAATAACAGCCCCAAACTGGAAACAACCAAAGTGTTTCTATCAACAGTAGAATGGGTAAATACATTGTTGTATAATATATTGATGCAACAGAATGTTCTACAGCAATGAGAACAATCACACTATTGGCTTAGGAACAGCATAGAGGAATCTTACAAACAGAATGTTGAGTAAAAGAAGCCACGTATAAAAGAATAAATATTATATTCTCATATATATGAAAGTCAAGGACAAGCAAAACCTATTGTATGGGGTAGAGGTCAGAACAGTGGTTATTCTTGATTGGAAGGGGGATGAGGGAACCTGCTGGATAGCTATAAATGTTCTAAGTCTTGGTGTGGGTGGTTACATCAGTGTATAAGCATGCAAAAATTTACCTAGCTCTTCCCTTAAGATTTGTACACTTCAATAAAAAATCAAAAAAAATAAAAAGGTGGTAGGACTGAAGTATGATTCTCAGTAGTTTGCCCCCAGGGCCCTGTATCTTCTCTTTGCCTGCAGGTTAACAAACAATGTCCTTACGGCTCTTGCCTTTGAAACTTCTTGTAAATTTTAGCTTTTTACTCCTACTCCCAACTTGCTGTGGAAAGAGCTTGGCTCTGGGAGTCTGGAGTCCTTTGCTGGTCTCTCAGCCCCACTTGCCAGCTGCTACTGATGGGTAATCATCAGAAAAGTCTATGAAATAGGTGTCTCAGCCCCTTCTCTACCTTTAACCCGTGGGGTTTGGTGAACAGAATGTTAGGGGCAAGATGTTAAAGAATTTTGGAAAAAATCAAAAGGACCACCCAAATACCAAGAATATTGTTGTACTTGAACTTGATTAAATTGATAACAGCTACTGATTTGAATCAGATATGGTGCTGCTATCAAAGACCATGCTCTGATTTCAAATAATTGGGCAGTGATTTATGAATCATTCTGGTGCTCGACCTAGTGCAGTCAGCACACATGAGGGTGACTCATGTGTAAGGAAACACAGTAATCACAGAAACAGCCACTGCCAATAGACCTGCAGTGTCCTGGTGACACACTGTTCCGTATCAGGGGTTTCGGATGATGGTTCTTTTCAAGGGGAAGCCCTTGGACCAATGTGAACTAGTGAACAGGGCTCTGCTTAGACCATCCAGCTCTTGTTGTGGCTCTTCTGCCCAGTGGCTATAATATGAGGCGATCACTTCACTTCCCCGGGGCCTTAGTTTTCTCGTCTGTAAAGTGGGGGGCTAGATGATGTCTCAGGTCCCTCTCAGCTCTAACTTCCTATGTGTCTTCCCCATACAGCCAGTTCTTACTTATTTCTGGATGTCTATCATATGGTCAGTTTTAAAGCCTCTTTTCATGTGATTGTTCTCTAACCTTCCTAGTCTTTGTATTCAGGAAATGCAAATTCATTTTTAAACAAGTAGATTCTTCGCAACTTTGCTGTGAAAAATCATGTTGTCTCCTAACAAACGATGCCCATGATTCTGGATTATCAACTGTCCATCATTTTGGTTGCCCAGTATCTTTTTCCACCATCAGTGCCAATGACTGTGTACTACCTGATGACACACCCTTTCCCTGACCCTCCAGCTGCCCTCTACCTGTTGGAGCCCCAGCCTGGCATGCCTCGGTGGACAGAACTGTGCATTGCTAATGCTCTGGTTTTGGCCACACTTGCCTAAGGATTGTGAGGGCCACTCAATTAGTGCTTCCAGAGCCCAGGGTCTGGCACCCCAGCCAGCGAGAACGCCGGGGTGAGGAGGAGAAATGCAGGGAGATCCAGCCAGCCCTGGGGATGTGAGCACCGAGGCACAGCACGATACGCTTGCGGGCTTCTTGCCCGGCCTGAGCTGTTTAAGGCTGAATGAAAACGCAGAGCCAAGAAGAAAATATCTCATTCTCCTCTGGCCAGCCTGGGCTGAGGTCTTATTTTGCACGTGGCAGGACTTGAGGAAGGAGGAGGAGGGGTGATGGGGCCAGGAGAGGGTGACTTTGTGGTATCTGGGAAGGAATCCGGCCCTAGTTTTGCCACTCAGAGAACTGGGGAAAAGCTGTGCGGCTCCTGTATTTTTCCTGTTCCTCCAGGACTGTTTCTGCAGCGTTTTTTGTTCCTGTCTCATGTTCCAGATTCTTCTGTGGGGGCTCTGTGGGTCAGGGGCAGGAAACTAGGCCAGCCGTTGGCTTCTGAAGACACTGTTTCTCCCTGGCAGCCCCTGCCTCTTTGGGGGATAGGCCTGGTTCCTGCTTCTGGGTGTCTGGCCCGTTTTCTCTGCAGTCAGATCCCTCCTTGTTTCCCCCTCCTACTTCCTCACTTGGGCAGGGGGGTTTGGTTTCTAGGCCCCTTGTAGATGATGGCATGACTGATGCTTTACTGATCACCGCCATCTGAGGGGGGACTCCCTTCAAAGCAAGCCCCCTGAGGTGAACCGCGGCCAGGGGCACCACCAGTGTTCAGACTCTGTGAGGTCTGCATTCTGGAGACTGTTTCGCAGTCTGGTGGTGCAGGGTTTTTGTTGTTGTTTGTTTTAAACTATTCCTTAAGGTTGACAAAACTTTATTCTTTGAATGCTAATTTGATTTTTGGAGATAGCCCAGCTTCATTTGAGGAAGTCTAGGGAGGAGGAAACCAAATCTGGGCAAGCTGAGTGATCACGTTTTTAGTTACCAAAAAAAAAGCAAGGTTTGCCTACGGAGTAATGACGCGATTTGCTTGTTTTTTTTTTTTTTTTTTTAATGACAGTAAAGGCTGTTCTCAAGAGGAGACCTAAGATGTTTTTAGCATCTGCTGGGATAAGCATAGAGCGCAAGGGGGCAGCTACAAAGACAGCCCCCATGTCTCTGCTCTATTTGGGAGCACGCAGTTGCCTGTGGGCCTGCAGGTCAGCAGCATTGTGGGAGGCCCAGGGCACCCTCTGTGACAGCAGGGCTACTCCTGTGCCTGGTGGGGAGGGACGGGAAGGAGCTTGGCGCTTTGGTCAAATCCCCAGTAGGCCTGCATTCAGATGTTGCTGAGGAGGGAGATGGAGTAATAAAAGCTTCTACAGCAGGGGGTCTGCCTGATGCAGAGAGAGCTCCCCCTGAGCCAGAGGACCTGCCTGGAGCCACAGGCAAAAGTTTAAGAGGAAGCAGGTGTAGGACCATGTACGTGTCCCTAGTATAACTCAAGACGCCTTGGTGGAGTTGTTTTAGAGAGCTGTTCTTTGAAGGAGTTGGGGGTGTCAGAACTGCGGTTTGGGCTGTGAGCAGCCCCTCTGGCGACAGTCTGGTTCCCAAGAACCCAGGCTGTTTTTCAGGACAGTGACTGAAGACTCTGGGAATGTCGAAATGGCTGCTGAAGAGAGCTCTTGTCCAAAGCTGTGGCTAGCCAGGAGGTCTCTCCTTGGTGGGGTGGGGTCCTTGATGAACGGATGTGGGAAATACTAAACACATCAGTCCAGCTGCTGAGCTCAGAGTCAACGAAGGGCCTGGTCTGGGTAAGGGAGGGATTGATGCTGACTTAGCATCTACTGTATACCGGTTATTTACGTATATCATCTCATGTAGGGTGGCCATTGCAACCCCCATTTTATAGATGAGAAAACAGAGGCACAGATGGTGAAGCCACTTGCCCTCATCTCCTTACTGCCTTCTCCCTTCTCAGTTGCCTGCACACGTATTCAATCTTTGCACTCAGCACATTGCATTACGATTATTTACCCATTCCTAGAGATTCTAATGGAATTGCTCTGGGCTGGGTCCGGGCTTTGGTGTTATTTTAAAAGCTCCCCTGCTGATTTTAACGTGCAGCCAGGGCTGATAACTGCTGGTCTAGACTGTAGGTTTTTCATTTTTGTGTATTCCTAGGGCCTAATAAATCAGTGGTCCTCAAATTTGAATGTGCATCAGAATCACTTGGAGAGTTTGTTAAAACACAGGTTGCTGGAGTTTCTGATCCAGCAGGTCTGGGATGGGCCCAAGAAGTTGCATTTCTAACAAGTTCCCAGATGCTACTAATGCTGCCGATGTGAGGACCATACTCAGAGAGCCCCTGATCCCTTAGTGCAAGAGTAGCCCATCAGTAGATGCTGATTGACTTGGGCACATCATCAAATTACCCAAGGATTTGAACCCTGGACTGCCTGGTAGCAAAGCCCACCGTCTTATCATGACACTAGTCACTACTCTTGGGGAGCCTGGGGGGATGTGTGGGGTGGGCCTGACGTCTGTTTACCCTCTGGGAGGAGGGTAGAGTTCGTTGGTCTTTATAGTCTACTCACAGGGAGAGACAATACCAGTTTCCTGCCAGGAAACCCAGTGGCTGTTGGAGGCCCAGAATTCTGGGTAGAGGTTCAAGTCAGCTAAGAGATCCTGGGATTCCAACCTAGGACACAGACTCCTGTTGCTGGGTGTGACCTGGAAAAGATGGTCGCGGATGTGCATGTCCCAGGGTGTTTGTGACAAAGCTGGGGACGCTTTAAAGTTACACCTAGTTTGTGCTCCACAGGAAATTCAGGGGCCTCTAGTGAGGGAAACATGGCTCAGTGGGGGTCAGAGGTGGGGAAGTGAGGTCCTGAGCCATCCTAGATGAGTAGGGGCGGGGTTGGTGGGATGGAGCAGCTGTGAGAGTTTGGGCAGCTGGAAAGGATGTTTCAGGCCAGGCAGGAATGGTGTGTTTAGGAGAGGAGGAAGAGAGCTGTGCTGGGAAGTATAGCAGAGGATGTGAGGAGCTTCCACTCTCTTGGAGGACATACTCGGACACCTGGAGACTTGAGTCGCCTGGTTTTGTTGAACAATGAAGATTTTTTTTTAAATTAAAAATTTATATTTATTTTATTTATTTTTGGCTGCGTTGGGTCTTCATTGCTGCGCATGGGCTTTCTCTAGCGGCGGCGAGCGGGGGCTACTCTTCGTTGAGGTGCGCAGCCTTCTCATTGCGGTGGCTTCTCTTGTTGTGGAGCACGGGCTCTAGGCGCGTGGGCTTCAGTACTTGTGGCTCACGGGCTCTAGAGCGCAGGCTCAGCAGTTGTGGCGCACGGGCTTAGTTGCTCTGAAGCATGTGGGATCTTCCTGGACCAGGGATCAAACCCGTGTCCCCTGCCTTGGCAGGCGGATTCTTAATCACTGTGCTACCAGGGAAGTCCAACAATGAATAACTCTTAAAAAATCTACCCTAAAACAAATATTCACTTAAGTGCCTACTACGTGCACAGCACTGGTGCTGTGTGGGGCTTTCAAGACAATGCTGATAAAACAGAGTGTGATGTGTCAAATGATTGGTGCAAGCGGCAGGTCTTCAGGAGTGGGGAGAAGAGTCCTATGGACTGTGTGGCTGGGGAGGGCTTTGGGGAGGTGAGTGTGCTGGTCCTGGCAGGATGAGTGAGTGTGAGTATGCAGTGATACTGGTATGAGCAGGGGTGGGGGTGTAGCTCCCAGTGTGTGAATAGCCCAGTCTGGGCAAGGTGGGTGCATGTGGGGAGTGACGGTGAGGATGTGGGGGAGGAGGGGAGATGAACACCTCGTCCTGGATTGTTATCCCCTCTCTCCCTCAAAGCATGAGAGCTGTGGTCTCTGGGGACTGCCTGAGGACCGCTGCCTCCCGGCAGTGGGGCTGCTGGTACTGACTGCTGCTTAAAAAAGTTTCTCCAGGTAGTCCTTACAGGCAAAATTTCATACTATTTTTACCTTTCCCAGAAACATTAGAGGTTGGAAGGAGGAGAGGAAAGCCCTCCCCTTTTAGAGATGGTAAGATTGAGATCCAGGAAAGGGAAAGGGCTAAAAAAATGATGCTCTGGGGTGGGTTGAATACAGGAGATGGCTGAGCTAGCCCTCTGAACGGAATGGTATCTGCTGAGGCACAGTCCTCCCTGAATAGCACTGGGGCGTGGATACTTAATCCTAAGTATCTTCTGTGCAGTCTGTGTCTTTGAAGGTCTAGGGAGAAAGTATGGAGAACAAGGGAGATCAGAACAGCCCTAGCCAGAGCATAAGGCCCCGGACATCTCCCAGTGGCCCCTGCAGGCTGGTATCTCAAGCACCTGTCCTGGGCGCTATGGCCTGGCACTGTGGTTTCGGGAGTCCTGTCCCACAATTCATGCCACTGCATCTTCCGGCAGCCTCCTCTCTGTCCCCATCCCACCTCTGGGCCCAGTGGGAGCTGAGCATTTAATCAGAACTGCAAAATCCTGTCTCCCTCCTGGATGGCTCATTAGGCAGCATCTGAGCTGGTCTTTGGAGGGACCCACTCTTTTCCATTCCATTCCCCTTGTCAAAACCATTAATGGCTCCCTCAACTCTGAAATCAGCCAGACCTGCCTAAAGGAGGGGGAAGGGGAAGACATCTGAGCTCTACTCAACCAGTGGTATCACCCACGAATATTTATACCAAGGAGGAGTGTTCTGTTGCCTTGGCAACTTCTTGCATGGGTTCTGGTGCTCAGAATATCTGACGAATTTCAATGTTTCACACTCAATGAGCAGAGATGGAGGAGTGGATCAAAGGGTAACTCTCAGTAATCAGGGCCGGGGCCAAAGATGACAAGGGGGACTAAGACGGGATGTAAGAAATGGCTGAGCTCACAAAGGATTCACTCCAGTCCTTCCCTCTCCTGCCTCTCTCCTTCTGCCTTTCCTTATGTATTCATATTTCCCCTCCCATGAAGTTCCAGGGCCTCTTGGTTTTCCTTGTGTACCTCTGAGTTACCAGCATGAACTGGGGGCACCCGTAAGGGCAGAGTTCTGCTGGGAGCTAAAGGGAAGTGGTGGGTACAGAGGAAGAGTCAAGGATGATGTGTGACTCGGTCATCATGGCTGTGGTCCTCAGACAGCTCCGTGCTTGTTGAGGGAGAGCACGGTCTTCCCCTCCACGGAACTTCTGCTGGGAGGAGACGGAACACATTGGTGTGAGAGAGCTCAGAGGTTGGGAGTGTGGTGTTCTCGGATATGTCATGGGACATATAATATAGATGAGAGGCGACAGAAAGACTGCATCACAAAGAAAATTGGTGCAGCTCAGGCAAGGGCGGGGGTCAGGGAGGATGCTGGAGGCCAGCAGCGGGGTTGGGGGGTGGTGCGCTGGGGAAGCTGGCCTGGAGGAGAAAAGCTCCTTTGTGGCCAAGAAGAGCTCTCCTCTCAGGGTTCCATCCCTGGAACCTTTTTCTGTGGAGATGCAGCCCTCTGTGAGAACGTCTCTTTGGATACCGGAGACCAAGGTAATGAGGAGGCAAAGGGCCCTGGGGTTGACAGCACACCCTTTAAGTTGTTCTCTGGAGAAAACACACTGAACGGGTGCTTGTGGGTCAGAGTCAGGCCGTGTATGTTGAGTAAGGGAAGCTCCCTCAGAAACACAGCAAAGTGCCGTGCCTTCTGTGGCTCACTTCCTAGGGCATCATCCTCTCGGGCCACACCTTGGCCAGCATCTGAATGCAGTGGCTTCCTTTGTTACGTCTGCAATTTATTATGCACCGGCTGTGTGCTCAGCCCCATGCAGGAGAGACTCTTCAGAGCTACTCTTTCCTGCTCTGCGGAGAAGTGCAGGAAGGGGTCCCTCTGCCTTGTTAGAGATGGGATGGTGCAGAGGAGAAAGGCAGAGGCTTGGGGCAGATGAGATGGAATGTGAGAGTGGTCACACCAGGGCACCTGGGGTGCCTTCACGCGGGGGTTTCAAGGAAGGCGGGGGCATTGGCCTTCAATCTGCTGAGGAGTGAGGTAGAACCCTGGGGTTCGGATGTTAGGCCATCACGGGTCATCGTTGAAGGAACAGTTTCAGGAGAGTGATGGGGCACAAGGAAAACCTAGCTGGGCAACAAAGGAGAATTTCTGCATCACCTGGAAGTGCTTTCTGGCTCCAATCTCAGTCTCCCCTGGTGCACCTTGATCCCTTTGATTTTGCCTCTGTGGGAGGTGGAGATAGGTTTTCTATGGTGCTTTGCGATGCCCTTTGGAGAGCTACAGCCCCCCTGACTCTCATATTGTATCCTGAAGGTCCCACATTGTCACATGGTGATTTCAGTTGGCAGGGTTATCTCTACTGTGACCCTTCTTGTTCAGCAATCAGCGCTGCTTCCTGGTGAAGCTGTGAAACTTGCTCTGCTATGTCCTTTTGCCCTCTGGTCTCTAACTCACTTCAGCAGCCTCCCCAAATAGGACCAGTGATCTCAACTCCAAAATGCCCCCTGCCTTTTCTCCAAAGCATCAAAACCCTTGATACACACCCCACCTCCTGCAGCTGATAAATTAATGCACATTTTGTTATTTATGATTGGTAACAGCTCAATGGATTATTCCTCATGGGAGAATTTATTATTTAAAAGAAGTATGTTAGGCTAAAGAAATAAATCTCTAATGGTAGAGTTTCATATGCCCCTAACAGTCAGGTGGAGGTGATATTTTGGGGCCCTTGGGCTGCATTTATATTGATAGAAGAGCAGTTACAGCCCCTGTCTGCTCTGTATCTGTCAGACATTATCAAGAATTCAGTTCAAGGTGCCCCAAATCCAGCTTCAGGGGAAACATAATCAACATTTGACAGGTGGAAGGGGAAACTGATATTTTGTGCTATCCCAGAGAGTATAACTAGGCCTTCTGAGTTAGCTACTAACGAAAAAAACTGTTTCAACGAGAACTGATCAGTAACGAAAGGCCTGCTCTGGGGTGGGGGTGGAGGGAACTAACATTTAACTGACACCATCTATATGCCCTACACTATGCCTGGCACTTGGTGCTTGTCTTTTTTACTCTTCAAAGAGGTTGGGTAACTTGCCTACACTCACTCAGATGGAGCAACTGTGATTCTTACCCAGATCCTTCTGACTCCAAAATCTTATCCCTTGCCTCCACACCAAGATGCTGGGTGAGGTCCCCTGTGATTCCCTGTCCCTGGCAGAGGCTGATGACCCCTCACTAGAGCACAGAAGGGGTTACTGCTTGGAGAGGGAAGTGGACTCCATTCTTCTGGGCTTGACCCTAATTAAGAGCCTCACTTGCTCTATTGATGGGAATAATTACCAGTTGGCTCAGGGCTTTGTTTCCACTGTCCTGTGATTTCTCTTATCAGGACATACAGTTCCTCACCCACAGATCAGCTGTCCTGCCTTCCCTGTGGGCTTAAGGAACAGGGGAGGACTCATTTCACCCTGGAGGATGGGTGAACCCACCTCCCCTCCTCCGGCCTAAAGTTTCCTTTTCCTGAGTTTATGATTCACCATTTTGGATATCCTAAAGGAACCTTAGAATGTCTAAATCAACTAATCACCATCCTCCCTCAAAGTTTTATTTTTTGCTAGGCTTCTCTCGTTCTCAACATGGCCCTATCATTCTCTTGGTTTGAAGTTTGGGTTTACCTTGATTCCTGCCTTCTCCCCCTCCCCATTCACCAGGACTTTTCCGTTCATCTTGAAACACCCAGGAAATTAGTCCTTCCTTGCCATCCCCAGGGCCACCGCCTCGTTCACACCCCCCTCATCCCACCCTGGCTCTCTGAGTGCTGCTGGTTGCCTTTACCTAAACTCCTCTTTAGCCTGTCTTTCCGCTGCTCAAGCGTGGTCAGTGGTTTCTCACAGCCTTCTGGTTAAGGATCTTCTATCAGCCAAGGCCCTCTAGTCTCGCCCAACACAGCTGTTTCCCACCATCTCTCTCTTTTAAGCAGACAGAGCATACTTTCTGCATTTTTCTCCCCTGGATGAGATTTTTCCTGTTCCAGATGTCCTTACCTCTCTCCGCCTCTCCCCACCGTTCCCCCTGGAATCCTCTAAGGCTCACATCCACTCCCCCTTCCTCTGCAGATCTCCTGTGGTCGCCGAAATAGGAAGCAGCAGTCCCCCCACTTACACTGTACTATGATTTACTCTTGTACACCTTCTTTGGCACTTTCTGTAGCATTTCACTAATTGTCAGTTTTCACATTTTATCTCCTTGGTTGCACATTAACTCAGGGTAAGGACGGTTTTGTGCACCGTTTTCTTTTCCGTAGCGTTTAGCACAGGGCAGGGTGTGGGTGAGGGACTGCCCGGTTCTCATTCTTTCTGCTCATCACACCCTCCTTCCCCTCACAACCCCGGGAATCTTCCCTTGTTAATCCTGGGGGTTTTCAAGCTGTCGGTGTCCTTGTGCATGCTGCTTCCCCAGGCCTCCTCATACCCCCGTTCCTATCCATGTCCTACCATCTTAGAGAAGCAGTGGGAGCCAGTGGCAAGTACACAGGCTGTGGAGCCAGGTGGGTCTGGGTTTGAATCTTGGATCTGCTACTTACTAGCTGTGTGGCTTTGAGCAAGTTACTCAGCCTCCCTGAGGCTTCGCTTTTTCAACTCTGAAAACCCTTCATCCCTAGGTAGAAGTAAATAATAGGCCCTCAATAAACATCAGCCTCCCTCCCCCACTCATCTTAAAATCTTCCCTCTTCCATGTAGCCCCCTCCCGAGTGTTCTGTTTCGTACTCAGCTGTGCTCCCACTGAAATCCTGTAGTGTTTATAATGGCAAAGACTCAGGCATGTCAGAACTGGGAGCATTGCTTAGTCCAAGTCTCATTTTAAAGATCAAGAGACTGAGGCTCAGAGACCTCGAGCGACTAGCCGCAGGCTGCGCGGAGCCCATGGCGGCAGAGCCGGGTCCAGCACTCAGAGCCGGGACCCAGCAGTGTCTGTCGGCACGGTGCTGGCCTCTGCCCATCCAACACAGTCTGTGCGCTCCCTCAGCCCTGGGGCCGCCTCCACCCCCGCAGCATCCTGCGCTGTGCAGAACGCACACGCGGGAGGTGCTTAATAAATACCTGTTGATGGACTGTTTCTATGCGTGTGTATCTCAGTGCCCCGGTGGACTGTATGTTCCCCCAGGCGTGAAACATGCCAGCCTTTATGCTATTCTTTGTCCCTTTTGGTATTCAGTACAGACCTGGTTATAATAACTGAAGGTTAATTTCAGGCCCAAGAGCAAGGGTTTTTTCTTGCAGCCGGGCAGGAGGTCTTCTCTGTGGTTCCCAGGGCTGTCCCCACAATATTCTGACTGCCTCTGGTGAGTATGATTCTGTGCAGTGTCCATTTGTGAGCGGCTCCCAGGGGAGGGGCCCCCTCCCACTCCTCCGGCTTCCCCCCGACCCGCCCTGGCTCCCGGCTCCTCCCCCACCCACGCCCGGTGCCGTGCTGCTGCTCTGGCTAAGAATAAATCGTCATGGTTGCATAGCAACGAGTTTGGTTGCCTTAACTCCTCCTTCTCCTCCTCCTCCCCCAAAAGTGCCTCAGCTCTAAATTTATGATAATGTGTCAGGAGATGCTGATACCCCACAAATGCCTCTGAACCCCAGCCTTGTTCCTCCGATAGCTGCTAGATTTACGAGGACAGAGCTGACTGCTTTGTTCACCCCTGCCTCTAGTACAGTTCTTGGCACATAGTAGGTGCTCAGGAATTATCTACTGGATGGTATGTGAACAAATCATTTTCTCAGAATCCCTACAGTTGCGAGGTGCTTCTGGGACTCAGAAATGTTATTTTGGACTCTGGGGTGGTCAGTGATTCACCTGTCTTGGCTGGGTGCCTCCCTCCTTCCTTTCTCCAGCCACCTAAGAAGCTGGTGTAACAAGAGAAGGCACATATCTCTTCATATGTTACTGGCATGTAGATGGCAAATACGTTTTCCTCTCTTTTCTGGAAGCTGATGATTCAGTCAACCCACATGGTTTATGGAGCCCAGTGGGAGGAACCAGTCTAATGGGGCTTCATGATTCTTGCCTTGGGTGAGCCCCTTTAGGGCTGAGGGCAGATTATTCTTTTTGGTGACAGGAGTGTGAGACTTACTTTCACTGGAGGATGATCCTCTGTGAGCTTTGAAGTCACGAAGTACTAGGTTTGAATCCCAGCTCTGCCAATTGCAAGCTGTGTGACCCTCGGTGGGTCTCTTAACGTAGCTCATGGATTAGAAGAATTGTATGAGAAAACCCACAAATAGAGTCTAGCAGAGCGCCAGGAAACAGGGGTGCCCAAATAGTGCAAGTTTCCTTTTCCCCTTTTAGTGGGGAGACAGAAGCATACCAGGAAATGCCCGTTACTAGTGATAGAATGCCATCAGTATGCTAGTGGGCAGGGAAGGGGAGACCCAGGGGATGTCTGCTCTGGGGGGCCAGCGGAAGGTCTCTCCTTGGACCTAATGTATTTCCTTTTTTTTTCTTCCTGGTTTAAAACACAGCCACCCTGTGTTCATCTCCTTCCAAACATCCCCACGTAGCAACCCGAACTGCCTCTGTGTAGGTAGGTAGGCGTCAAGGAGGACTGGGAGGTTCTGGGTCCAGAGGGAGAGTGAAAGTTCAGCGGCTCCTCTGGGGTCACGGAAGGAGGTTTGAAGAGGAGGCTGGGGAGGGGCTGCTGTTCAGGTGGAAAGAGCAGCGGCAGCAGCAGCTAAGGGGGCAGCCAGAGGTCAGAAGCCGGGGCAACTACAGGCACGCATTCTCAGGAGAGAGCCTGGAGCTCAGCGAAGCTCTTCCCTGCCCCTTGGATAGGGTTGCAGACACTGCCTGGTCCGTGTGTCGCCTGTGCCTGCCCACAGTGGGCTTCCAGCATCTCATCACCCCCTCTAGGCCCACACATTGCATCACTTCCTCCTCCTCCTTCCCCCGTTCACCTCTCACACTGCCCGCCGCCTGCCTTCAGCAGCACAGCAGCGTCTGTTTACTTGACTTTTAAAAACCAGCCACTTGGTACTAAGCGTTCTCAGACCTCTGTCCTCTGTCGTCTGGAGTCTGAGATAGCATCGTGGTCCCATGGACTGCCAGAAAAACAATCGGGGAACAACCATTAGATAAACACAAAAGAGATGAGAAGACATGTTCCCATCCTGTGTGA
The DNA here is from genome assembly GCF_949774975.1 of Lagenorhynchus albirostris. Classification (NCBI taxonomy): domain Eukaryota; kingdom Metazoa; phylum Chordata; class Mammalia; order Artiodactyla; family Delphinidae; genus Lagenorhynchus; species Lagenorhynchus albirostris. Next base: position 76,166,316 of record NC_083099.1, on the reverse strand, counting down.
GTGAGGCCAGTGCTCTTTGTGGGGGCCTTGTGGGTATGTATTCTAGAAAGTCCTGGAGTCTCCTGCTTGACAAAGGAGGATGAGCTAAGTTAGTGCTTTTTTAGGGCCAGTAATCCCTGGGAGAAACAAGCCCTCCTCCTACCAGGAGGAGGATGGACGGGGGATGTTTCTGGCTGGAGTTTAAGGCTGGACCTCGGGAGGAGATGCACGTTAGAGGTAAGGGGTCTGAGGAGACAGGAGTCAAGACCGTCTCCACATTTGCCACAGAGTCATTCCCACCCATTGAGTGAGTCATTCATCCACTCAACAAACACGTAAGGCACATCTGCTAAGTCCCAGTGTGGGTGGGAGGGTATTCCAGATCAGTGGTTTTTCATCTTAGCTGCACATTGGAATTACTGATGGAACCTGAAAAATAATGATGCTCACGTTTCATCGCAGAACAATTACATTAAAAAAAAGTCTCTGGGTCTGGGAGGCAGGCATGAGTATTTTTTTTGGAAAGTTCCCCAGGTGATTCCGCTGTGCAGCCAGGGTAGAAAAGCACTGGTCTAAATGGCCCGAGGCTCATTCCTGTAACAGCGCTCATTGCCCCTTTCTGTCTTCTGAGGGACATGATGAAGATGTGACTTGCAGGCACAGATGTAGCGGGTGCTCCATGGCCAGTTCACATAAACGTTTATTGAGCAGCCATCATGGGCCCAGCCGTAGAGAGAATAACAGTATACCCTGGAAGTGTATTAATATGCGCACTGCATTTCCTTGAATGTTTATCTGGTGAGCCAGAGCCAGCTTTTCTGATGAATGGGATTTTCTGTGATTTGTCCTGTCTTGTCCCTCAGTAGAAGAGAAACAGTGACTATATCTAGTGCATTTCAGTTAAATGGAGATGAAGCAGGTGGTGAAAAAGACAAACACAAATCGATGGAAGGCAGGTAAATAGGGAGGGATGCTACAGGGACAAAATGTGTTCATTAGGCAGGTTTTCACAAATGCACTATCAAGTGGTCTAAGTTGTGAAAAAGTAGAAGGAAATAATATACCTGTTTAATATTTGGATTATCAGCAAGGATTTGAGCCCCTATGAGGCACCTGTCGTATGCTAGGCACAGTGGACGTGACCCTGGCACTCAAAGAACATGCAATCTTGGGAATTAAAATTAATATAAAAAATAGAGATTTTTAATTACTCATTTGTGTTTTATGACTGTAATATTATTAGGAACTTGGAGGAAAAGCTACAAAAGAGGCAGCACTCAAAGTGCAGTCCGTGGTCCAGCTCTGCCAACTGTTTGTTATTAGTCAGTAATGAGAAGTACAGAAATTGAAAGGAAGCATTTAGATACTTTTATAGCAATTTGCCAGAGTATTTTTGTCTGTTGAATCTAAAAATTAAAAAAAACAACAACTGGGCCTTATACTTGTTTTAAAATTGCCTTTCTCAAGTAATTCATTTTCATTGTATTTTACCAAAGTACCAGTCTATAACAGATGGGATTAAAAAATGAAAAAAACAAGCTCAACTGGTCCTTTACCGCAGATGGTTTGAGAAGCTCTGGTTAGACTAGCTGGAAATCTGAGACGCCATGGCATGCTGAGAGGTACCAGCAAGTGGGGGAAGGACAGGTGCTCTGTTTGAAGTTGGAAGGGGAGGAAGAGTGTGTCCTTCCTCTTGCAGGAGGCGGAGGCTCCAAGACCATGAGCATTTACTGAGTTTTTAGTAGATACTGGAGCTTTACATGTGCTTTGTATGAATTGCTTCATTGACTCCTCTCGCAGCCCTATGTGATAACAGTGCTTTCCTCCATCCCTGTTTTGTGGAGTCTAGAAGAGGGCAAATCATGTGCTCAGGCCACCACAGCTGGTGAGGGATGGGCCTGCATTTTAAAGCCAGGTGTGTTGGACTCTGGAGCCTGATGGCTCATGACCCCCCGCCCCCAAGTCCACATAGTCCCTCCAGGTGACAAGGAGCACAGGCCACAGACTCTGACCATCCAGTTGTTCCAGAATAAGAATGAGGAGAAAGCCCTGTAGATTCAGAACACAGAGCTCAGCGTTGCCCTTCCAGAAAGGTGCCCTACCTCCTAGGAGGGGCAGGGTGTGCATATTGATTGGACAGTTCTGCTCTCTTCTCCTCGGTGCTCATTTCCAGAGGTATTTCAGTAGATGGACCCACCCTGGTTCGGGCCTATTTTTAGAATCTGAACTGTCCTGTCAGCAGCTTTTGCCAGTGTCATCACATCTATCCATTTATTTTTAAACTTTTAAAATAATTATAGATTATTTTGAAATAATTATAAATTCATAGGAAGTTGCAAAGAAACACACAGGGAGGTCCTTGCACCCTTCACCCAGCATCCCCCACTGTTAACATCTAACACAACTATAGTACAATATCAAAACCACATTGGTAATCGACTGGTATAATCCACAGACCCACCCATCTACTTTTCGTCTATTAATTTTTTAAAAAAGACTTATGTTTTAAGAGTCTTAGGTTCACAGAAGAATGGAGACGAAGATACAGAGATTTCCCACTTACACCCTGCCCTCCCCACATGCCTACCCTCCCCCCCCATTGTCTGCGTCCCCCACCAGAGTGGTATATTTGTGACAACTGATGAACCCACATCAACATGTCATAATCACCCAAAGTCCATAGTTGACATTAAGGTTCACTCTCGGTGTTGTATATTCTATGGGTTAAGACAAAAGTATAATGTTATGTGTCTACCATTAGAGTAGCATACAAAGTCGTTTCACTGCCTTAATCCCATGTGCTCTGCCTCCCTCCCCCTAACCCCTGGCATCCACTGATCTTTTTACTGTCTCCATAGTTTTGCCAGAATGTCATATAGTTGGAATCATACAGTATACAGCCTTTTCAGATTGACTTCTTTCACTTAGTAATAGGCATTTAAAGTTCCTCCATGTCTTTTCATGGCTTGATAACTCATTTCCTTTTAGCTCTGAATAATATTCCATTGTCTGGATGCACCACAGTTTATCCATTCATCTATTAAAGGACATCTTGTTTGCTTCCAAGTTTTGGCAATTAAGGATAAAGCTTCCATAAACATCTTTATGCAGGTTTTTGTGTGGACATAAGTTTTCAGCTCCTTTGGGTAAATACCCAACTTTAAGATGCTTCTCTTAAAGCATCGTAAAGTTGATGCTTTAAGAGAAGCATCAACAAGCCACAGTGTACCTGGGGGAGGGAGACGGTGGGTGGTCTGGAAGCCAGGTCATATCCAGATTGTTCATAGGGACTCGTGTAAGAGTCTTGTGTGTAGATACCATGCATTATTTAGCTCTCCTGTCTTAGCACATAAAGCAATATGAGGCACGTAGTTGACCCTCAACAAATGTTATTTGAATTGTCTTTGATTCAGAGCAGAAAATGTGTGTATAAACCTAATGGCTGCCTTCCATATTGCTGGGCCTCCAATGTGGAGGACGGGTGAGATTTATCTATGCCCCCCATTGCTCTTGAAGGCAGAGCTAGGATTAGTGAATGGGAGAAGAACATAAGGGGAAACATGCCAGCTAGACTTATGGAAGAACTTGACGAAGAAGGGGAGCAGTGCAGCAGAGAAGTTTGTGTTTGTAGTTGACTCGCCTACCCTGGAGGTATTTAGCCAGTAGCAGATCATCAGGGATGACTGGAAATAATTCCTGCATTTTTTTGATATTGGACCAAATGGCTTTAATGGAAGCCTTTCCAGTTCCTTGTTTCTAAGATTCTAAGAGCGTGCAGGCATGCACAGAAATAGGACAGTTGGATAGGCAGACCAGTTTATGGGTAGAGGGTATTCATGGGGTTTGAGGTGACAGCAAAACATTCTAATGGAAGAACACCTGTACATTTTGATGATTTTTTTTTTTTAAAGGAAAGTCATAGGCAGCCAAATATAAGACCCTTTCTTTCAGCTTCTTTGGGTAACCTGTGGAATTTGCCCAGGACAACATCTGGAGTTAACAGGGAAATCAGATACTCATCTTTCTTTCAGGCAGCATTTGGCAGCATCAGCTCCAGAGAAAATTGTGGGAGCTGGATTCTGACTACGGCTGACATGTTTTTGTCATGTTAATCATTTATTGAAACTAAGGAGAAGAGTATCGCAGTTTCTCTTCCAGGAAATGAAGCAGGCACTGAGTTAATCAGATTACTTCCAGGTGAAAAAGGAAAAAAAAAAAGGTCAAGGTGCTTAAATTAGGCCATCTGAGAAGGTTATTACATACTCATATATGAGTATCCTGTAAGGTATGAATTTAAACGATTTATGTTTTTATTTCATTTTAGCTGCCAAGAAAGACACAAACTTGTCATATCATATGTTTTAAAAGCTCACAAAAAGAAAACTAATCTTATTTTCATCTATTTATTTTTTAAAGTAGGGAGCAGGGAAAGGAACTTTACATATATTATTTCATCAGTTTTCACAATGATTCTGATGGTATTAGGTATTATTGCTGTTTTATGGCCAAGGAAACTGAAGCTCAGAGCAAAGTAACTTGTTCACTAGATGTGTCTTCACAAAGTAGAGTTGGGATTCAAAGCCAGGTCTGTTGGATTCCAAAGCCAGTGCTCTTTATGCTTTAGTACTGGGGACATGTCATCTCTAGCAGAATCAACCTTACCATGTTTGTGAATGGATTTCAGAGCTATATGGTGTATATTTCAAAGCCACAAGTGTCAGTTCCATCTGCAGGAAAGCCTGCCTGGATGGAACATGTTTCCATTGTTGCTGATGACCTTTGTGCAGTGGAGTTGGACTGAGGCATTCAGACCATTGCTAACACTCAACAGCTAATTACCCCAGTCTTGGCTCCTTCCTGTGCCTCTCCCCGCTCCTCCCAATGCCTCCAGGATGCATGATCCTGAAGATGTGAACACTGTTCATGGGCTGGGACACGGTTTCCAGCTTGCCTGCTGCCCCATGTCTAACAGTCCTAGCCTAATTGTTTTTAGGTCTTGGGATTATGTTCTTATTCTCACAAGCAGGCTTGGAAAGAAGCCAGGAGACCTCATGGTAGAGGAGACAGAGCACTGTGCCTGAGTGTGCCTTGTCCTCGCAGTGTGACTTTCCGGTCCTGAGGCTTTAAGAAGTACCTTAGCTGGCTGAGCCTCAGTTCTTTCATCAGCAAAAAGGGGGTAGTAATAACCTTTTTCTTAGCGTGAGCATAAGACTCAGGTGATAGTAGTATCTGGGCAACTTTGTAAGCCATAGGCGTTGTACAAATGTAAGTCTGGTGGATGGAAGAGAATGATCCCGTCCCCTGGAAAAGCTTTTCTCCAGAAGGGGCAGAAGCCAGCACATGGAAAACATGAGCTCTTTCTGGCCAGCCAGGCTCTGTTTCACTAGAGCAGCTTTGGTCTCTGTGGCCCCCTCTTTTTCCTGAACACCGTGGCTGTTTTTCTTGGCTTGGATCATTGAGGCAATTGCTCCCAATCTTCCCTTTCCAATGAGCATGAGGCTGTTAGACCTGAACAATGGTCGCTGGCTGAAGCCTTCCAAAGATTCTGATTGGGTAGATTGTGTTCTACTCCGCTTAATTTGCTTGCTGGCTATGTAAATACTAGGGCAGTTACTCTTCATTAGAGGGTGTTAGCCAAGAAAGATTGTATTTTTAAAAACTCATATATTAACATGGGAAAAAAAGTAAAAGCAAACCAAGCAAAATTTAACAATTTTGATGTCCTAAATGCTTCCAGTGAAGACTAAAAAGCCTCTAACGTGTGTTTGCTCAATAAATAAGATGGTGGCTTCCAATTTTTTCTGAAAGTGGGGCCTATATCTTAAATAAATAAAAAATCAAATTTTCATTTGAGAACAGAATAATCTGAGCAATTAGAAGCTGTCAATTTTGCTGTCATTTAGTAGAATAGGTCTGGATTGGCGAGGTGGAATTTATGCCCGTCCCCCAGCCCCACATGGACTTTACGCCTTCAATTTATTTTGTGTTTATATAACCTCATTGTAAACTTTTTTTTTTACCAAAATATAACATACATCTGGTAAAGTACACAAATCCTAAGTGTACAGCTCAGTGAATTTTTACCCAGTGAGCATACCTGAGAAACCAGCATACGGATTAAGAACCAGAACGTTACCAGCACCCCAGAACACTGGCCCCCAAGGGTCCCCTTCCCTTCACTAGTCTCTCCTCTCAAGGGCAATATCTAGGGTGACTTCCAGCACCATAGATTAGTTTGCCCGTTTTGACACTTTACATAAATGGTATCTTAAAGTATGTTCTATTTTGTATGTGTCCTCTTTTGTTCGGCATTATATGTGAGAGATTAATCTGCACTGTGTGTAGCAACTGTATGTCATTTTCATTGTGATGTAATATTCTACAAATACTACAATTTGTTTATTTTACTGTATAAGGAATATGGGTTGTTTCCAGTTTGGAGCTATTATGAATAAAGCTGCTGTGAGCACTTTTGTATAAGTCTGTTGATGAATGTATGTTCCCAGTACTGTGGAGTACAAACCTGGGAGAGTAATTACTGAGCTCTAGAGGATGCATATGTTTAGCTGTAGTAAGTACTGTGAAACATCAATAGTTTCCTAAAGTAGTTATAACAATTCACATCTCCACCAGGAGGTAGGAGACTTCCAGTCACTCCACATCTTTGCTAATACTTGGTGTTATTTGTCTTTTCCATTTTAGCCCTTCTGGTAGGTATACAGTAGTGCCACATTGTGGGTTTGCTTTTTGTTTTTTGCTTTTGTGTTTCCCTGATGATGAATGAGGCTAAAAACCTTTGCATACGTTTATTGGCAGTTTGGATGCCCTTTTTTGTAAAGTGAATCTTCAGTTGTTTTGCTTAGTCTTTGCTATTGAAGGGATCTGCTTTTTTCTTATTGAGTTGTAGGAGTTCTTTATATATTCTGGATATGAGTCTTTTGTGGAATATATGCATTGTGAATATCTTCTTCCAGTCTACAGCTTGGCTGTTCATGCTCTTTATGATGTATTTGGATGAAATACATTATTCATTTTAATGTAGTACAGTTTTAATCTACCAAGATTTTTTCTTTTACAGTTAGCGCTTTTTGTGTCCTATTTAAGAAATCTTGTAAATAGAGCTGCAATGAACATTTTGGTACATGACTCTTTTTGAATTATGGTTTTCTCAGGGTATATGCCCAGTAGTCGGATTGCTGGGTCATATGGTAGTTCTACTTTTAGTTTTTTAAGAAACCTCCATACTGTTCTCCATAGCCAGGATGTGGAAGCAACCTAAGTGTCCATCATCGGATGAATGGATAAAGAAGATGTGGCACATATATACAATGGAATATTACTCAGCCATAAAAAGAAACGAAATTGAGATATTTGTAGTGAGGTGGGTGGACCTGGAGTCTGTCATACAGAGTGAAGTAAGTCAGAAAGAGAAAAACAAACAAATACCATATGCTAACACATATATATGGACTCTAAGAAAAAAAAAAAAGTAATGAAGAACCTAGGGGTAAATCGGGAATAAAGACACAGACCTACTAGAGAATGGACTTGAGGATATGGGGAGGGGAAGGGTAAGCTGTGATAAAGTGAGAGAGTGGCATGGACATATATACATTACCAAACGTAAAATAGATAGCTAATGGGAAGCAGCCGCATAGCACAGGGAGATCAACTCGGTGCTTTGTGACCACCAAGAGGGGTGGGGTAGGGAGGGTGGGAGGGTGGGAGGGAGGGAGACGCAAGAGGGAAGAGATATGGGGATATATGTATATGTATAACTGATTCACTTTGTTATAAAGCAGAAACTAACACACAATTGTAAAGCAATTATACTCCAATAAATATGTTAAAAAATTAAATTAAAAAAAAATCTTTGTCTACCCTAAATTTTATTTTTACTGAAAGCTGTATTGTTTTACTTTTCACATTTAGATCTATTTGGAAGTGCTTTTTGTGTATCGTGAGGGAAAGATTCTTTTTTTTTCTTCTTCCTGTTTTGCCATCCAATTGACTCAGTCTTTTGTTAAAAAGAGTATTCTTTCCCTTCAGCACTGTAGTGTCACTTTTGTCATGAATCAAGTGATACATATATGTCTGTGGATCTGTTTCCATGCATTACAATTTGGAAGTGCCACCAAGTAATTGGTACTACTTTGAGTTTGATTTTATTGGATAAGTGGCTAGTGAGATCCTTGGCACACGTATGATGGCTAAGAGAGGCCAGGGCAAGATCAGAGGTCCAGGAAGTTCCCAGATATAAAACCCATTGACTCCCAGACTGTATTTAGGTATACTTCTCCAAATAAAATAACTCTAATAGAACCATAGTGTGTAGTAGTTAACTGTCCTCTCCATTAGAAGATAGATACACCATAAGAAATAGAATTAATAGGAGCACAATACTTAGTTTCAAGTTAAATACAATTTCTCACAAGATTCAACTGACAATGATCGTTACTTTATCTAATGCCACTTCTCCTCATAATAAGGGAATGCTTTCTCTGAACATAGGCTTAGCTGGTGCTTATTCTTGGGGTTTATCACATCTCCCTGATTGTCATGCTGACATTGGATACCCAGAGCCTCTAATTGCTTGCTTATTTTAATGACTCTGTGGAGGGCCTTTTGTTTGTGTCCAGCTACCTCTAGCAGCCTGAAATCTTTCAAGTTTTCTACGATCCTGAGGCAGCTGGGTCTGAGGTGCTGCTGAGGGGTGTTTCTCCTCAGGTGGGTGAGCACCCCTTTTTTAAGGGCCCAACCCAACTCAAACTACAGAGGGTATGGGTCGCTGTCAGATCCCCAGCACATCCAGATAATACAGCTCCTTTCCATCAGTGACACCCAGCGTGGTCGATGAAGTGCAGTTCTCCTTCCTAGGGGACTTGGACCTGGTCCGAGCACATTTAAGCTTAGAGAGTTATCCCTCACTCCTCTTCCCCTGTCCTGGGTGACTTAGAAGTCTGAGCTGCCATGAATGGGAAACATTGTTCAGCAAACAATGAAGCAGTAGCTTCTTTGTAAGTTTCCATTTGGTCAAGGAATACAGTTGAGAATCTTCTATATACCATCACTCAAAATCTGTTCCCAGCCCTGAGGGCTTGGATGACTTCTGACTGTGTTAAATGATAGATTCTGTTTAAACTTGGGGCCTGACAAAAACCTTACTAATGCTTGACCGTTTGACCACAACTCTTGCCCATTGCTGTTCCCTGCCATGGCTGGACTTAGCTGGTATTTGGTGATGTGTCACTTGTCTGTCCCTGTATTGTACCCCCCTTTGTACCTTCATTGTGACTTGAGCTCATCTATGGCCTGTTAACCAGGATGACTCCAACTCCAACCTGATGTCAGGTTTTGCATAGTAACATCCAAACTGGGCACCTGCTAAAGCCCTAGTTGTCCTACCCAAGTTCTTAAGTATCTCGAGATGCTACTCTCCTGCCCCAGGATCTGCCATGGAGCTGGGGAGAGAGCAGTGCCCTTGCTGAGAGAGAATTAATCTTTTTTGCATAATGCCATACACATGTTGGGATTCTGGGCTCCCCTGTGCCTAATGGCAAAAGGTATAACAGTGACATGGAGTTAAGACTGTGGTATAATGTCCCCATAATTGTCATGTCCTATTTCAATCAGCAAAGTGTCCCGGTCACCACAAGTCTTTGCCACTCCAGTTGTTGCATAGCTTTAATCTCATCCACTCGTTTTCTCTGTGTGTACACAGAATGGCTAGAGGTTTTATTTTAGACGCTTTAACTTCTGTTCTTTTAAAACGGGCATTTAAGAAAGACTCTTCTGTTTTGTTTGTTAAACTTTTTTTTTACTAATCTTTGCACATTTAAAAACCATTGTGTATAACTGAATAATAGGCTTTCAGAACCCAGAGATATTAGATATCATTAGTCCAATCTTCTCATGACTAAATAATATTGTGAGATTTCTCTCCCTGGAGATATTTTTAAATGTCTTTTACAATCACAGGAAGTCAGAGCTGGAAGAGAACTGAGAATTGTGTGAGGCCAGAAATCTCATTCTACAGATGAGGAACCTGAGACTCTGAAGAGGCAATGGCTGGATCACACGGCTAGTGGTGTGATGAGATCTGAGTCTCCAGACCCTCCAATCTGGGGGTCTTTGCTTGTGTAAACAAGGCCGCTTCCCACTTCCAATTTTGCTTCATAATCGTTACCCAAAGACAGCTAGGAATCTCTCATAGCATTTGTCAATGTGCTTGTCGTGAAACATTAGTCCATGCCAGGATTTAAGTTAACATAGAACTAAGCCAAAATGTACCTTGGGCAAGAGCCATGAATCCCAATGCGAGTGGGCTGGGATAAGTAGTTATATTAATAAAACCTTTCCCATCAAAAGTGTGAGTCAGATTCAATATATGAATACCATCGAGAAGTTACACACAGAGGGAGTTTAATTTTAGTCCAAACAGATCACCCATTTGCATCTCCCTTCGGAAATAAAGGGGGTGGAAGTTATGTCTTTCAAGTTTGATTGATGAAAAAGGGAAAACAGTCTGGAGGAGGGTCCTTTCCCTGTGGACTGCCGTCCTGTGTACCACCTAGCGGAGCTTGAACTTCCAGTCCAGTGGAGGTGGACGTGGAGAGTGTGCCTTTTCTCTCCTTTGCCTCAGCTGCGCTCGGGAAATTCCACATCTCCCCCTTTCCCCTGTGCTCCTGCCCCGGGCTCTTTCCTGAGACCTATTGCTCCTGGCTGGTACCATGGCTGTAAGGCCTGTAGGAGCTTCCTGAGGTGGCGCACCGAGCTTTTCTTACGGAGAAAGCCATCCTCGTGCTCCTTTGAGCCCCCTTCTGCTCACTTTTCTCCAGGAAGGCGTAAGGCGAGAAAAGAGGCTCAGGGATGTGCCTTGAGGACTGCAGAGGTTATTCTGCCTCCCACTCTCTGGGCTTGCTCCTGCGCCATCCATGTTACCTCCACCCTGCCCTCTGCTCCTTAAGGTCCCAAGCAGGGGAACCTGGGGGCCCGTGAGGAGGATAGAGAAGGTGGAGGTGTATTACAGCCTCCCCTGGGCTTTGCGTCTGGTGCCTGGAGGGACCCTGCTGGAGCCTTATGGGAGAGACAGCCCACCCTTCCTGGGGAGCTCTCAGTCTCACGGGGAGATGATCACCACCTGTCTGGTGCCCTCCCGTGCAAAGCAGTGCCCTGAGCAGGGGGTCGCTTCGCTGCCTCCTGGATGCCAGCGCCAGTACTGGGGAAGTGCAGTGGTGGGAAGAAGCTGAATCTGAACTGAGGCCATGATTCTGCCCTCTCTGGACAGGCTGTTGTCCATAAGAGGCATTTGTATGTTGATTTGCAAAGTAGTGCTGAGCTCCTCTTTGGGGATTTTTGTCCGTAGGGTATCTCCGTTCCTGGAATTCATTGAAAGCTCTCCATGATGTGCCCTCTGCAACTCATCAGGTTAATGGGAAGGGAGGGTGGAGGGCAGCCAGGATGCCCCACCCCCAGCCACGTCGGGATGGCTGTATTGACTGCAGAGTCTGACGGAAGGTTGCGGCCACGGGTGGGGATTCACGGATAGCAGAGGAATAAAGCTCTGGCCCTAGAGCCTGTCTTCTTAACTGGGCTCCCAGCCAGTGTTTCCTTGCCAACTCCCTACTCCCCCCAGTCCGTCATGCACACCCAACTAGATCTGGCTTCCCTGAACACCACTTAGTCAAACCCCCCAATTGCTTAGAAAACCTTAGTGAGTCCTCTTGGCCTGGACTCAGAGCCCTACGGGATCAGGTGCACATCCACAAGCAGTTGCCTTTACGACCTTAGCACTGATGGAGGCTGCCCTTTGCAGTGGGGCCATCATCTAGCCAGCTGGGGTCTGCTCACAGTCCCTGGAAAATTCTACGCTTGTTTGTGTCTTCTTGCCTTTCCCCACATTGTCCCCATGTCTTCTGCTCCTCCACTGCTCATGCCCACTTCCTCCTTCAGTACCTCGGTCTTTTCCTTGCTTTGCTCATCCCGCCATGCAACTGTCCATTTCTCTGTTGTACACTAAGTCCCCTGAGGGCAGGAACCCTGTAAGCTCCAGTGCAATGCTGAATGTGAGTTGAACGCACGCTATTTCTTGGGTGAATGAGGAGAGATGGAGACTTGAAATGATGAACCCTCTGTGGGCAACTTAGTATTATTTCCTCCTTGACCTGGTGTTCACGTACCTGTTTATAGTGAGGTCTGGAGATGTTGAATGGGGTAGGGAGAATGGAGGCAGATGCCTCAGACATGGTTCCAACAAGGCAATGGTCAAGAGTAGGATTGAAATAGAGAAGGTGCTGGAGGCAAAAACAAACAAGGAAAACAAGAAACTGGATCTAACATACCTTGGAGCTGGAAGGTGGGTATACTGGGTTGAATAAGTGTTCTCTGAGAGTTCAGGTCTACCCACAAACCTCAGAATGTGACCTTATTTGGAAATAGGACCTGTGCAGATGTAATTAGTTAAGGTAACAAGGGGTTGTACTGGATTAGGGTGAGCCCTAAATCCTATGATTGGTGTCCTTGTAGGAAGAGCAGAGGATTCATGGAGAAGAAAGCCATGTGAAGGGGGAGGCAGAGATGAGTGATGGAGCTGTATGCCCAGAAATGACAGGGATTCCCGGGCTCTATTATAAGCCTGGAAGAGCCAAGGATGGCGTCTTCCCTAGAGCCTTCAGGCATTGCCACCTTGATTTTGGACTTTTGGGCTAAACTGTGAGACAACAAATTTCTGTTGTCCAGTGTGTGGTAATTTGTTGTGGTAGCCCTAGGAAAGGAATACAGTGGGGTTTAACGTGCACTTGGGGTGTATGTATCACAAATTCAGGGGATCAAATGCTTGGGTGCCAGTGGGTGTGCAGTACCGTGACCAATGTTGTGATTCTGTCTGTGGTAAGAAGTCTGCACTTATCATTCGTGATGCCATTTTGCCCAGAACTACATAGGGGCAAATTCACTTGGAAGCTTCTGGTCACCTGAATGGAGGTGCCCTGTGAGGCACTTGGGGCATCTTGAGCTTGATGGGAAGTCATGGACAGAGCCACCCCTACAAGGCACAGGAAGGACAAATCACACCAGGCAGGATCTCTTGGGCAGTCCTATAATTTTTTGTTTGTTTTTTTTGTGATACGCGGGCCTCTCACTGCTGTGGCCTCCCCTGCTGCGGAGCACAGGCCCTGGACGTGCAGGCCCAGCAGCCATGGCTCACGGGCCCAGCCGCTCCGTGGCACCCGGGATCTTCCTGGACCGGGGCATGAACCCGCGCCCCCTGCATTGGCAGGCGGACTCGCAACCACTGCGCCACCAGGGAAGCCCTGGGCACTCCTATTTTTATGCAGAAGAAATCTGGCTAAAACGATCCTCAGGAATAGAGACCTTCTCTATTCCTGTGCACTGGGAAGAGGACAGAGAGGATGGTGATGGGGAGTGTGTTACAATGATTTTGTGAAGAAGTGAATGGGGTGTGGGTTTATCTTGACACAAGTGAAAAAGGAAAGGAAGAAAAAAAAAGTGCTCAACGACCAAGTTGGCGTTTGCAGTGAGTGCTGTGTAAGAGAGCTGCCTTATTTTCTGGGCCACCAGGCAGCTCTGGCTTTCTGTCCAAAGCAGTGAGAATCCCACAAAGCAGAGGGTGGGACAAGGGACAGGTCTGCCCTTGGAGGGTGTCCTTAGGCACCAGGGCAGAGCCTTCTCACATCCCCCTTCTCGGTGTTAGAGGTGGTGAGGTGTCACGAGATGTGCACTGGAAGCCTAGCCCGGTTCCACCCATTGTCACGGTTCAGTTGGGGTGAGCCTGTCCCCCTCTCAGAGCCTTGGTCTTCTTCCTTATACAGGAGGCAAGCGAGGTTGGTGTGGGCATTGAGGAAGAACTTTGTGAACCTTAAAATGCTAGATACTATTGTATCTTAGAGTCCTCGGCAGGACTGAACAGGATGGTGGGTGGAGGCCCCGTCCTTTGGGGTTCTGGGGTGGCTCATAGGCTGTGTGAAAAGTAGTGCAGGTTTCAGCTGGGGAAGATGAAGTTCTGGAGACACATGGTGGTGCTGGCTGCACAACAGCGTGACTGTACTTAATGCCGCTGAACGGTACACTTAAAAATGGCCAAAACGCTAAATTTGATGTTATGTGTCTTTTACCACGAACAAAAATCACAAGCACTTTCCCCCCCAAAACAAAAGAGTACAGATACTGGACCAAGCTGGTAGTCAAGTAAATTTGACACTCTGGGCGTTAACAGGGTGACTATTGCACTTTGTGGTGAATGCTCACTACTTACAATCATTGTGAGGAATTAACCCTGTTTACTGGGACTCCATTAATACAATATATTCTTATTTCTTCTGGAAGGCCCTGGAAGCTCCCTTGGGAGGGGGTAAAACAGACCTCAGTCATTGGATTGAAATGAACTGTAAACCGTGCTTAGTAACAGATGATCTGAGATCACCTCGCTGGTTCTACCTCTGCCCTCAAGGTTATGCTCCCTCCTCAACTCTACTCTTTCCTCTTTCTTCCTTCCTTTTGGTTCACAGTTTACTCTTTATCCCAGGAGGTCAGGGGGGACATGGGTTTGTATCGACAAAACACAAGCATGTGAGTGTCATGTGGCCTCATGCACTTCATCAAAAATGTCCTGTACTATCACGGACCCCGGTCCTCTGGCCCAGACTTTGCTCCTAGGAGTGAGAGCTGTTTGCACATATCCCAGAGCATTTCATTCTCCAGGCCTGTGGGCATCTGCATCAAAACCTCACAGCATCACCTCCCAATTTTCTCCTTTCTCTAGCTGCTTCTGAAGATGAGAACCACAGGCACTGCCTGGTGGCCTCTCTGTTTCTGAGGAGTCCCCTACAGAAAATAACCCAGAAAGGGGCTGAAAGATGGATGTCTTTTGGATTGAGAAATTGTTTCATTGTAGCATGAAATCAAATGTTTGAAGTTTTGTGCTCATATATTAGGACCTGTCTCGTGCCTACCCCCATCATCTCTGATAACGATGCAGAGCCCTGTTGAATGCAGAGCTGCCTGTGGTGCCTGACGATCTGAGTCGTGCACAGAGCCAGACATGGCTCTCAGGGGTGATGGCTGTGTGAGTTCCTGCCTTCAGGGCAGACAGCCAGTCTGCTAAGAGTGGGTTGGGGCAGGAACAATCAGTGCCTTTTCTGTGGGCTTCTTGTTGTTGGATTTTGCTCCACAGGTGGGAGGACAAGTCCCAGTTCTCCTAACTAGGCCTTTAGAGTCTGGGTGGTGTGGATGCCCGCTGCAGGCTTGGAGGCTAGAAAGCAAGGACCTCCCTGCCTCATGTGGTCAGGGGAGGCAGGAGTAAAGCCGGTGTGAAGGTGCAGGAGTTGGAAGGAAGTTGGAAATCAGCTCCTTGAGGCCCTTCACTCTGAGAGTCACAAAGGAAAAAGAGATGTCTCCTCACTGCAAGGTAAGAGTTTAAATTTATCTAAACCGAATATCACAGTCTATTTTAGCTGCAGTGGCATATTTCCATAATGTATGTAAATTATATTTGAATTCTTGTGAAGCTGTGCTCGGAGGCGAAGTCAAACACCCAATCTTACTACTGAGGTGGGGCCTTCAGAGCTGGAATACTGCTTAGTGTCCTCTGAAGAGGCTGTTATCAGAGTTTATATGCTGGAGACAGTTGTCTAGAAACAAGAGAGGCACTAACTACAGTTTTGTCCTTTTTCTCCTTAGCAAAATGGAACCTCCTTCCTGCACATGAAGCCCTTCCTCACTGCAGGTTATTCCAAAGGAGAGGAAGAAACATGACCTCCACATACCATCCAAGGAAATAAGCGTGTTTAAAGGAGACGAGCGCACCTTCACGTGTGGGACGTGTCTGCTGCTTAAACAGTTCTTCGTGAGTGAAAGA
Organism: Lagenorhynchus albirostris; assembly: GCF_949774975.1. Lineage (NCBI taxonomy): Eukaryota > Metazoa > Chordata > Mammalia > Artiodactyla > Delphinidae > Lagenorhynchus > Lagenorhynchus albirostris. Next base: position 76,150,463 of record NC_083099.1, on the reverse strand, counting down.
AGGTGCACGAAAGAGAGAACGCCGGCACTGCCTCCTAGCACTCAAATCCCCATTCCTGCTGCTGCCGTGTGTGAAGCCGCAGCATCCTCACCAGGGCCATACAGGGAACAAATGCAAACTACCCATAGACCCTTTGCTGTATTCAAAACACATCATAAATAAGGCGATGTTTGAAGATGAGAAGGACTTAAAAGGAGTGGTGTGTTCTCCTGGCCTGTTGGTTTGAGTGCCTGAAAGTGGACCTTGGCTAGAGCCCCAGGTTCGGAAGACATTCTTAGCAAACCTCTTTAGAGTGAGGATGTGAACACAGGGGCAAGGGAAGCCTCCATGGAGAGCAGGCAGCTCCTGCAGTGGAAGGTTGATCACTTGCACAGAGGGAAGGAACCATGGATTCCATTATATAACACTTGAACCATCTTTTGTGTTTCCAGAATCATTAAAAATAGATGGGCACCTCCATGTATGAAGTAGATGAAGTCTTCCAGAGAAGATTGGTAAAGTATTTGTTTTGACAAATCACCTTGCAAGTGATGTGAAAGCAGTTTGGAGAAAATGTCCTCATCTCATTCTGCATCAGAGTGTGCATCCCGTAGCCTAAATCTGTTGATGACATTAAAAAATTTTTTTATTGGTTCTTTATAGATCTTTATAAGCTGGATGTACTCCAGAAGATAGGTAGGAGAGATTCTAAGAGATGTAGAAAAATAGGTTCAAGAATTGAGGCTTCATAATAGGTAAAAGGAAATGATACAAAGGTAAAAGAAGAAATGTATAAATATTACAACAGGACACCGAATTTTAGGATCTTTATTCAGGGATTGAAAAAAATTGGATAAGTTTGTAAAAGACACTGAGAAGCTGTAGAAAAAAACTGGATAACATAGAGGACTGATGTCCTTTTGGGAGTTTAAGAAAAAGAATAAGTTATTCAAGAAAGTAATATCTGAGGATCTTAAAGGACTATATAAAATGTAATTTCACAGCTTAGAAAGATAACTTGGTTCTGGGAACTCTTATCTCTATTCCTGACAGTGGTAATGTTCTGGGTCTAATCTTGGAAGATCCTGAGACAATTTCAGAGGATTTCCGGCTTGAAGAACACAAACTGATGACTGTCCCGATGAGCTTGGTCCCTTTAACATCAGAAGTGGCCACTCCTAGGCTGGGTGGCCCTTGACCATGGTCCTTGACCATGGTCCTCATATTTTTCACCTACAGGTTTGCTCTGGGCCAACTTCCAAGCCTGTGCTCCTCCTTCCAAGCTTCCCTGCACGCAGTCTTCTTCTGGGCCACTTGGCTGGTTTTTTAATACCTGAGGATTTGCTCCCATCTCTGCATGACCAAGCCTTGGCCAAGCCACTATTTATGTTGATTCAGTTGCAACATCTGCTCCTACTGGGGATGGTCACATCTTTCATAGCTTACACATGGTCTAGCTTGAAGCCAGTCTCTTCTGTGGTCATTCTGAGCAGCAAGAAGCACTGTCTTTTGGATTCACTGCAGAACTCACACACCACAATGAACAAAGTCAGTTTCTATAGCTATCGCTGCATCCAGATTGGACATTGACCTTTGCTGAGCCACCCCTTACTTCTGTTTCAGATAAACTCATCTGGCAATTAAAATCTCGGTGCACTTCCTCCAACTTGTCCAGATGAGAGTAAAGTGAAAGACTCATCAAGAAATGGAGAAGAACCACATGGCTGGCCCCTGCTGCTTGAATCTTGGATCTTGCGCCCAAAGATGACAGTAAAAATGCAGGTGGCACTGCTGCTACATTTGCCCGGCACACCCGTAAAACATGCAGCATATTTTAGCCTTCAGTGTTGGACTGGTATTTCCAAATATAGGCTCAAAAAATCCTCAGGTGTTTGATTCTAACGTAGAGCCAGGGCTTCTGTCCTGCAAATGCATCCTGCAGCACAGGGAAAGGACCCAGTCCTCTGTGTCTCTTGCTTCAAATTCTTCCATCTTCTGGAGGCTGGAGAAAGATGTGTGTCTACATCTTGAAATATGCGCTTTGAACAAGAATTACTAACCTGTAGAAAACCTGTCTTACTTTGAACAAATTCTGTTTACAGAAGCCTGTCGGAACATCAAAATAAAGCATCAGAAGGTCATAAACTAAGGAGAAAACCTGAAAAATAAAGTTCTATGCGACCCAAACGGCTTTTGATTTCTGTGGATTTTTATTTTCTATCCTTTTCCTCTTTTATATTTCTCTTCTAAAATGAAGTGCTCTTTCATGATCTACTTAATATTGTAAAAAATGCCAAGTCCGGAAATTAGGACGGCTTTTCTTATTTAGCAACAAGCAGCAGTGTGGTGTGGTGTGGAGAGCTTGGGTTCCAGTTCTGCCTTTGCTGCCAACCCTGGCCAGCCTGGGCCTTGGCACCTCTTTGATCCTCTCTTTTTATATCTATCTGTAAAATAACGAGGCTCTGAGGGGAATCTTTCTGGCTCTAAAGTCCTTCAACTCTCCTGTTTATTCAACTCTGTATTGCTGGTGGTTTCTCCTGTTTAGATGTTTCTAGATTTCTCATAAACTGTCCTAAGAGCCAGAGTTCAGGAGGGATGGAAACTCGTGACTCCATTTGCAACAATGTTCAAAACTTTCAAATGCAAACGTAGGTAATTAATTTGTCATCATTGCCTGAATATATTATACTTTAAAAATACTGTATTCTAAAATATAATCTTTAGAAAAACAAACCTGTTACAGAAAATAAATAATTGGTACTGCTTATCTCAAATGCTTCAGGGTCCCTCAGTCATCACCTGCAGTGGTGGTTTTTCAACCCTGGCCATGCATTAGCGTCACCCAGAAAGCTTTTAAATGTACTGGTGCCTGCCTTCCACCTCAGAAGTTCTGATGGAATTGGTCTGGTGTGGGGCCAGGTACCAGTATTTTTAAGAGCCAAGTTAAGGACTAGGGACCTGCAGAATCAATTCAGTTCCTGAGGCTGGTGTATAAGGCCTCCCATGGGTGTACCTACTTGCCCTCCATGCTGACTACCTGTCTCCCCTCCAACGTGCCATCATGTTCCACACGTATTGTTTCACATTTCCACACCTTTGCAGCTGTCATTATTGCCTAGAATGCCATTACCCTAAGAAGCCTAGTCTTCTTCTTGACTCCCTCCTTGCAGTGAAGCTTTCTTCATTAGCATAGTTCCTATAATACTTTGTAATGGCTTGCTTTGCAGTCATCTTCCTGTATTGTAAATATTGTATCCATAATGTATTTTATTCATAAATCTGATCATATCTCTCTCATGCTTAAACACCCCCCCCCCAGTGCCTTCCTGTGTGCTAGGAATACCATCCATACCTCTTAGTGTGGCCTGTCAGGCACTACATAATCTGAACCTGCCTCTTTCTCAGACCCCTTCTCCTACCATGCTGCAGCCAGTCTTCTGTTCCCAAAACCTGCCAAGCTTGTTCTCATCTCAGGGCCTTTGCATGTGTTCTTCCCTCTCCTGGGGCATCATTTACCTCTTTCCCAACAATCAGGCCTTAGCTCAAATGTCGCTTCCTTAAAGCGGCCTTTCCTGGCCACCAGAGCTAAAATAGCACATCCCCTACTCCACCTGTCATGCTCTAGTGCTACTGTTTTTATGTTCTTTTAGGACTTACACTATCTGAAATGATAGTTTTATTTGTATGCAGATTATTGAAAGCCTTCCATTAAATGTAAGTTCTATGAAGATAAGAACTTATCTGTCTAGTAGGGGCTCAATAAATATTGAACGGTTGGATGTTATAAGATAATGTGATGGCCAGCGTAGTGACTGGAAGGAAAGTATTCAATACATGGTTGATGAGTGAACGGTTATGGGTTACAACAGTACGACTGGAGATCTCTAAATAATACTAATAAACATTAGACTGTCATACATATTCATTCTTCTTAATTTCTAGTTTGAAAAACAGGGAAAACAAAGATTTTTCTTGCAGCTTTGGTTGTATGAGGGCTTCTGCCCACATTCAGCAGGTGTTCAGTGAGAACTGTTCTACACGTAGTTGTATTTTTGATGTATTTGCTGGAGGAGGTGAGCTCCATATCCTTCTATTATGCCATCTTGATCTGGCTCCCCCCAGATATTTTTCTTATTACAAGAAAATTAGATTCTGTCTCTCCGTAACTTCGAAATCTTCATTTCTAGGACCTACACCAGTGGGCACTCCCTCTCACCAGGGATCCACCCAGCAAACAGCAAAGGAAAGATGTTCTTCTGGGAACCAGTTTGGCTAGAAGCCCCCAATTTAAACTGGGACCACTGAGCTAATATGAGAGGAAAAGGTGGTTTTTTGCACATGTAAATTTGGAGGTTTTCAAATAGGTGACCGATGAGTGAAGATGGAGGTAGGCAGGAACAAGAGAGGACCGCAGGGCTCTGCATTGAGAGTCTGGGCCCAGCACTCCCGTAGCTCTTTCCCCACGGTTTACCTCCAACCTGTGGGCCTCTGTGGAATCCTTGAGGAGGAGATTCAAGGTGACAGATGTAACTTCTTCTCCCCAGCTTGGCTCTCGCCCTGGGATACCTACAGGTGGAGAATAATTGGGAAAGTTGTCAGAAACTTTGGGAGCAAGTATGGGATAACAGTGGACTCCCTAAAGAACACGGATCTGTCAGGTATAATCTGAGGAGAAAGGGGTAACCAGTCTGTTTTCCCATCTATAAAATGACAGGGCTGGGCTCGATGGTCTTTCGTGGCTCCTGTGTCCAACCTGCTCAGTCTGTAAACATTTGTAAGCATTTTGTTACTGAAGTGATCAACATCAAAACTGTAGGCAAAAGGTAATCCAGTTAGCCTTTTCATCACATGATTCTTTCAGCACATACGCCAGGTATCCGATATGTCAAATTCCATGACACCCTTTGGTCTGTGGGATGATAGCAAACTGAGACAGTAAATTACCATTGCAGTGAGGTCTGGCTGGGATGCTATTGTCTTATACAGTAGCCACTAGCACATGTGGCTATTAGAATTTTTTTACAATTAAAATACAATAAAAAATTTCAGCTCCTCAGTTGAGTTATTAGCTACATTTCAAGTGATCAATAGCCATGTGTGCCTGGTGAGGACAGTATTGCACAGAACAGATATGTGTGTGTGTCCGTCATCACAGCAAGTTCTATTGGACGGTGCTGGTTTAGGGGGCGTCCCTGCTAATCATGAGAGATGCCTAGTTGGAGAACACCTGAGACCCCATCCACCTCTAAGACTGACTGATTCTGTGGCTTTGTGTTGGGAGGATCAGATTCCTGCTCTTCCTCTGCTGAAAGTCTTTTGGTCTCCAAAGGTGTTGAGGCTGGTAGAGAGGGACAAAACAACTGCAAGGAGTTCCCATCTGCCTGAGGACATTGTCATTCACCTCAAGGACTGCAGCAAGATTAAGAGATGATGAGATGATACTGGAAAGCCCTTAGAAAAGTTGAAGAGTCGCCTGGGTGTAAGGTATGATGATTGTTAAGTGAGCGCATTAGATACAAGGCAACTTGGTCCTGGCCCCTCCTTGACTTCCATCCCTCCAAACCAATCCAAGTGAAGTTGGAGTTGAAGCAGTGGGATTTGGTTGCCATTGGCAACTGACTCTCTACCTTGTTGAAGCCCTGGGAACCTGGGTTAGAGAGAATGTGGGACAGTTCAGGGAAGAGCATGGAGAGCTGGCTTCTGCTTGGGAGAGTTGTTTGCTTTGGCTTTAAGGGAGCTCCCAGAGTGGTGGTGAGAATCCTAAGGTGCACCTGGATCAGGGACTCAGCCAGGTTTGAAAAGCAGAGGACGCTCCCTGGGGAGAGGCTTAGTGGTGCCACCCTCTTTCCCAGGTGAAGAGTGAGCTCATAGAAAAGGTGACTTTGTCTACCCCCTCTGCATGTCCCTCTGCTTCTTCTTATGTCTTTTCATCATGGTCTAAACTCCTGTCGTGACAATATAGTATATTAAACATTGTATTAAAAAATGCATCTTTTTTTTTTTTTTTTTTTTTTTTTTTTTTGCAGTACGCGGGCCTCACACTGTTGTGGCCTCTCCCGTTGCGGAGCACAGGCTCCGGACGCGCAGGCTCAGCGGCCATGGCTCACGGGCCCAGCCGCTCTGCGGCATGTGGGATCTTCCCGGACCGGGGCACGAACCCGTGTCCCCTGCATCGGCAGGCAGACTCTCAACCACTGCGCCACCAGGGAAGCCCAGAAAAAATGCATCATTTTTGATGACTGTGGTAACTACATTCACATGCCCTCTAGTTTGGGTTAGGTCTCAGTGGGCCTCTGATGGAGGAGGACTCTGGGAGTGATTTGGAAGACAACCCCATCTGGCACCATTGTCAACCCTACCACCAAACATGGCACTGTGCTGGAAGCTATAGGAAACAAGTGACTGAGGCACAAACTCTGTCCTAGGTAGGCAAACACCCAAACATAGGCAGGTATATTCAGAATACATACTAAGAGAGTACAACTCTAAATGTTGACTCTTGGGTGGAAAGTCATGGACGTTGATTCAAATCCTATCTATGGACTGTGTTATCTTAGGCTCCATTAGCCTCAGTTTACTCATATGTAAAATGAAAATAATAATGTCTTACTCAGAGGGATGTTGTAGGAATGAAAGATGAACACATGTGTAAATGACCAAACAGAAGGCTTGGCACAGGGAGTCACTTAACAAATTATTTCCATTCTCTTATGAGGAGTCAGTGCTGTGATTTGGATGGGAGCGATGGAGCAGCCATAGGTAGTCCATGCTTGGAGACTGGGTACCATTCCATTTCACTAAGCATGTGGGCTCTGGGCTGTCTAAATGACAGGGCAGGGGTAGGGGTGTGTGTGGGTTACTGTCAGGGAGGCCTTTCCACACGATAAGGGCTCACAGGTATGAAGGAGCCTATTTCTCTTCAATCCTGAGCCAGTGGTTGATATTTTAGCAGCTGTAGCTTCTGCCCAGCTGTAGGCTCTAGTTGGGCAGGGGTTGATACTTGTGGACAATCTACAACTACCCTGCAGTAGAATCCCAGGGATTGGTGGAGGGGCAGTATGTTTACTTTTAGTGGGATGAGAGGAGGATCTCCATGGTTCCCTGGTGCCTCACGTTCAGTGAAAAGCTGCTCCAGTCACTGGTATTGATTAGTCTCTGATGGAGATGTGGTTCTCTTAGTTCAGTTTCCCATTTTACTGTAAATCACCAGCGTATATTTGTGTGAGAAAGACCAGGAAGGAGTTATGACCAACAGTGGACTGACTTCCCTGTCCATAGGGGAGCAGGTGGGGGAAGAGTTGGGGGAGAGTCTCTCTGGGACTCTCAGCTGGCCTGGATGTGGGAGTGGTGCCTTGCTGGAGTGGGTCCAAGGAAATTAGGATTAGAGTTTTTTCCACTCATGAAACTAGATATGGAGGTGAGAACAGTCCTAACGTGGGACCAGTGTTCTGAGTACAAGAGGCGAATGCCCATTGTTGGGTATGAGGTGTAAGGAGAGAGGAGGCTGGCTTGGATAAAGTGCAACCCAGAGCATTTCAGAGTTCCCTTCTCAGAAAACACCTTGGCAAAGCCTTGGGTAGCTGCCCGATCGCTGTGTAGAGGTAGTTGGGATGTACAGGAAAAAACAAGAACAAGCAATGACACAGAGATGTAGTCCATCACTCTGGTCCTTTCCAACCACATCAAGCTTCAAGACATGCCTTTATCCCAAGGAACCCTTACCTCCTCCCCGGCATCTCACATACTGTTCTCTGGGATGGAAGATGTTGAACTTTTGGGAAGGAACTACATTTAGTCAACATCCATTGTGTGCCAGACACAATACTGGGCACTTTGTTATGTCATTTTACTTTTCATAACATCCCCATGATCTATGCACGTAAACTCCCAGTTTTACAGATTAAGAAACAGAGACTCAGAGGTGTGAAGTGCCCTGCCCAGGGCCACACAGCTGCCGAATATGTGTTAGTGCTGGGATTAGATTTCCAGATCTCACTTTAGCATCAGATCATGGAGAGCCCCTAATGTCAGGTTAAAAGTTTGGAATTCTTCAGAAGGCGACAGAGAGTTGTTGTCTGTGACCAACAGCTTGATAAGTGAGAGAAGACATTTTCCTCTTGAGTATACATGGAGGAGTTGTACATCAATAAAAGCAGTCTCTAAACCTCTCCCATTTTTATGAGCCCTTGGGAAACCCTTGGGTTCCCGGCTCTTCTTTACGCAGTCAAAACTGTATGTGCTGTCTGGCTCCAGTCTTGGGGTTTCTTGGAGCCTGCAGAGTCTCAGGCCATGAGCCATGTCAGCTGCCTTGCCTGAAATATACTTTACAGTCTTCCTCAGTTCCCACATGCTTTATGCTCTCAGAAGTGATGGATGTGTGCGCTGGAGTAATCTACTGTGAGGTGATTTGGGAAGTTGGACTCCAAATCACTTTTCTCCATGTTGCCCATTTATTCAGACTTCTGCCCACCACAGGCACATGGTCTGGTGCGTAGCTCAGCTGTGCACCTCACATTTCCCTTTGTGTTGCTACTGTTTGGGGGCTTGGGTTTCTGACATCTGTGATACCGTGAGTTGATTGAGGGGCACAGTCCTCAACTCACACAGTTTTGAATATCCTCTGTCTGCCGGTACAGCGCTGGGCTTGTAGGATACGCTGCATAAATATACACAGAATGAAAGGGTTTATCAGCAAGAACCTTCTGAGAGAAGTCCAGTGCAGGGCTTGCTTAGAATCAAAGGAGATTCCTCACTGGATAGGTGGGTGGGTATTGCTGAGAAGCGAGGGAAGTGTTTTCAGAGGCAAAGGGAAGGTGTAGCAGTTACCTATTGCTGTCTAACAAAATACCCAAACCTTAGTGGCTTAAAACAATTGTTGATTTGCTTATAGTTCTATGGGTCAGACATTTGGGTCGGGATCAGCTGGGAAGTTCTTCTGCTGGCCTCAGCTGGGGTCACTCATGTAGCTGGAGTCATTCGACAGTTCGACCGGGGCTGGATGGTCTAAGATGGCTTCACCCTCACGTCTGGCGGTTGGTGCTGGTTATCAGCAGGTGTCTCTGTTCATCTTGTGGCCTCTCATCCACCAGAACACAGTTCTGAGTTTCCTTACATGATGGCAGAAGTGTTCCAAGAAGATGAAAGCAGAAGCTGCAAGACCTCTTGAAATCGAGGCCTAGGAGGCACACAGTGTCTCTTCTACTATATTCTGGTTAAACCAAGTCTCAGACTAGCCTAGATTTGGGGGCTAAGCAGATAGATGCCACCTCTTGATAGAGACAGTCACATTGCAAAGGGGCATGCGCACATGGATGGGAGGACTTGATATGGCCAGCCTTGTAAACAATCTACCGCAGAAGGACTTCTGTTTTTCTGACTCTCCCTGAAGTTTGAACTACATGTTCCCTGAGGAATTCCTGCCTGTGGAGGAAATTAGAATTTGGATTCTCAGGCAGATGGTTTAATAGCTGTGAGCAGTTGCCATCAGGGTCCCTGAATAAAATAATCTTTCCGGGGGTTCTGGGAAAGGTTCTGATGGGTGTCCTAAGCGTCCTCTCCCCAAATCTTGCACTACCTGCGTATGTTTTTGGACACTTAGTAAGGAGAGCAGCTTGGTGGAGTGGAAAAGCCTGGCTTGGGGAGTTGAACAGACCTGGGTTCAGCCAGCTCAGCTTTAGCACTGACTGGCTGTGTGGCTCTGAGTAGATTATGTGACTTTTCTGAATCTTATTTTCCTCATGGATAATGTGGCTGTATCTATCTTGTGTGATTGATAGGAGGTGTCATTCATTTAGTAGAGGGTGATGATATTCCAGGAATCGTTAGATCCCATTCTAAGGGCAGCACGAGCTCGAGTTCCTCATTCAGAGCTCCTGAATTAAGTTGGCCCCACCCCCACCCCGTGCCCCTTCACATTACCTCAGCATACCGGCCAATAGGTCATGAGTTTCCGCAGATCTTTCTGTTTTATTCTGTCTTGATTCCTGTGAGCAGGGAAGGTCAGAATGTGTCCACCTAGCTAATCCTGGTCCCCTGCAGAAAGGCCAGAGGAGGAAGTTAAAGAAAAACAGCCAGAAAGTCTGCTCCAGATAAGAAATTCTGCTTGAGTACCGAATGGAACGGCCAGAAATGATGCACAGAGAATCAGGTCCCTGCTTAGGACAATAGAGTGGGATTTGGATGCAGAAGACCTGGACTCTGGGCTTTCTAGATCTGAGGTTTTGGATAAGCCTTTTAGCCTAGCTCTCCTTATGTGTAGAATGGGGATCTGAACTTGTTTTGCAAGTTTGTTGAGACTAGGAGAAAAAAATTTGCCAAGAGCCTAGCAGAATTCCTAGAACATAGTAGGTACACAGTAAGTCATAGCTTTGTGATTATTCTCGACTCTGTCAACACTGTGCATCTCTGTTCCCTGCATGCTGGGGCTGTGCCATCCACAGGAAGTGATGATTCCACACTTTAAATGACCTACTCCTGGGATATGATAGCTGCATTTCAAAGAAGTTGTGTCACGTGAATTTTTTAAGTTGAATTCTATTTCTTTATTGACTGATCTGATCATAAAGTCAGTCAAAGCTTTTATTGGAAAGCAGATATAATAGGAATGAGCAGAGCTGCTGCCATTGGCCTCCACCCTCATTGCCATTCTAGCCAGGAAATTGGGCTTCATGAGATTAAGGAAATAACTTGCCCGAGTTCACACAATTAGTAAGTGACAGAGCCGGGGAATCGGGCTGTCTGATCCAGATGGAAAAAAATGAAGGAAAAATGCACAGCAAATAGACCAGAAGGAAATGTAATTTAAAAAACAGAGTTAATATATCGGTGGAGAGGGGTTGAGACATGAGGTCATTTTATTTCCTATGTCTGTTTCATTTTTCAAATTTTCTATGATGAACATGTATTGCTTTCATAATAGCTAAAATAAATTTGATAAAGAGAAAAAGTAAATTTGAAAAGGGAAAAGTTGGGAGGGCAGAGCCGAAGTGGTGGCCTATGTTTAGATCATGGACGTGGGTGTCCCAGACTGGATGAAAGGGCATGTAGTGGGCGAAGGGCAGACACAGTTGGGAGTACACACTAACCCTCTGTTTGGCCTTGAGGATGGAATAGCTTGTGGAAGTGGTGCTTAGGTTGATTTGAAGGTTGGGGGGGGGGCAGAGGAGATGAGGGGAACGTAGGGCCAACAAACACGCAGGCACTGAAGTTTCCTCCACCTCCTTTGTCTTTGCCTTGGCCTCCGGGCCAGTGATAACTGGGAGAAGGGGAGTAGGAGGGAAAGGATCAAGGTTTCCTGTTATTTTCAGTGGCCATGTCTCAGGGCCAACTGGGGAGGCCAGGGCAAGGCCTTAGAAGTACCCAGCTAGGCAGAGATGAAGGTTCTCCAGGAACTTTGGGAAAAAATACATAAGGCTTGTCGTTCATACTGTGAAGTGCAAAATGCCCCGCCATTCATCACTGCCAAGGAGTCCCTGATGTTCCAGCAGACTTTCTGCAGCAGCGAGGTGGGAACTTGACAGCATTTGTCCCTTTTCGGCACAAGGCTCACTTGCTTATCTGTCACTGCCAATCTCCCTCTCAGGTTTGGGTTGTCTCTCCTGGGCCCCTCTACCAGTAACTCCTTTCTTGGAGCCAGCTTGGCCCCTCCTAGCCTCCTGGGATGTCAGGCCATTGGGCAAAGTGCCCAGAAGTCCGAAATCGCAGCTGTGTCCCTGGAGAAGGGCATAAGTGCAGGGTTCCCGTTGGGTCCCCATGCATGTGGCTTGGTGCTGGGTCTTGGCCAGTTCCCCTCCCCCTGCAGAGCGGGCCTGACCTGACCAGGTCCTGGTCAACAGAGCATAGCCAGAGGAGAGCTTTCCCGTAAGAGGGAGGGAGGGGCAGCCTGCAGGTGTGCTAGAAGTTTCCAGAGGTGTGCTCTGGGGACAGAGTCTCGAGTGTGAATGCAGGACTTTGTTACTGAGATCTGTTACAAAGCTTAGGCTCTTGGCTTCTGCTCCCTGGTCGCATGAAGAGGGGGTGGGGTGAACCACACCAGGACCCCCATCTCACCTGATGACTTGGAGCTTTATGGTACCTCTAGCAAATGCAGGCCTGGATGTTTCCTAGGCATTCTCCACCCCTAATCATGTTTGCTGGCTTCTGCCTCAGACAAAAGGGAAAGAGATAGACCTTACCTTTTATATATTACTAAGTGACAGTAACTCTCTAGAGGTTGGATGCCCCTGCTTGTTTGAGGAATATATCAGCATCTAGCTGTCAGCTTGTCTGCTTAGACCTCACCAGGTGCCTTTAAAGAAAGGTACAAACCCTGCTATTCTCATTCCAGGGGTAGGTGTGGAATGGCGGATAGTGGGACTTTGCACCAGGGTCTAGGGAGGGATAGGAAGGCTACGTGGTCAGGAGCTAGAGGTGGACATTGGCCCAGGAGGGTCCTGTGTATGTGACCTCAGCTGCAAGTAGAGGGGTTTGTGGCCTGGAGCCTGGAGAGTCTTGGCTTCCCTTGTTGGTCAGAGCTCTTCTTCCTTTCTTGATTTCAGCACTTATAATCCTTGGTATGGAAGATGTTTGGAGGATGGCTTGGGTCTTGCGAGCTGGTCACCATCTTCAGAACTGAGAATACAATGGCAGGGTTTAATCCGCAGAGGGGTTTCCTTTTCTGCCTGGTCAGTCTGTGTGGCGACCTTGTATTATCCTCCCAAGAGAAGGGGGGCAGCTGGCAGGACCTCATGACCCTGGGCCAGCCTGACTTCTGTTGTCATGAAAGCTGATGTGCCAGGTGAGACAATCGGTGGGGCCCTGCATGTGCAGCCAGAGGGGGCTTCGGTTCTATGCTTCCACGTGCCCTGTGTTGGGTATGGTGATGCACGTGGAATAACAACATACCGAGTTCTCTGTCTTCAAGATGCTTACAGAATATTAGGCATGTAAGACACACACACCTGGAAGCACTGAGTGCCCAGCACAGTGTGTGCCCTGCTGAGCACCCAGGACTGCTCTCTGGACCACCATGGATGTGGCCTCTTTGTTCACATCTTTTAGATTTCAGGCTCTCTTCTCTAACTCTCTGCTCTATATGAACTCTGTGGGGTCCTGGCTCCAGCCCAAGTTCAGCCATCAACCCTATCACCTTGTCTTTAAGTTGCTCCTCCAATCTGGCCTCAGTTTCTTCAGATGTAAAAAAAGGTCCAATTCTGGATTATTCATACCACTGCTCTCTCCTCTTTTCAAGGGAATTTAGGAGGTGACTGCGTTTGCTAACTTTATGTCAGTTTTCTCCTTGCCTCAAGCCAAAAAGGGATCCTTGGGCCTTGGCTAAAAGGAATTATGGAGCGTTGGTGTTAGGAGGGACCTTGGAGACCATCTGATTCAAACTCCTACCTGATGGGCATCCGTCATATTCAGAAAGCAAAGGAGACGGCAGATTGATTTCCTGTCAGACTCCCGGGGCAGAGAGGCCCATTGGGTCCCAAGGGCTCAGAGCACTTAGTAAAGATCACCTAACCTTCCCTGGGAAGAGGCAGAGGCTGTCTCTCTACTGTTAGAGGTGGACAGATGCCTGGGTGGGCACCACTGTGGGGCAGGTGTGCTAATGGTTTCCTCTGTTCTCCCCTGCCTTTCCACGGGACCTGGGAGTCTGGAGGCTCTGCTCTGGGCAGATGGAGACCTTCGTGGGTGCCCTTCCTAGGGGAAGGCCAGCCACCTCCTGTGCACTCAGGACAAGGCCGTTGCTTGGCAAGCGTGAACTCAGGCAAAGCCCTCTGTTTTCTCTTGCAGCATTTTAAACACAATGAATATCCTGGCAACCTTGACCACAACCTGTGGTCTAGTAAAAATATCAGGCATGGGGCTTCCCTGGTGCCGCAGTGGTTGAGAGTCCACCTGCCGATGCAGGGGACACGGGTTCGTGCCCTGGTCCGGGAGGATCCCACATGCTGCGGAGCGGCTGGGCCCGTGAGCCCTGGCCGCTGAGCCTGCGCGTCCAGAGCCTATGCTCCGCAACGGGAGAGGCCACAACAGTGAGAGGCCCGTGTACCGCCAAAAAAATATATATATATATGTATCAGGCATGGCAATTAACTAGGAGCAGTATTAGGGAGGGGAGGGTCATACGGAGTCAGTGAGAGGTGCTTGTGAACTGCTGATGAGCAGTAGGGGTGAAGTATGCTGGAGGTCATTGTATTTTAGTGGCCCGTAGCCCCGAATTTTCTTATCCTCCAACAGTTTCCTCTCAGTTTTCTAAGGCCCGTATCTTGGAGAGCAGTCCCAATCTAATCAGTGTGTCTGAGGTGGACTTTTCCGTAGCCACTCATTCCAAGTCATTTGTTCCTAAAGTGGATTTGGACCACTTGCATCAGCACCACCTGGGGGACTCTTTGCAAAGGCAGGACCTGGGCTCTCCACAGACATGCAGATCCAAGCAGTGGCGTCCAAGAGTTTGCTTGAGATAAACGCTGAGCACAGTTTCTATATCCGTTTGTCGGGTCCACGGCATACCTCTTTATTAAAAGCGTGATGTTTAAACAATGCCAAGCAAGCAAGTATTGATAAAAGGAAGATAATTCTTTCAGAGCAAATACTTTGAAAGAAACGAATGCCTGGGATACATAGCTCTATCTTCCTCATTAAGCCATCGCTTCCCTTCCCTCAGTTTTCCCCTAATTGTAATCACACACACACGCTTTGGTCAGGACGATGCTGAGTTCATGCCTGGGGTAACTGGCGTTTCATAGCTGTGGCTCTCCTCAGCCGATCCCCTTGCCTTGTCTCTGCTCTGCTAGGGCTGCTGCTTCTCACCTGCCCAGGGAGGCTGTGGTGGCTTGGGGAAGGGGCGCCCTGGCTTCCTCCTTCCAGTGCTTCCGAGCAGTCCAGACCCAGCCCTCCAGCCGCTACTTTAAAGGCCACAGAGTTTTCCATGATTCGGGAAACATAAACTCTCTGGTTCCGAGACTTTCTCTGCCACTTTCCTCTTGTGATTTAGCATTCCCTTGCCCCAACTTTCATCAAGAAAAGTAAGGTAATCCACCACCCCGCCTTTTTCTTCACCTAGATAAAGTTTAGATGTTCCCACGTTGGCTGTTAGGAGCCCAGGAGCGCCTAGATAAAGAAGGGAGTGGGCAGGTGCACCAGGAACTGACCAGAAGGTGCTTGCCGGCTCTTCAAGAAGACCCAAATTGGAATCTTGGCCCCAACACTTACGAGCTGTGTGACCTTCAGCAGGTCATATAAACTCTCTAAGGACCAGTCTCCTCATCTGAAAAATGGCCGGAGAACATGCCCTAACTCACGGGGCAGAGGTGAGAATTCAGTACAGGAACAGGAGAAAGCTGCGGCCCAGTGCCCCTCACATATGAGTTACTCAGAAAATCTCATGGCCTTCCACTCCCCTCCCCTGGTCCTGCTTCCCACAGAGCTCGCTCCCTCCCTGGTCTCCTTCCTGCCAGCTCTGCTCGGCCCCCTTGCCCGAATTTACACATTCCCGTCTCTCACCTCACTTCCTAAATGAACACCACCATTCGCACTCTACATATAGGTGTCTGTGACCCCAACTTACAAGTGGGCTTTGTCTCAAAAATCATTGATAGGTCAGGTGTCAGAACTAGTCTTGTACTCTCCTAAAAAACACATTTATGCGTAATGGTTAAACATTCTCAGGCTAAATAACTCACCACATATCATACATTTGCAATTAAAAAAATAGAGAACAACATTGTTTTAATAGTACGCGTAGCAAAAACCTCAGCAAAGGGGAGTCCTATTTTATTTTTTCTGGAAAGGTGTTTATGGTCAAAAGTAGGTTAAGTTAAATTAGATGATGATGAGATGGGTGGTTGAAGCTTTTGTAGAGGCTCTGGTGTTGATTGGGGGGTGCTTTCCAGGGCTTTAAGGTCGCTGGCTTTGGTTATTAGCTCTAATTTACTTCAAAATGCATGGTTCTGCCTTTTTCCTGATATAGGTGTAAATCCCTGGCATTGATCTTGCACTTATTAGCTATCATTAGGATTATTTTTGGCTCAAAATCAAACGAAGCAGGGAGGAGAAAGTAGAGGAAGGAAAAGAGAAGGAAATCTTTTCCTGAGGTAGTTTGGAAAGAATCGGAAATAAAGAAGAGAGACAGGCCTAGGATGATACGTATGTGCTGTGAAAATACAGTTTGTAGTGGAAAGTGACTCCTCTTAGGGATATAGGAGAACAACATCTTTTCTCTGATGGGGAAGAAAGGAGACGGTAGAAAAGGGAAACCAAGTCAGGTGGGAGAGTGAGTGTCCTCAAGTATTTTAGGAACAGGGTACAGTGGCCTTGTGGCCGATCAGGGATGAGAATCTTGTTACCAACCTAAGTCTGGATGTTTCCACATTGGCTATTAGGAGCCCAGGAGTGCCTTTATAGTGATTGCATCCTTTTGCAGTAGGAAATGTCAATCTGATGAAAATTATATACAAGATAAAATTATCCTAAGGGAATTAAATACAAATGTGGTTATTGGAAGATATATTAATTGGTCAGAAGTCAAAATAATAGAGTGGCAAATATTTGGGGGCTAGAGAGAAGACTTAAGTAGTGTATTAGTTATCTGTGTAACAAATTAAAACTTAATGGCTTAAAATAACACACATTTATCATCTCACAGTTTCTGTGGGTCAGGGGCCCAGACACGACTTACTAGGTCCTCTGCCTCGTGGCCTCTCATGAGGCTGTGATCAAGGTGTCATCAAGGTACCCGTTAAACAGTAACTCCCTATTGTTTCCTCCCCAGCCCCTGGCAACCACCTTTCCACTTTCTTTCTCTATTCTTTTGCTTAGTCTAGATACCTAAAAAAAGTGGAATCATAGAGTATTTGTTTTTTTGTGACTACCTTATTTCACTTAGCATGATGTCCTCAAGTTTCATCTGTGTTGTAGCATGTGTCAGAATTTCCCTTCTTTTTAGGGCCAAATAATAGGCTAGTATGTACACACCACATTTTATTTATTCATTCGTCTGTCAGTGGACACTTGGGTTGCTTCCACATTTTAGCTATTGTGAGTAAGGCTGCTATGGGCATGGGGGTACCAATATCTCTTCAAGACCCTGCTTTCAGTTCTTTTGGGTATATACCAAGGAGTGGAATTGCTGCACCATATGGTAATTCTATTTTTAATTTTTTGAGGAATTGCCATACTATTTACCACAGCAGCCGCACCATTTTACCTTCTCACCAACAGTGCACAAGGGTTCCAATCTCTCCAGATCCTTGCCAACATTTGCTATTTTCTGTTTTGTTTTATAGTAGCCATCCTAATGAGCGTGAGGTAGAATCTCTTTGTAGTTTTGATATGTGTTTCCGTAATGATGGTGATGTTGAACATCTTTTCGGGGATTATTGGCCATTCTTATATCTTCTAAGTGTCTTCTTCATGTGTGATTGCCTTTTATGGTAGGCTCTGGAGGGAGAGGACGTGTCTCATCCATCACTGAATCCACACAGCGCCCAACCAGAGCCTGTTGCAAGTAGGCGCCCAGTTGTTTACTGAATGAAATGCTGAGATTTCCGATAACTTCCCCCAGCTTATATCTCCATTAGGCAGGGGCTGAGACTAATAAACTTGTTCCTTTTTCCCAGGAATAAAAACCCTCCCACTGTCCCCTTAGAGAATCTCTTTCTCCAGCTCAACCTAGTCCACATTTCGACCATTAAAGTGACACATTCCTTTGATGTAAGATGTTCCCCTGGCCGTGCCTTATCAGGGCTCCATGCCTGAGTGTATCAGATTCCTCCCCAGTGGGAGTTTTGACGGAGGTGACTGTGGTGAGGGGGTAGTTTTTCTTCTGGGAGGGGCCGTGGCAGGAGAGGGGAATGATGCCAGCAGGAATGCTAGAGGCGTCCTATATCAGAGGATCTTGATGACTTGGCCGTGCTGTCCGGAGCTCGCCTTGGTGGGGTGGGGGATACCTTCCTAAAAGGCACAGCAAGTGGGACAGGATTGGAGCATGTGGAGTACGCTGTCTTTAATGCATGTGGAATGGAAGCTCTATTACTCTCCTCTCTTCTCCCCATAAAGAAGTAAATGTCTTATGTTTATAGATACCCAAGTAGCCCTCCTGTTAAGTGGCGCCCTCAAGAGCATAGTGAGAGGGAGGCAGGGCTTCCACGTCAGATCTGCTGAATTTAGTATCTAAATAGAGGCTGGGCATGCTGGTCACCCATCCAGACACAGGCAGGAGAGGCAAGGATCTTTAGCAGCTGTTCAGACTCCACTTCATTAGCAAATGTTCCCAGGCCTCCAGTATGAAGGGGCGTCCTCCCCCGGCTTCTGTTCCCCGGAAGATTTGGATGTTGAGGGATGGGGGCCGAGGGAGGGAGGCATGGAGAACTGACCATGAATGGTGGAGTAATAAGCCAGGAGGAACCCAGTGGTTGCCGAAGACGTCTTTAGCAAGGCTTATGGGGGATAGATGGATAGATGAACTGTAAATGGATTAATTGGAGCCCCATGGTGGAGGGAAAGAAAGGGAACGGGCCAATTAACTCTACATTGTGGGGGTAGATCTCTATGGTTAGTGATTTATTAGCGAGTTACGAGTGGGGGCAGTTCTTCACATTTATATTTGAAGGGAGAAGAACTAAATGAGTTTGTTGAAGGGCAATTGGGATGTTGGAGCAGAGGAATATTGGAGAAGACTCTCCAATATATGCCTTTTCCCCTGGTTCCTGTTCCCAGTAGGGTAAATAAACTGGGGGGTTTGAACCCTGACTGCAAATGGAATCTCCTAGAAAGCATTAAAAAAAAACAAAACCCATGCCCAGGCCCCGTTTCAGAGAAATTAATGAGGATCTTTGGCCTGGAGCCCTGGCATCATATTTTCAGGTGCAGCCAGGATTGAGCCCACAGTGTTTAAAACAACTTTTAGCATACCTAAGAATCACCTGGGCGCTTGCTTCAAACGCAGATTCTAGGACCCCACCTCCAGAGACTCTGACTCAGTAGGTCTGTGGTGGAGCAGGAATTTGCAGGTTTTACAAGGTCTCTATAGATAAATTGATTCTACAGTATAGACAGGGGATTGGAGGGTGTGGACCTTCAGGACAGTAAGAAAACAGTCCTGAGGGGTCAGGGTGTTGGAGGAGAAAAACTCTGTAGGGAAAACATTTCTGAAAAGATTTTCCTTCAGGGCAAAAGCTGCCTTAGTATCATTATCCCTTCAGCATGGCTGGTTCTGACAGAAATTGGTGTCTAGTGCTCGAATTAGTCCCTTAATTATATTTACTTTCAGCTTCTGTTTTTTTTTTTTTTTTTTTTTTTTTTGCGGTATGCGGCCCTCTCGCTGTTGTGGCCTCTCCCGCTGAGGAGCACAGGCTCCGGACGCGCAGGCTCAGCGGCCATGGCTCACAGACCCAGCCGCTCCACGGCATGTGGGATCTTCCCGGACCAGGGCACGAACCCGTGTCCCCTGCATCGGCAGGCGGACTCTCAACCACTGTGCCACCAGGGAAGCCCAGGATGTAACTGTTTTGAATACTGCATTTCATTCCAAGAAGTAGGTAGTAGCATCATGACCACCAAGAAACTAGAGCCTAAGCGGTGCCTAATTTGCCTATCATCACACAGCTAGTAGCCATGATGACGGAGCCAGGACTAGAGGCAGGTCTGATGACGGAGCCAGGACTAGAGGCAGGTCTGCCTGACTCCAAAGCCCTTAATCTGTACCCTCCTTGCCCTGGAGCTCCTTCCCTCTCCTCCAGACCTACCTGAACCGTGCCCATGTGACTCGCTCTTCCAATGGCATCACTGGAAGAGACTTTGGGGGACCCGTCCAGCTCATATTGATACCTCCTTCCTCTGCTCTTCTATTACACTCATAGTCTGAAGTATTCTACCTAGCATCGGATTTTTTTTTTTTTTTTTACTCTATTTCTCTCTAATTGCTTCATATGTGACTTCATGGCTTCCGAACCAGTCCCTGCTCCTGGATCATTTTCTCTCACTTTTCCCACTATGCCATGGGCCCTGCAAGCACTAGTGAAAAATGAGCTTGATGCAGACTCTGGTTGGCACCCTCTTTCTGGAGTACAGAATTTCAAAAGTCAGAATTCTCCCTAGTTCTACCTTTTTGGCTCTTTTCACAAGTTAAAAGTGGTGCTTATGAAGAATTCTAAAGAAATGGGAAAATGCTTATGATAAAATGTCAAGCTAAAAGAGATAGGATGCAAAAATAGATATACTGTGTGAGCTCAACTATGTATAAAGTGCATAAAAATACTGGAGAAACTATATTAAAGAAAAAAGGAAAATAAAGACTGGAAGGAAATATACCAAAGGTTAAAGAGGGGTTATCTCTGGCTGGTAGGACTATTAAAGATTGCTATTTTCCCATTTAGTTTTCTGTCTCTCTTTTGGAAATGCTAGAAATTGCATGTTAAAGAAATTCCAGAATGAAAGTCAGATTGGATTCTATTTGTAGAGGAGTTAGTAGGAGTGAGCTTGGTGGTGAAGAAGGGTTACATTAGGAAAAAATATTTTAAAAATATTTCATTCAGAGTTCTGTTGTTTTGTTTTTAGGGTATAATTCTCTAGGGATGTATAGACAAATTAGAGTTTAAAGCCACTTGAAATCATTCTCCTCAGTGTGGTTATGTCATCAATTTGATACCTGGTTGGGTTCACTCATTCATTTTGGTTTTCGTTTTTCTTTTTAGGAATTGCTTATTAAATTTAATTTTGTTTTATAATTTGATAAAACACTCAGTTGGTTTCTCAATTGTAGCTACAAAGCAAAGTATATTCAGAGAAGTCTACCTTCTCTATCTTCTCCATTCTCTTTCTTCTTTCCCACTTGAGTGATTTTTGTTAGGTTTGGGATTATTATATATAAATATGTATCTTTATTATATGTAAATATATATGTATGGATATATATACATGTATATATATGCATTCTTATCCCTCCTTTTTCAATTATAAGGTAGTATAGTATATACAGGGTTTTTTTTAATCTTACTTTTTTCACTTAATAAAATATCTTAAAGATTAATTTATAACAGCATATAAAAATATCTTCTTTTATAAGGAGGTCTTAAAATACAGAGCCTCAGTGCGTCACTGCCCTTGGGTGCTTATTCCTGGGCACAGAATCGGCTCCACAAGAGTCCCTCTCTTTGCCTTCACTCTCAGCTACCTCTTGACTCCCGAGTTTAGCAGCGAGCGTGGGACGCTTTGTCCACACTTCTGCACAAAAGGACAGCTGCTGAAACCTGAAAAGGCCTGCCTACCTGCCAGAAACCTAATTTCAGGCAGTCGCATCAAACTCCCCTGCACTCAGTGCACTCCTCTAATTATTTTGGTTCTCAACAAAATTGCTCTTTTGCCTTGGGAAGAGGCAGAGCTCCCTAGAGCCCAGAGGGATGGAACTGGGGACCTTTCTTTCCTTTGCCAACTTTGTCCTCAGGGCATGAAACTCTTTCTCCGACTGTCCACTCTGAATACTGGGAATAAATGGGAAAGGGGGTGGAGTGTTTTCCATGACTCCACTGGCCTTAGCCAAGAACCCTCAGTGATGTCTGCACAACATACATGGTTCTCTCCCAGTCTGTGTGGCCTGAGTGAGCACCCCTGATTTACTCATTTAATTCCTGGCCCAGAGGAGGTTGTGCATCTCAGACTGGGACAAGCTGCAGGTGGGGTCCTGCTCAGGGTCAATGCTCAGGTGAAGGTTTTTTCAGAGGCCAGTTGGGTGTGTGAAGTGCTCTGAGAAAAGGTGAGGTGCTCCTCCCATGAGAGGTGTTGCTGTTGTTATCGGTCATGCTGTTAATAATGAGGCTGCTGTTGCCTGTTTCTAAGATTGGAGAGATCTAAACCCCAGTTCACGGACTGAGGACAAGAGAGAAGAAGGGCAGTGCGGGGGACGGGGGCAGCACTGATGGCCAGGAATCTTCTGTAAGCTCACATCAAAGGAAGTCCTCAGCAGCATACTCCCTTAGAGCTTTTTCTGGCTGTATTGAAGTTGGCCTTTCTTTTCTTCATTTCTGAGGCAAAGGTGCTTTCCTGTTCGTTCTCCTTGGCTATTCATTTCTGAATCTTTATCTCATTCTCTTAATCATTTAAAAACATACATATTGAAACTAACACAACATTGTAAATCAACTCTACTTCAATTTTTAAAAATACATGCTCATATAAAACATATATATAAACATAACTATATAAATGTATGAATAACAAAAATAAAGCATGTATGCTTTATAATCTGTTTCTTAAAACCCCAAATTTTTTGTAAACATCTTTCAATATCCTATTTCTACAAATTATTTTTAATGGCTCAATAGTATTCTATATTATGAATACATCTTGATAATGACAACACAACGGCTAGCTAACATTTATGGAACGATTTCTTGCTATATAGTGATCTAGGAATATACCAAGCACTCTGCTAAATAATAATACCAGGAGGCAGTTACTATAATTATGCCCATTTACAGGTAAGGAAATAGAGGCTTAAGGAATTTAAATAATTTTCAAAAGGTCACACACAGTTCTTGAGTAGAGCATTCTGATATCAGACCCCACACACCTAATAATTATACTGATACCATGATTTATTTAACTGCATTCTTATTGAACATTTAGGATTATTTTAACTTAAAAATTCTAAACCCTTGTTTAGTCTTTGCATCCATCGTAATGATGTTGTTGACTAGATTTGCTTTATATCATTCTAGCATATCCGAAGAACATGGTATCCTGCAGACTTTGTAACAGGTTAAGCTTTTTATTTGCATTCTGTGTTATAATTTTTTATTTGGTTTCCTGAACATCCATGATGCTGGGGGGGAAGGGGCCCACCTTCCTCAGGTGCTTTAATCAAGACCAGCCCTCTTGCTTACCAAGCCCTCGCCTCTGGCCGCTAAAAGCATCCCTGGGTGCCGGTTTTAGACAGACACCCAGAGTGCGGTCTTCTCCTGTCCCCTCGTTTGCTCCCAAACCACTTTCACTTGATCTTGTCTCCTGGATTCCAGACTCTGTCAAACCATACCTTGACCCCTGACCCCTGGCCCTCCCAAGCTGTGGCGCTCTTCTGGCTACGGGTGACATCTTTCCTGGGTGTTCTTTGCTGGGCTTACTCTCCAGCCTAGCCTCAGATCTTGCTTGACCAGCATGTGAAGATAGTCCATTCTAAAGGCCATTTCCAGCCCCCAGCCCTCCAGCAGGTACCTGACAGGGTAGGGCTCATCCCCTGCTCTGACCCCGAGCCCCTGCAGTGTCTGTTGTTCATAGGAGGGAATTTATCTTTTTTTCTTGCTATGCAGTTTATCTGGGAATGTTCCTTCCCCTCTGCCAGCTAGTTTTCTTCATTGCATCTTCAGAGATGCTCCCCAGCAAGTCCCCTGACCCGTCTTCAGCTGCTTTTCCACTATTTCCTACCGGAGTGCTCCCTACCCCTCTCTTCTGGCTCACACTCAGTGACTCAGGTGACAGCTCCATGAACTGTCCAAACAACAATGCCACATTTATATAGAGCCAGAGAAATGGACGCATAACCATGAAGCATTACTTCTCTTTTTAGCTAGATTTCTGATCGTGGACTTAAAGCCTTTGTGCAGCATGTAGACAGGGGTAGATTTTGGGTGGCCAGGGGAGCTTTCCTTGGCTTACTCCTAAAGCTAACCTAGGCTTGGGAACTGTCTAGAGTGTGAAGCGCACAAGGGCAGGCATGGGTCCCGGACAAGGCTGGGTTTGATTCCACACTCCATAACCCACTATGCATTTGTGCGACCACAGTTGATTCCTTAACTTCTTTAAGCCTGATTTCCTCATCTGAAAGGGGAGAATACCTGCTTCACAAGTTTATTGTGAAGATTAGATTCCCAGAAAATGTATGTCAAGTCCTTTGGCTTCCCACAGCTTGTCACGCAGTAAGCGCTCAGTGTTTTTTTCATTAAAAGCTTCTGAGTGGGAGGGATCAAAGAGACAATTTGTGTTCTCACTGTTCCAAAAGCTTCCCTGTGGGAAGGACAAGCTGAGAGTGGCCTGGCTGGGCCACTTGGGGCTTCTCTCAGGGAGCGCCACGGCTCTAAAACAAAAGGTGTGACTGACCTTGGACCAGGAGTGCTTATTCTGGGTCCATGAGTGGGCTTTTTCAGAAGTCTATCCAGCCCCTAAAATTGCACGGAAATTTTGTGGTTGTATGCTTATGGGCATTTGTGGCTGGGACAGAAGTCTGTGGCGTTCATCGGATTCTCAAAGGGGTCATTGACTCCAGAGAGGCTAGGAACCGCTGCTTTGCAGGGCACCCTTGGCTTCTGCATCCTCTTCCTCCATCAACAGTGGCTGTGGGCTGCAGTGCGCAGGGCCTGCGAATGGACCTCGGGGCCTCAGGTAGACTCAGGGAGTCCGTGGAAGTGTGATGGATCAGGTAGGAGAGTCAGGGGCAAGGTACCAGGGGGCAGGGCAGGGCAGTAGAATGGACTTAAGGAAGCTAAGAAAAGGCCTGAGAGGCCAGAGGCAGGGGGCTTTGAAGTCGAGTCCAGGCTGCCTGTGTGGTTGCTGCACTGATTCCCTGGGGGGGGGGGCCCAGATAGTGTCTGGCATTCACTCTTGCTGCTTCCCATTTGCCTTCTTCCCATTTGCCTTCGCCTCTGCTTTCCTTGCACCAAGAGTCCTGCCTGTTAGAAGTTCAGAGCTCATTTCCCTCTCCTTCTTACACCCCTCACCCACCTCAGAAATGCAGAAACATCACCCCCAGTGCTGTAGGTTTCAGCCTCCTTGGGTCTTGCATCCTAAGAGATTTGTGCTAAATGGCTCAAATTCTACCCTCCCTGGGATCTGTGGAGTCCCAACTGGGCACCCACCAGAGTGACTAGCTGTTTTCTGTTTCCACTCCGGAGAGGGCAAAAAGCAATGTACAGATACTATAGTAAGAAGAATCGATGTTTTGCATTATTCATTTGAATATCTTTTATTAAGAACTTACCATGTGCCAGGCATCATGCTAGATGCTGGGGATGCAGTATCGAATTAGACACAGTCCTTTTTTCTTAAGGAGTGAAGGGTCTTGTGTGGGAGTCAGAACAGTGGCCAGGCAATTACCACACAGGGATAAAAGTGTTCTGCTGGAGCAGTACGTGGTCAGCCTGAGCAATGCCGAGCCTGTGCAGCAACCTGCAGCAGGGGGGTAGTCGCAGACGTGCCAGGGAACTCCAGGGTCTGTCCCTGCAGTTTGAGGGTGGTCGAGTGAGTGCTATGGAGTGGGTGACCCCTGGAAGCCATCTTCTATTCTTGGATTTGGTTTTTTAGAACCTCTTGGGTGAGCTTCGGGAGAGCGAGATGCACGTTCTATTGGCAAGAGTGAGAGGTTCCTCATCTTTTTCAACCTTTTATGGTATTTGCCAGATTCCCCATGACGTCATCTATCTTCTCCTTTTGCATTAATCTCAATTTTAAATAGGGAAAGAATCATCATAAACAGGAAAGGTGGTGGATTGCAGCAGTAGCAGAAACAGTCAGGCATGCAGTGTAAGAGTGACCAATGGTATAAAGAAAAAAGCACTGATTTGAGACTAGAAATCTGGGTTCAGAATCTGATCCTGCCACTTATAAGCCATGGGACCTTTGGCATTAGCTTCTCCTTCTTTATTTATAAAAGTGGGATATGTTACCTGTGCCTTAGGGAATTGTAGTGAGGAATACATGAGAGAATGCATGTAAACGTGACTCAGTATGTTCAATGGGAGGGGGGCACATTTGGGAGCCCAAAAGGCTTTTCTGAGACTGGGGTAAATTTTTTCACAGCCCTTCACATTTGAGGGAGTAGACAGTCCAGAGGCACCCTACATCATCCCTCTTGGGAGGATGTGAGTGTCCTTTTGATTTGAGAATCTGTATGTATGGCACAGATACTGCAGGCTGGTGTACTTAACATCCATTCCAAAGATCTACTCCCTTTTCTTCCTTTATTATAAAGGGTGGAGAGTGAAATACTTACATTTCCAGCTTCCCTTGCCGTTAAGGAAGACCATGTGACACGATTCTATTGATATGTAGGTACAAGTCAATGGGAAGGCCTTCTCTTCTCAAGTAAAGATAAAAACACCCAAAGAGAAAGCTGTTTGCTTTTTACTCTTCTTCCATCCTGGAATGGGGCCAAGATGCCAGGAGGTCTTGCAGCCATCTTGTGACCAAGAGACAAAAGCCATGTGCAAAGGTGGTGGATCAAGAAGATGGCCACCATTGAAGCAGCTCCAGATTGCCAGCCCCAGCCTTCTTGTTGCTTGAGATATATAAGCACTTTACTTTTTTAAGCCATTATAGTAGGGCTTTCTGTTACTCTCAGCCAAACACAATCCTAACCAATGCAGGATTGTGAGGTCTGGGAAGTCCCAGCTGAACTGGGGCTCAGAGGGTGGTGGAGACATTGTGTGGTACAGGCCATCCTTTATAGCAGGAAGAACAATGGCTTTCCTTGACTCCCGCTGGCTGAGCTCCTGGTCACTCCAGGTCTTGGCACTCCCCATGGAAGACTGGAGTCTTGTGTGCTTTCTTTTTTAACAGACACTACTAGTTTTCAGAACTTTTCTCTTCCTGGAGAAGAATCCTTAGGGAATAAGAAGGATTTAAAATGCTATCCTCATCAAAAAAGTATTTACAAAGTCCTGGTGTAGGCTCTGTTGGGGTCAGTATAGGTTGGTGGGTGTGATTTCTGTTCTTCCAAAGCTCCTGGTGGGAAGGGAGAAGTGTAGAGCTGCCCTTGGGAACTCCAGATCTGATGGAGGACATCGAACATAAACAAGTGATAGACTTGGGAATCTTTACTTTTGGAGAATGTTTAACTTTTAAGGACATGTAAATTAATTTGGTATGAATTAAATCCATAAATGCACCCAAGGGGGCTACTCCAATGACGTGGCTCCCATCTTGGGAAGAAGTGGTTTTTACCTGGGCTCTCTCCTTGTCTGCAGTTAGACTTGGGCCTTGGAGCTGTGACCAGGAGCTGATGGAAATGAGGATCATCCAATCAGCAAGCTGGGGCCATGGGCATTTCCTGTCACATTATCACTCTCGCCCTCTCCCCATCTCCTATGTCCCTTCACTTGCAGAGAAGGGGGATTGGGGGAGTGGAGAAAACATGATGTGTTCAGAGCTAGCTCACACTGGAAGTGTGAAATCCCATATGTTTGGTGTACTTCATTTACATGGAAGTGATTTAGAAAATCTCTCTGGGTTGATAAGTGGCAGTCATTCCACCCTACTCCTTTAATGAGGGTTTGGGTGACCTAAATTTTTTGAACCCTCCTTCTCCTGGTCTCTTTCCTTCACTTTTTTTCAGGCTGCATTTTCACAGACTCCTCCACCCTTCCCCTCTTCCCAAGCCTGCCTTCTCCAATGCACGGCCATTGTTTGTCTCTCCTGTGATGATCTCTCACAACAGATACAACTGGGGTCCTTCCCTCCTAATTTTACTTTCTCACCTTTTCTTCAGGACACGCCTCTTTTCCTCTCTGATGGAGAACAAAGTGCCCTTCCCTTGGTTCCCGAGACTCTTCCGGAGTCTCTGGCGCTCTCATGCTGCTGTGGTCCTCCATGGCTGTCCTGCTGCTCCTGGCTGGCCCTGGCTTGTTCCCAGGGTGTTGTGCCAGCTGGCAGGCTCCACTCTCAGCTTAGCTTGTTTCCTGTACTCCCTGACATGTCCCGGTGGCGGCTCGAGTCCCATTAATGTTTTATGTGCTGCCCCCAGGAGCCTTGGTTGCAGCTCAGGGGAAGTTTCCCATCCTCCCTCCTGCTCACTGCAGAGCTCTGGGGCTGGAGAGATCATTTTGTTTCCCAGAAACTTGGTGTCATCTGTCATCAAGTCTCCAATTAGCGGAAGCTCAGTGCAGCAGTTTGGGAGTGCCAACCATCTCCCTGACCCAGGAGGGAGGGAAAGCTCCCGGGGACAGCAACAGACTGGCTCGTTATCCCTGAGCTGTCTGAAGCTTCACATTAACCCATTCTCCTGGGCTCTTCATTAGAGCTTTCTGGCCAGGACAGGTTCTTTTTGATAGTGCCCATTTGTCAGGATTCAAAATTAAGACCAAAAAGAAGCAGAAGTCTTGTTCAAGGTCACGTAGCGAGTTGAGGGCAGAGCCGAGTGAAAGCCACTCTCTTGATTTTTGACCGGGTGCAGTGATGAGCCTTCTCTGTCATCCTCAGAAGATACTGCGAGCCCGCTGTAGGCTGCTGCAGGAGAAGGAGGTTGGAGGCACCCAGGCAGCAGCTTCTGTAGCTTTCTGTGCTTTGGCATGGGATAATGTTCCCAAAGCAGGGTCAAAAAGAGAAAATAATAATAGAGCAGTAACTAACAATGATGTCCTCTGTGCCAGGAACTGGGGTACATGCTTTCCATTCTCCAACTGCCTAGCAGTTTTGGCGTGACTCTCCCCATTTCACAGACGAGGATTCTGAGGGTGATTGGCACTCACCCTCCAAACATAGCTAATAAGTGGCAGTTAGTCTTCCTCCCTTATATTCAGAGTCCTGCTAGATCTGGGTGTAACCTCTTCAAAAACTGTAGTCCCCTTCAGACCCTCTGCCCAAAGTGTTTATCCCCTCCCTGGCTGTACTTGGGTTGGTTGGTCAACCTTATTTAGGTTTCTTCTTAGGATCCTTTAATCCTTTAATAATAATTATTGTTTTGATGTTATGCTTTTATGCGTCTTTCAGTTCAGTTCTGGCAAACACACGGTTTCTTACACTCACTGAATCTAAATCTAGACACCAGCATCTATATTTAAAAATTTTTTTCAACCAAATTTGATGATAAGCCAGGTTTGGAAACAACTGCTGTAGGCCACAAATAAAAGCACCAATTTCTTTATTTTTCACATGGGGATTATTTTCCACAGGGGGAGTGCTTACTTAAGAAAAAAGTGAATGCAGGCTGACTGCCCCTAACCACTCTATAAGCTTCTATCCTCCTTTCCCCAAATATTGTGTATGCACATGCTCGTCTAATTAAGATGCACTTTGGTTACAGAAGGTAAACCGTGTGCAGCTGATCAAAGGAAACATTCCAGTCATTTATCTCTGGCTTTGGAAAGCATCATGTGATTTTTATCTTTTGCTTTGGATTATCTGTGCATTCATGTGCTAATTACAGGTTTTGGGGTGAAACATTTTTTTTTAAATAATCCCTGTTTCAGAAGTGACCTCAAGAGGTTGTAATGCCTCCCTTACCCCTTAGTTCAAAACTAAATCTCTGAGATCTTTTGTTCCATAGCATTTCTCCACATTGCCCCAGAATTTAACTGCCTCCCCTCCTAAACTGGTAGTGTTCTTCCTAACTGTTTCTTACCAGTTTGTTAGGAGAGCTCTTATGGAAGTGTCAGAAGCTTGAGCCAGGTTGAGGGACCCATACTTCCTCCTCATTCCTTTGTGTCTTTGTCATATTTGCCTTTACTTTTGGTAAGTTTTTGTTTGCAAAGTCTGCTGTAAGGCACTTTTTCCTTCTACTCCTTATTCCTGAAATCTCAACAGAACAACAGTGTTGCCTTGCCATATTGGTCCCAATAGAAAGGTGTAGTTAGTGATGGTAAATGTTTCCAAGGAGGAATGAAAGCCCTGAGTATAGCATTTGTAGCATTTGCTGATTTCCATCGTGTAAATACTCCTATCTGTGGCAGATTTCAAGCTACCAACCTGTTTCAGGACGAGCTGAGGAAAATCCTGACAATTACCGTTGACTCTTGAGAGCCAGAGCAGCAGGGTCCAGCACCACCAGGTGTATTTAGCTGTTTAAGGACGCACTCTCGTCAGTTATAGGTTTTACATAAATGAAAATCATTCTTACAGTTCTAGTTACAGTTACATTCTTACAGTTCTAGTTACAGTTCTAGTTGTGTGAACTTGGCCAAATCGTTTGACTTCTGTGAGTCTCAGTTTCCACACCCGTGAAATAAGGTAATGACATCTATCTTGGGAAAGAATATGAGAGGATTTAATGAGGTAATTACTATAATCATAATATACATATATAATAACATATATTACAATTATTATATATGTATATGACATATGTTAGGTGTGAAGCAAATGATTATTCCCATCTGTGGCAGGATAGAGAGACAGAGTTGAGAACAGAGGAAGATTTGAACTTTGCATCTAAATGGAAACACGTGCTGGTGGTTGCCCATGCAGCGGGAGCTAGGCTGGGTGAGAGACAAGACCAAGGATTTAGATTTGGGAATCAGAATGATAATAGTGCTTTGTGTTAATATTGATCTCTGAAATGTACCTGGTACTTTCACATGTGTTTGTCAGAGGCGTGGGAATGGATCAGCTCTTTCAGGGAGGAGGATGGAGAGCCCAGCTAACTACTAAGTCCTAAGTAGTTCTAAGTCCTCCTGAATTTCCCCCTTTTCTATGTTAATTGTTCTCCTTCTCTTTGAAGTTCTCCCACAGTTTTGGTACCCACATCACTGCCATATCCTTCTTGATTTTGAAAGAGACCTGTCCACCCTTTACACATTAACACTAGACAGAAGATTTTGGAATGCAGAGAGCAAGTAATTTCTTCAGTCTGCACAGTTTACCATCATGATATTTCACCCAAAATTATGTCAACGATGTCAACATTGTTCTCTGCTAATGGGTCAGCATAGGTTAACTACTGTGATAATCTGCAAATATCAGGGGTGACGTAATAGAAGCTTATTTCTTGCTCATGTCACGGTCTGCTCCAGATGTTCCACTTCTATTCAGTGACTCTGCCATACCTTGGGGTCCTCTAATGGAACCTCTGCATTCAGCCTTTAGAAGAGGGCAGAGAGTGTGGAGAACACACGTGTGGGACGATTTCAGGGGCCAGTCCTGGAAGTGGCGTATAACACTTCTGCCCACATTTCATTCGCTAGAGCTCAGTCATGTGACTGCTCTGAACTGCAAGAGCAGCTGGGAGATAAAAGAGTTGTGTCCTTCAGAAGAGGGAGTGGGCTTGGTGAGCAACCAGCCAGTCTCTGGCCCAACCGTACATGGCTTGGTGGAAACAGTTGCCACCATGGATATCGGACAACCCAAGTCACCACAGGAGACTTCTTATGCTTAGTGTCTAGGGTTTCCTGGGTAGTATAGCACATTCCCACAGTCAGACACAGATTTCCTCTAAGTTGGATTTACAGTTGCTGGATTTACTGTATTATGCGAGTTCCTGAACTTCCAGGACTGGAGTGTTTTACTGACTGTACTATCTGGTTTCAAGTTAACACTTGAAGTTGGTAATAATATTTGCTGTTGTGTTTATACTTATCATGTCATTAACAGTCAATGGGGTGGGGAGGTTCATGGGAATTCTCATTTTAATTTAGCCAATTGTTGTTGACTGAAATGCTTCAGACAGTCTTTTATGGGTTGTTTTAGTCACTTGCTTCCATGAAGAAAACTGCCTTCCCACTTCAGATCAAGATTGGCATTGGTCCTTTTGAAAGGGTTGGCAGAATGTCTGGCTGAGTGCTCGGGGACTGCTGGGCTCGCCCGGAAGAGGCAAACAGTCAGCAGTGAAATACATGGGAGCCAGTGGAACATCGCAAAAGAAAGTTTCCTTCAGGCCAGCATCACCATCTACCATCCACGGTGGGGAAGGGAGATTCGGGCAATCCTGAGAGCGGGTGTCAGCAGAGACTACCCTCAGGGTCAGGGTAGTCTGTGGTCCTACACTGTGGGGCCATCCATCCATTCCTGGCAGGCCCTCAGACACTGACTTGGGGGCACGGAACTAAGACACTTCCCTACAGCCTGCTCTAGGAGAGGGGCATGGCAAAGGATGAGCAAGGTCCTAACTGGTCAGGTGGGGTTTCAGAGCTCAGTGCTAGCTTCAGGGGACTAACTACAGTGCTCAGCAGGAAACTGAGGCAGAAGCTCAGCAGTGTGGCTGTCCTCTGACTCCACAAAAACTCAGGCACTGGAGGCCCATCCCAGACACATCCAACTGTGTGTCTGGGGCTGCCCCAAACATGGCTCCATGGCAACCCTAAAGGGATTGACGCTCCAGATGTGCCTTGACCAGGGTACTTGGGAACTAGATGAGATAGATCCATATGGCACGAGGGTTTGTACACAGGCTTTGGAATGGGGTACACCTGAGTTCAAATCCTGATTTCATCCTTTCCTAGCCCTGTAACTTTGGGTAAATTATTTGATCTCTCTAATCTTTAGTTTTCATCCATAAAATGTGGAAATTATATATATATATATATATATATATATATATATATATATATATTCCATAGGGTAGTTGTGAGACTTAAACAACATCAGGTATGAAAGGCACTTAGGGCATCCACCCCTAGGTAGTAGCCTTTAATCAGTGGTAGCAAAAATTTACTGCAAAGTCCCACAAAAGCAGCAAGAACAGAATAACAGCCCGGCAGGGCTTGCAAAGGCAGGAGCTGAAATTTGGGCTCTTGGGATGCTTGATTTACAAAGCCTGTGTGTTGTGAGGTACGCTATCACCCAGGGGGTGGAGGTGCCTTGCTTATGCCTGCTGGTTTCACCAGCTGGGATTTCCACAGAGTGGCTAGCTGTGGGGCTGGGCCCGTGCCTTCCCCCCAGTTAGGTGCCTTTACAGTGGAAAGGAGGACTGTTAAGTCAGCCCACATCCTGGCTACTCAGCTTCTTTGGCACTTTCCACTTCCCAGCTTGAGGGTCCGCCCTAGCTTCCTGGCAGCCTGCGACATAATTATCACACATTGTCTTCTCACATGTATGTAACTAGAAACACAAAGATCCCTGAACAGGTAGGAAGGGACTTTTCCTGTACTGGCACTCAACTCCCAATGGTTGGAAAGTTGAACATAAATTGCTTTGAACTTGAGCTTCAAGTGGCTGTGAAGTCTTGAGGGCTGCCCACCCCTTGGAAAGGGGTTAGCCTTCACTTTAAGACGAGCAGCATGAATTATGAAAGGAAAGGGACTTCTTCAAGGAGCTTGATGTTTAAAGGCCTTATGTAAAAAATTAAAGGGAGGGCAGGTGACTGGATTAAAGCCAGCAGGAGACAAGCTTAGGATCAGTAAAGAGAGAGGAGGGTTTTAGTTTTCTTCTTGGAAAAGTTGGTTTATCTTAAAGGGAGATGGGGAAGGCAAGGGTCAAGCCTGTCATCCTGCTTCTACTGTTTCTGGCCAAGAGGATGTAATTAAGATTGCAAAATGCAAAACAGATGATCCATATAAGAACTGGTGGCAAGAAAGGTGAGGGCATAGTAAAAGCACCAAGCTATGGCAACAGTCAGAGCCAAAATAACTACCACCGATTGTCCGTCTACTATGTGCCGTCAGGACTTTGTAGACCTTGTCTCTATATGAGGTCGGCGTTACTAGCCTCATTTTACATATGAACCCACAAAGCACAGAAACATTAAAACTGCTGGGTTTCTAGAGCTAGAAGGATTAGAACCCAGGCTCTCCTGCTCTCTCCACCTCCCCACACTGCTTTGAGAATGCTCTGCATCGCAGTCCTGAAGGAATTCAGTGGAAGGAGCTTGCCTATGTGATCACAGGGAAAATCGCTAAGAAATCAATGTATAAAAATGGGGAATGCCTAGGATGTGAAAATATGGGAACTGGCAGATTCAAGCAACTATAGATTGGTAAGCTTGATCTTATTACCCGGCAGGATTCTAGAATCCCAGCTTTGGCGCTAACTGGCTGTGTAACCTTGCACAAATGACATAACCCCTCTGGGCTTTAGTTTCTTTGTCTATAAAGTATGTGCTTGTGACACATTATCTTTAAGGTCCCTTCTAGTTGTAAGTATTTCACCATAATAAGTTCCTATTATGTATTCTGACAGTTTCAGTGTTTCAGCCCTATCTCCATCAGACACCTCATTTTCGCTTTGCATCAAATGCTCCAGCCTTGTTCAAAGGGTAAAAGGATAAGAAGATGGAGTTTGGAGTGAAATAGTTATTGGTTCAAATCTCACCTCTTCTTATGGATTAGTTAGGTGACCTTAAGCAAATCGTGTAAACCCTCTGTACCTCAGTTCTCTCCTGTGTAAAATGCTGATCTTTCATACATTTCTATCTCATAGGGTTATTTTAAGGTTAAATGAAATAATATCTAAAACACTTAGCTCATTGCCTAGAATATAACAAGTACCCAGTAAATACTAGTTCCCATATTTCATTGATTCTGAGATTCCCTTTTCCCCTCACATTTTGCCATCTCTGAAATCAGGATGCGACAGATGAATGGATAAAGAAGATGTGGCACATATATACAATGGAATATTACTCAGCCATAAAAAGAAATGAAGTTGAGTTATTTGTAGTGAGGTGGATGGACCTAGAGTGTGTCATACAGAGTGAAGTAAGTCAGAAAGAGAAAAACAAATACCGTATGCTAACACATATATATGGAATCTTAAAAAAAAAAAAAGGTTCTGACGAACCTAAGGGCAGGACAGGAATAAAGACACAGATGTAGTGAATGGACTTGAGGACACGGGGAGGGGGAAGGGTAAGCTGGGACAAAGTGAGAGAGTGGCATGGACATATATACACTACCAAATGTAAAATAGCTAGCTAGTGGGAAGCAGCCGCATAGCAGAGGGAGATCAGCTCGGTGCTTTGTGACCACCTGGAGGGGTGGGATAGGGAGGGTGGGAGGGAGACGCAAGAGGGAGGAGATATGGGGATATATGTATATGTATAGCTGATTCACTTTGTTATACAGCAGAAACTAACACACCATTGTAAAGCAATTATACTCCAATAAAGATGGTAAAATTGAAATAGCAAAGCAAATTATCATACACTATTGTGTGAACTAAAAAAAATATACTCATAGCCTGTAGAAATCAAATGTTCATTGAGTATCTTATGAGCTCTGAGCATTAATTTTATCAGTCACCGTAACTGAGCTGGTAGAACTCAGAGTAATTCTTTTCCTTTTCTCACGTATAGTTGGAACTTCAGGTGGTGAAAATATGCAGGGGTACATCAACTCTACTTCAATTTAAAATAAAAGAAAATAAATATCCGGGGGGCCTGGTCTTTTCCCAACCTCCGTAGGCAGCTAACCTCTCTTTCTTTTGGTCTCATTTTAACAAATGAACCTTTATATTAAAAAGGATTTCTTTACTAGAGGCTGTACATCCAGAAATTTCTAAAACATTTTTTTTTAATTGGCAAAAATGTTCTTAATCAGGTTTTTACTCAAGATTTTGAATAGAGCAGAACCAGTCAAGCCTGTTTGCACAGGGGCTTTCTCCTTGACAGAATGTTCACCCGTCTTTTTTTTTTTTTTTTGACGTTACGCGGGCCTCTCACTGTGTGGCCTCTCCCGTTGCGGAGCAGAGGCTCCGGACGCGCAGGCTCAGCGGCCATGGCTCACGGGCCCAGCCGCTCCGCGGCATGTGGGATCTTCCCGGACCGGGGCACGAACCTGTGTCCCCTGCATCGGCAGGCAGACTCCCAACCACTGCGCCACCAGGGAAGCCCTTCACCAGTCTTTTGAGG
Source organism: Lagenorhynchus albirostris (assembly GCF_949774975.1). Lineage (NCBI taxonomy): Eukaryota > Metazoa > Chordata > Mammalia > Artiodactyla > Delphinidae > Lagenorhynchus > Lagenorhynchus albirostris. Next base: position 76,115,023 of record NC_083099.1, on the reverse strand, counting down.
GACTTCTCACCTTGTGATATGTTGGACTGTGGGCTTACAAAGCCATCGGACAGGATGGCTTCTCCCTGTAGCATGGCAGCCTGATTTCCAGTATGACCAATTAGCTTTTCATTGGCTTGATGAAGGGCTTGATTGGACACTACAAAGTAAGCAGACACACAGGGTTTCCAATTGCCTCTTGAAAACGAGAGGTTAGTGAAGACTTTTTTCCCACTGGGGAGCGTGAGGATTTCCCTTCTCCTTTAGGCTTCTTGGCCTCCTGCACAGCTACCTCCCAAAGTGGCTGAGGCTCAAAGGCCTCTGTGAGGCTTGGCAGTTAGTAACTGAAAGCTTTGGTACCCATGGGAAAATTTGATCAAGTTTCAAAAATTAATAATCATACTTCTTGAAAAAAGAGGTGAGGAGACAGGGGCTACTTGTCTTTTCCCTAGGCTCCTGTGCTTAGACCAAGGAAGGCCATCTCTCTGGCTCCCTTGCGTGGCCAATCTGTGTTTCATGGACTCGGGGTCCTTGCTGACTGAGCCTCTGGTTGGTTGTATCATAGGCTATTCTTTCAGTCATTCAGTCATTGGTTGTGGGATATGGAGAACATTCCCAGTACATTCCAAGGGAGCACTTGACACAGACCCTACCCTCAGGAAAATTTTTTGTAGGATATCCATCCATCTAAATGATTTGCACTGTCACTAGATCTTCTCTGCAATGATGGAAATGTTCTCCGTCTGTGTTCTTCAATATGACAGCCATTAGCTGCTTCAAATGTGACTGGGGAAATGAATTTTTAATTTTGTTTAATTAATTGATATTTAAATAGCCTCATGTAGCTGATGGCTACTGTGTTGGATAGTAAAGCTCTAAATTATCATGTACCCATCCTTGCATTTTAATGTGAACACATCTTTAGCGGGGGGTACACTTCAGGCCATGTGGTATGGAGCAGAGAATGCCGGGCTAAGATTGGGTTTCTAGACTCATCGTGTGACCTTGAGTGCCTTCCCCTCACTGGATCTCAGTTTCCCTTCCTATAAATGAAGGACTAGCAGCCTGTAAGGGCTTTCTAGCTCTGACATTCCACTTGTTCTGCTTGGCCCCCGATGGGTGCTCTAGGAAGGGGCATGTTTTGTCACAGCCCAGTGCTCTGAGAAGGAAGGTTGTTGTCTCTGTTAAACCCACTGGCAGGCGCTGTTTGCAGAGCCACTGGGCATGTTTAGGAGTTCTTTTATGGATGAGGGTCGTGGGAGAGGGAGCTGGGAGTAAGTGATGCTTTACTCTGGGAGGCTGGTGAAGATGTGGAGGGTGGAGGCCCTGGCCCTATTTCTGGGATGGTGACTCATTTCTTTATGCATTCCAGAGGTTGCGAGGATACATTCAGTTGTTGGAAGAGAAAGGGGTTGGAAGAGGTGGCAGGACTCTACTGGGGCTGGCATTTCATGGAGAACTGAGACTGTCTGCCAGGTTTCACTCATCTGCTTGTCCTAGTGGGTATGCTGGGACAATTACACATGTAGGAATTCAAGGGTGTGCCTTTGTTTATTCTAACACAGTCCTCACCCCACGTGGGGAACCATGTTCCCTGTGTTCCCCAAATGGGAATGGGCACATAGCCACACGATTACCCAGCATCTAGTCCCTGAAGACTAGTGCCTGCCTTGAGTTCAGGGTTACAGTCAGCACAGTTCTGTTCTCACCCCTGAGACACTAGAGCACAGCAGGTAGATAGGAATAGCCAGGCTTTCTCTGATCATGGTTGCCAAACAGGGGGCTACCTCTTTCCTGAGGTCAGTGGTAATGGTGGCAGTGGTGGGAGGGCTTTAGCTAGAACCTAAAAGCACAGGCATGATTCAAGACCAGAAAGGCGTAAAATCTATAATTGCTTCCCCAAACGTTTACAATGAAAGCATGATAACTAATACCTTGCTTTTGTAGAGGGCTTTCCAGTTTGGCAACTGCTTTACCTTAAATTTATTTAATTCTTACTGAGGTAGTATTGAAATATCCACTTGAGGAAATTGAAGGCAGAGAGGGTGAGGAACCTCCTCAAAGTTGCGAAGTTTTTTTGGTTTGGTTTTGGGGTTTTTTTTTTTTTTTTTTTGAGGAAGTGTGGCACACCATGCGGCATGTGGGATCTTAGTTCCCCGATCAGGGATCAAACCTGTGCTCCCTGCATTGGGAGCACAGGGTCTTAACCACTGGACTGCCAGGGAAGTCCCAAACTTGCTAAGTTGATATGAGTTGAACCCTGATTATCTAACTCCAAGTCTGCTGTTCTTTTTGCCACCCCTTGGGGCCTAGGAGCTCTGTGAGTGGCACAGTCAAGAAGTGCTGGGAGAGGACATGTCATAAAGAGGTCCTCATCATGTAGCAGATGAAGATGCCAACAGACATCTAGCAAGAATAGAAAGCACAATAAGATGTCAGGCTGCGGGTGATGGATTCATTCTCACCAGCGAGCTGTTGGAGGGAAGCTGCTGGCTGCCTTCCCCCAAGCTTGTGGGTCCTTACCTTTTATCTGTGATCCTATCATGGGGCGGGGCAGGAACCTTAGTCCAACTCTAGGGGAGTGGCAGTGTGACACGAGTTGGGAGAACTCCCAGTGAGGAGGCTGCCTGCTTTCCTATTCTGTGGTATTTCTGCTGACTGAAAAGCACGGGGCCACTTCTGGGCATTAGAAATCTCATAACTCTCATGCCTGTTCTGGGAAGGCTTCCTGGAGGAAGGGGAACTGACAGCACAGGTCAGACCCTTTCTAGGGCCCTGCTTCTTTTGGGGGCGGATTAACCCTAAAGAGCTAGTTACAGAACATTCAAATAAATTAAAAGAGAGACCTAGATGAAGAGCATGGAGATTAAGAGATCAACGAGGCAGACAAGAGGAAGCAGAGATAGTTTATTACAAATTTGAATTTTGGATGGTTCTTCATATGGTCTTCACATAATTATACAGCTTTAAATTTTAATACATATTCATTGAAGAAATTTTAAAAACTATAGAACAGTATAAAGAAGAAAATAAAATATCTTAATAATCCCCACAACCCAGAAATATATTATATCTGTATTTGGGATCATACCAAGTTGATATTTCTGAAGGTAAAAAAAAAAAAAACCAGTTGAGCCTCAGCAATTTCCTAAGATTCAGCCTAATGTTTGTATAGTACATGTATCATTAGTATCCTAGTTTTTACTTTACATATTGTGAGCATTCTTCCATGAAATTATAAATTACTCAAAAATAAAAATTTTAATGGCTGATTGGTGTTTCATTTAGAGCTATCTCAAGTTTATCTAAGTAATCCCCTTCTGTTGGACATTTAGGCTGTTTGCAGTTTGGGACCACAATAAAAAGTGCTGCTTGAAACCCCTTCTCCTCAAATATTTGCCGTCATTTTTCCTTAGTTCCTTAGATGGACATCCAGAAGGGGTACTGAATTACTAGGTCATTGATTATGTATATTATTATTCATGATTCATATTACCAAATTGCCCTCTGGAAAGGTTGCTGTCATTTTAAGTGCACTGGCAGGGATGTGGGCAGAGAGGGCTAGCCCTGAACTCTTGCCAGCATTGAGGATTGTTGCCTTTTCAAAATCTTTGCAAATTTAAAGAATTTTAAAACATCTCATTATTTAGTTTGCACTTCCTTGATTACTAATTAGGCTGACTACTTTTTCTTGTTTAGTGCCATTTCTTCTTTTTTTTGAAATGTATGTTTATATTCTTTGCCTGTTTTTCAGATAGGGAGTAGTATTAATCCTTTGTCAGATTTGTTGTAAATATGTTTCCAGATTGTCATTTACATTCTAAATTTTGCTTATACTCTGATGTACAGTTTAAAAATTTCCATAGACAAAATAATAAATATTTTCCTTTCTTATTTCTTCAGTGTTTTCATGTCTAGCTCTTGCTCATTCAGGGATCAGTTAAATACTCACCCATATTTTTCTTACAGTGTTTTTTTTTTGTATGCCATTTTTAAGATTGGGTTTTCTACTCTAAAATTTATTTTGGTGTATAGTGTGAAGCTATGAAGATTAACTTGATTTTTCTTTTCCAACTAGTCTATTTTTCCAGTGCCATTTATTGAATAATTCATCTTTTCCCTATTTCTTTAGATTCTTCCCTTATCAGATATTAGGTTCTTAAATATGTCAGATCTATATTAGGTCTGTTAATCAGGCTCCATTCATTTATATGTTAATTCTTGTGTCTCTGCCACCTTTAATAATTGTACTTTAAAATATACATTTTTTAATATCTAGTAGGGCAAACCCAACCCATTATTCAACTTTTTTCCAAAACATGTTTAATTATTTTTATCCATGTATCCCTTCAAATGAAAGTCTAGTTGAAAATCCCTTTGGCACATAATAGGTACTTAGAGATTCATTCAACTGATATAATATTTAGCTTTTTAATCCAAAACCATGTTGATTTTATTTGAATTTTATTTTACTTGAATCTTCTTTAATGTCTTGCCTTCCTGAGATAAACTCTATTTATATATATGGAAAATCTTTAAATGGCATTTAATGAAAAATTAAATTTCTTTCTATAGCTTATTTGGACTTCATTTCTTTTAGTCGTAAGACAACTTTATCTGTGATGAATCGTAGCCACTTTTATTTTTTATTTTTTTGCTGTATGCAGGCCTCTCACTGTTGTGGCCTCTCCCGTTGTGGAGCACAGGCTCCGGACGCGCAGGCTCAGCGGCCATGGCTCACGGGCCCAGCCGCTCCGCAGCATGTGGGATCTTCCTGGACCGGGGCACGAACCCGTGTCCCCTGCATCGGCTGGCGGACTCTCAACCACTGCGCCACCAGGGAAGCCCCGTAGCCACTTTTATTTGCCATTGAATTACATCATAGAGTGAACAGCTGCGTAACACAGTTATCCTAGACTTTAAATAAGTTTGCAGATAGTGTCATAACCACAACCTAATCATTAAATGTTTTAAGTGCATGAATATTATATAAGGATCCCGTATATGAAAGATTAATATACAAAGAAGGGAATTTGCTCTATCTCAGTTATTTCAAGAACAAATAAGAAAAATTGGACAGGGAAAAACATTAGAGAAACATTAACAACATTAGTCATAATCCTGTTTTCCAAAGATAATCGCTGTCTACTGTATGTATATGGTTTATATACACACACACACACCAGTGTATATACAATGGGGATAAAGTTGTACATGCTATTTTATAATCTGGCTTTCTCACTTAACAGTATACCATGACATTTCCCATGGCATTAATTATTCTTGTACAGTGTCATGTTTAATGGCTGCATAGAGTGGATAGACCATGGTTAATTTTACCAATCCCCTGTGGTTGAACATGTAGGTTTCGTGTGAGTTTTCAATAGTATGAAGCCATAATGAATGTCATTACTCCCTACTTTAGCATTATTCTAGTCCTTAGCATATAAGCTGTATTCTGAGTACATGTGCATATTCATCTGTGGACAAGGCAGCCTCACGGCTCCCTGGTTGTGGCAGGGTCTCCTCTTCTTCAAGGAGCTAGAAAGGAGCAAAGAGGACCAGGTTTCCCAGCCTCCTACAGGTATTTTGCTCATTACTGGAGAAAATTCTAAGTATTGGAGAATTAATGAGAAAAGACTTTCAGAGAGCCTGGAACAGAGAATTTTAGCAGCATGGAGCCATTTATTCTATGTAGCAAGTGGATTAAGGGTCCGATTCACCGGGGTTTGTATTCGCCACACCTCCAGCCTCCACACCTAGCTCTGTGACCTCTCTAGCCCTTTGTCCACTCTCAATAGCCTGACAGCTCAAGGCCAACCAAAGAAAAGACCCACAGGGCATGGACTCCCCTCAGGCCTCTTGTTTCTCCCTGCAAGCTGCTGGGGCTCCTCACGGGGCTCTGAAGATTCTGCCCACAGGTAGATGTTAGGGCTACCTCATCTCAGATGGTGGCCTTGCTGTCGGGATGCATTTTCAGTAGGGGTCCTTCTCAGAAATGCCATCTGGACCAGTACACCTTTGTCTGGAACCCAGAGCAGTGGGGAGAGGAGCTGGGGAAGACGGGATGAGGCTGGCCAGCTACAGGCTGCAGCACATAGAGATTAGTATGGGAGGGGTGCCGGGGACCATAGCGCTCTGGACACAGGAGGAGGGGCAAGCACTCAACCAGCAGCTGCTCTCCCGCTGGAGACAGAGGCTTTCTTTTGCATCTGGAGAACCTGGCTATGGGAGCAGGAGTGGTTAGAGTGCTCGTCAAACAGCCCAGATTGGGTAGGGGAGAGAAAGAAACAATGAAAATTCAGAGTAACTGCAAGAGGAATGTGAGCAACATGGCTTACAGGTATGGAGTGGGGAGGTGGAAAGGCCGTTATTAGCTGCCATTTTCTGAATCTACTCCATTCACTTACTCGTTCACTCATTCATTTATTTATTCACATAATCAACACTTTTATTGAGCATCTACTGTGTACTAGGCCCCATGCTGGGGCTACTAAGATAAACAGGAAGGAAGGAAGGAGTGTTATGTTGACATAGCATCAGGTATGTGTCTTGTACCTTCAAATAGATTTTCTCCTTTAATCATCACTACAGGTGTGAAATAGGTATTTTTACCTCTGATGAGGAAACAGACTCAGAGAGGTTAAGTAAACTGTCCAAGGCACACAGTTAATAAGTGCTGGAGCTGGGAGTCAGACTTAGTTCTGTCTGAATCCAGAGCCTGTGTTTTGCTCAGGGCTGTGAGCTGCCTCTTGGGAGGTTCCTGCCCTGGGAAAGCTCCCCATGTGGTGCAAGATGGCTTGATGAGAGCATAGTGGCCAGGCTTGCTCTGCTGTGACTGCCTGACTAGGAACACCTGAGAGCCTGCGTCTCACTCTGCCATGATCCAGCTCCAAGGGATCTTGTTAAATACGTTTGCAGACCCCCTCTGCTGGCTCTAATCTTGACCATAACCCCTCGTGGTCTAGGAGGGATCTTGGGTAAAGTTGCCATCACTCTGCTAGCTGGGGTTAGAGGCCAGAGAAATCTTCAGTTAGGAAGGCTCCCAGGAAAGACACTGCCTAGGTATTTATAAAACTCATTTCAGGGACTTCCCTGGCAGTCCAGTGGTTAAGACTCCATGCTTCCATTGCAGGGGGCAATGGTTGCAGAACTAAGATCCCGCGTGCTGCACAGCATGGCCAAAAACAAACGAACAAGAAACCAAAAAACTCATTTTGTGTTTAACCTCACTCCTTCTGGCCCCCTGTAACGAGAGAAAACCGCCTCTGAAGCTTATCCTTAGAGCATAGGATCTGGCGCATAGGCTTTACCTCCCATCTGCCTCAGATTCCTCTTATCCAAGCTAAGGAATCTAAATCATTTCTCTAGTTTCTCTTCCAGCCCAACCACCCTATTGGGTCTCAGCTAAACCATGTGTGTTAGAGGGCCATGAGTGAGGCAGGTGATGGGTGATAGGATTTAGTGGTTAGAACTCAAAGCAGACTGTAGGGTCTCATTTTGACTTTGCTTTAGACCAGTGATTCTCTACCATTTAGGGAGCTATTGACCCTTCTGAAAATCTCATGAAAACTGGAATTACACAATTTTCTTCTCAGAAAAATGGGCACATATGGGTTTATATGCAATAACTTGAATGCAGTTTCATGAGGTTCAAGGCCTCCCCCACCACAAAATTTTTTTTTTTTTTTTTGTGGTACGCGGGCCTCTCAGCGCCGTGGCCTCTCCCGTTGCGGAGCACAGGCTCCGGACGCGCAGGCTCAGCGGCCAGGGCTCACGGGCCCAGCCGCTCCGCGGCATGTGGGATCCTCCCGGACCAGGGCACGAACCCGTGTCCCCTGCATTGGCAGGCGGACTGTCAACCACTGCGCCACCAGGGAAGCCCATCACACACATTTTTGAGGGAAGGCTAGAAAGCCTGTTTCGGTTTACCGGGTGCTCCTGGAAGGTGCGGCTTAGTATGTCCTCTGGTGAGCAGAGTTGAAGGTTACCTAGGCAACCCTTTGCAGACAACCCTTCCCCCCGCCCCAGCTCCTTGTTTTCCATATTCTGGAGAATTCTAGCTCCATGAGATATTCGGATTACCTTGATTTCCTATTTGACACTTGACACGGTTTGCTTCTCTCTAAAGAAATATCAGGCATCATGAGTCTTCCTGATCCTGGTCATTTCCTAGCTTAAGCTGGCTCCTCATTATGCTGGGTCTGTCAGGGAAGCTTTGTTGCTTATCTCTGGCAAACACTAACTCATCTCTCTGTTACTGTGGAGAGGGTCTGGGTTGTAGGGGGAAGCCGTCACATCTTAGCTACTCTTCTCTGCTCCCTGAAACCTACCAGAGAAACCTCAGGACTCACTACTGTCCTGTCCAGTCGAGGACCTTGCTGAGGTTCCCATAACCCATTGCCTCTTCTCTAGCTACTGCTCCTTCACTTTTCAGACACTTTCTTAGGCCTTGAGTTTTATTAGCCCTTTGGGATTTTCTGAATATTTGTCCCTTGTATGTGTTGGGTTGGCCAGAAAGTTCGTTCGGTGAGTAAATATGTTCAAAAAAGTTCTTTGTGAAAATGAAAAATGTGTCTTTTACTTAAAAACTGAATGAACTTCTTGGCCAACCCGATACTTCTATCATTGTGTTTCTTACCTGATATTAAAATTACATGTTGATGTGTCTGATTCTCCCTCTAAATTAAAAGTCCCTTAAGGTCAGGAACTCTACATTTTTTATCATTATACCCATAGTGACTGGGACTTTACTTGGTACATATAGATGCTCAATTAATATTTATTGAACTGAATTGGGTAGTGTTTAGATACCCAAGGTAATAACTTAAGGAGAGATTTAAAAATTCCCTAAAACTCTAGGAATCTTTCCATGGCCAACCCATCTATGTCAGTTTATCCAGAAACCTAAACATAGTATTGATGGACATAAGGAGTTCATGCTATCTCATTTCCATGGAAGGTGTATGTGTGTGTGATGTGATGTGATGTGATGTGATGTGCACAGACCTTTCTTTCTTGGTTACAGCAATTATTTGAAAACAATACCAGAACAAGTCTTTTAATTCTCTCCGGTAATCTCTCCATGTCTGTGTCCTTCAATACTTTTTCATATTTGTTTATCTCTCTGATACATCTTAACATCTCTTTTATCTCTCTTTCTCATTTGGTTCACATATCCTAAGACAGGCTGGACAGCAGTTACTCTGATTAGCAGCTACCCAACTAGCTCAGGACCAAGGACAGCAGCACGCACGTCCTTGAAGTGGGAGAAGGGGCTTTAGTTTGCTAAAGTTTGTTCAATAATATGACCTTTGGGTGTGGCCCTTCTCACCTGTCAGGCTGCACTTGCAATTCTGCAAACCTGGTTATTACCTTGGCCCTAGTTGTTCTATGTCTGTGGTGGACCTGTGTCCAATCTGTCCCTCTGGCATTGCTTCCGCTGATGGGCGTGGTAGTGAGACCAGGGCAGGAATGGCACAGCTGTGGAATCAGAAAGCCTGGAGGTGGGAACAGGGAGAAACTCTGGGCTGGGGTGAGAGAGACTGCTCCAGGAGCTGCCCAGGAGGGTCTCCTGCTCTGAGCTCTGCAGTCAGCCATTGCTGCTTTACTGCGACCCACACCTGAATTTCAGGCCATGAGGGTGGGTGGGGGGAGAGGAAAGAGGCCTTGGGGATGTGCTGGGCCATTTCATGTTTGGATGTCTGCCTGAGTGCCTTCCATAATGACAGAGGCCAAAGCTGGCTTTTTATATCAACAGTTTCATTTTTAACTAAAATCATAATGTCCTGATTAAATCAAAATTAAAATGCTATTGATGTGCACACTGGGGAAGAGTGAGGGTCCCAAGGAGTGAAACTTTTCCATGTCTGAACTTCCACAGCACACACCTCCTCCCTCTGAGTACCTCTGTAACTCTCTCTAAACATATTAAGGGAGCAAATATACTGCTAATGTTCAACAGCTGATTTATATTCAGCACTGATTCATCACTGGCAAATGTTCTGTGTTACTTGGAGGACCCGTCCAAGAGTAGTGCTCCGTGTAAGAAAAAAAGACAATAAATCTACCACCCTCACCACCATCTGTGAGGCATGAGCACTTTAAATAACCTGATCAGTTAGCAAAGACTCTGTTAAAAAAAAAAAATGATGAGCAGGTATAGTCACTCCTGAAGTGGCCATTTTCTTGTGTCCAGAGGACATTGAGTGATGGCAACTTTTCTGGGAAGGGAGGGAGAGTGAGTGAACCTGTGAACCAGCTGAGGTCTCAGCTCAAGCTAATATTAAAGCTTGTGAAGAATAAACAAATGGTTTGCTCATTAGCTGGGCTTAGAGAGGTGTTACCCACATGTTTAAAGTGCTAATTATTAGTGATCTTTAATGGAGCTAACTTAGCAGTGGTAAGTGTTACACATTTCTGCTCTTCAGAAGTAGCCCATTAGCCAGGCCTTTATATCTAATATTTAGGAAGTTAATATTGAAACAGGCCACAATTAAGAGTTCACGTGAAGCGTGAGGGAGAAAGATGGAGGTGGGGTAAAAAAAAAAAAAAGGCACAGAGAGGGACCAGGAGAGGAAGAGGCACAGCTGCTATTAATCACCTTTTGTGTGGAAGGCACTGTGGATGAATAAGATTTGGTTCCCGGGCTGCTCGTTAAGCACTAGCTGTGTGCCAGTCCCTGCCATCAAGAGCTTAGAGTCTAGAGAGGGATCCAGATGCAGGAGTGGAGATGGCATGGCAGTGAGGTGCCTGCCATGTGATGCACAGAGAAGGGAAGCCGGGCCCGCCTGGGCTCGGGATGGAGTTAGGGGAAGCACCCTGGAGAAGCGACACAGCTCACTATGGAGCAGGGCAGAAAGTGCTCATTGTGAGGGGTGACGTTCAAATGCATGTCAGAGTTCAGAGAAGGTAGACATTGTGTCCCCATTGTGTAAAGACGGCTCAATCTGGCCCTCATCACAAGTCCCTGGCTACTGCCTCACACTGCATAAGGCCTCGTCAGTTTGTTTGGAAAAGCTTAGTACTTAGCAGTTGCTGAAAGAGGAGCCTTTATGTTTTTTTTCCTTCTCCCCTTTTGCGCTGAAATCAGGTGAGCTGAGGTTCGTGAATGTCCTTCTCTCAGAAGTCCCATGGCCTGGTGCCGGGGTCGGGGAGAGCCTACCACAGCATCGCTGCTCTGTGGCTGCTGCTCAAGGGGTGGGAGGGCGCTGCCAGCTGGTCTGACATTTGCAGGTGTCAGTGGGGTGACAGATCCCCAGCTGGGGAGAGGCAGTGGGTCCCCATGCTGTGTGGTGCATCAGTTGCTGACACTAAGCTGCCCAGTCTCTTTCTCGGCCAGATTTATTCCTTCCGCTGAGCTCTGCACACGCTTCCTGCCTCAGTGGCAGGAGTTTTAAGGAGAGCTCCAAGGAACATATTTATAGTCCCCGGAGGAGTTGCCTCAATAGCTCGTTAGCGTGTCTGTAAAGAGGAGACAAGACAGTCACCTCCGTGTGTGTGTGTGTGTGTGTGTGTGTGTGTGTGTGTTTCTCTCCAGCTCTTTGTCTCTCTTACCCTTTCCCCTCTCATTCTTGCCACCTCTCTCCTCTTGGGTTAATATAGGAGAGGGAGAAGGAGAGAAGGGACGGTGAGGGGAATAAAGATCATTGCCACTTTGCACCGATAGGTTCCCTCTCAGCCCAGCTGCACTGACAGCATCTTCTCCCAAGGGCTTTGCCCATCTGGTCCCTACAGAGAAGGGGCCATGTCCTCAAGTCTCTTCCCTTTATGAATAAGTTCCACATTGCATCTTCAGGGTCTTCCACAAACTCTCAGCCTGCTTGCTGGCCTGGCAGGCTCCCAGGAGGTACCTAGCAGACAAGCATTCCTCCTGCTTCTCTTAGAACCTAGGGAGAAGATACTAAGAGGCCGAGTTCCAGTGCCCCCTGCCCCCCAGTCCACCAGCCACCTCAGCAGGGGCTGTGTGTCCCATTCTCCCTTCAAGCTAGAACAGAGTGTGACGTGGGGGCTGGAGTCAGCACCTGCTGGGTCCAGCTCTGTTTTGGAACCACAGCCTTCCTTTGGCACCAGCCAGATTCCACCAGCTCTGGCCCTTGCTGCGGCACAGTCCAGCTCTCTGAGCTTCTGCAGGCGCTTGCGGACACATCGTTGCCAGGGGCTTCTCGGGAGCCCACCCTACTGAGATTGTTCAAGTTCAGAATGAGATCACGGAGCCCACCCACCACCCCCATGCCCTCCTCTCCGTGGCTGCGTAACCCTGCTTTTCTGTTCAGTCTGTTCTCTGTCTCTAGCACACAGCTCGCTTGCCCCTTCCTCTCTGCCTTGGCACATACTGCTCCCCACCAGAGCACTGTTCCATTCAAAACCTAGTTCAAAGATCACCTCTTGGTGGGGCCACCCTGATGAACTGCCTCCAACTCACCCCTCTTACTCTCTGTCTTCGTAGGACCTGTGCGTGCTCAGTTTCAGTGCAGTGTTTCTTTATCCTCTTTGGCTTGACAGGCACTGTGCTAGGTGCTGGGGTAGAACACCGAGTAAGACATGGTCCCCACCCTTGGGGTGTCAGGGTCAGTTAATGGGAAACAGAATGAAAGCATAGAAATGCCATTCAGGAGTGACAGAGTACAAGGTACAGTCAGGGATGGCTCAACTTGATGGGGAGGTCAGGGAAACTGCCCAGAGGAAGTGATGGATTAGAGAAAGATTTAAGAGGTCGAATCAACAGAGCCAAGTGACTGAATCGATATTTGCAGTATAGGAGCGGGGGTGGGGTGGAGTCTAGGATATGCCTCCCAGGTTTCTGTTTGGGTAACTCAGTGGTTGAGGGCACCAGTAGTCAGGGTAGAGGGGATGCAGGACAGCCATGCTGGAGGCAGGATGGGAGGGTCTTTACCAGAATCGCAGACTCTTAAGCTTTGTTGTTTTTTTTTTTTCTTTTTAAGGGAACTTTATTATTTTTATTTATTTAGTTTTGGCTGTGTTGGGTCTTCGTTGCTGCGCGGGCTTTCTCTAGTTGCGGCGGCTGGGGGCTACTCTTCTTTGCGGTGCGTGGGCTTCTCATTGCGGTGGCTTCTCTTGCTGCGGAGCACGGGCTGTAGGCACGCGGGCTTCGGTAGTTGTGGCTCGCGGGCTCTAGAGCACAGGCTCAGTAGTTGTGGCGCACGGGCTTAGTTGCTCCACGGCATGTGGGATCTTCCCGGACCAGGGCTCGAACCCGTGTCCCTGCATTCCAGCCACCAGGGAAGCCCCTGAGTTGTTTTTTTATAGAGTGTCTGGTAGCTTCCTGGTGTCAGGGGAAATGGGCATTAGGCATTTTATTAGGCAGGAAACTCTCAGAGGGCAAAAATGGGGTCTCCCCTCCAAAGGAGCAAATTGCCTGAGATAAGCACTGTGTTCTCCTTAGATGTGGAGCTCCCTAGGGTGGGGGCACCTCTCGTTCCTCTGTTTCTCATCCAGTGTTGCCCAGTGTTCAGGGCTTTGCACCTATGGGTGGGAGTGCAGGTGTGATGAACAGGCATAAGCTGCCTGGCTGCTCTGTCCTCCAGGGCCATCTCAGAGATGGCATCTTTGCCTGTAAATATGATCAGTGACAGTGTTTATGGTACTGAGAGCAGTTAGAGAAGGCGGAGGGCTCTGAGGGTTGGGGTAGCTAGGAAGATTTGTTGTGAAATTAAAATATTTGATTCATGAGAGAGTGGTTTTAAGCTACCGGAATTCTGAGCAGTTTGGACAAGTGTTATTCATAAATATTCCTACTGCCAAAAAACAAGACATGGTCCAGTCGCAATGCCCTGGAGGGGGATAGCCCTCCTGGATAGCCTTTTTATGCCAGAGCTGGATTTGAGTTCTGGGTCACAGAGTAATGGCTGAATCTCTGGAATCCTGGGCAGAGGGGAGGGGTCTTCCCATGGTGGGAGTGGGAGGGGTCATGACCAGCAGCACTAGGTCAGAGTTCAGAGGTTCTGCTTAGACTGGGATAAAGGATGCTTTTGTCTATCTCTGCCTTTGAAGCAACTCTGGAATAGAAAGACATACTTTAGAGTATATCACTTCCCTAAACATGATGCATATTCATCACCTGGGTTTCTTGTTAAAATACAAGCTCTGATCTTGTAGGTCTGGGGTGGGGCCTGGGATTCTGCATTTCTAGCAAGGTGGTAGATGACACTTGTTACTTTAAGTAGGAAGGATTTAGGACTCACCATTAGGAAGCCTTTCCTTTGGGCTCCCTGGCATTCTGTACACTTGATGTCTTATCTCTAATAATACCTCATTGTCCTGTCTGCATACCTATCTACCTCTGCCTGGAAGACCCCTGGAGAACAGCGTCCATTTCTTATTTGTCAAAGTATCACCACAGCCTAACATAAGGCCTAGCGCATAATAGGTGTTCAATAGAGAATTGATAAAAGAATGACCCTGGGAATAGGAAACTGTCCAAATAATGCCAAAACCAAGGTTCTGCCTACTGAGCTCTTGGAATTCTCAGCTCTTTTGTACAGCAGATCAGTCAGTGTTTCAGTGCCACTGTGATCAAGGCTCCCATGCTGGACACCACAGGGATGGCGTGGAAAGAGGAGGCAGAGACCTGAGCACTGGGAAATTTGCTGTCTCAGTGGCCAAACAGGGTTAGGGCCCATTGGATGCAACATTAGCATACTTACACAATAACCTCTAACTAAGTGCAAATTAAGGGGGTGTGACTGAGAACCAAAAGGAAACAAAGAGCAGTCCATGGGTACCCTGGCAGCTTGCACCTCCAAATGCTCAACACTTACTTGCTTCTTCACTTGTTGAAATCATGATTGCATCCTAAAGGAGGTTAGCATAGACAAGGCACCCAGCTGCCCTGGGAGACTCACTGCCATCCCAGAGCCACAAAACCACAGACAGGGCCTGTGACACAAGGGCTGGTCCTGCTCTTGCCATGTGGGGGCCACACAGAGGCTGGGAGCCAGAGTGGGATGGTCGGCATCTTCCAGCCACGGAGCAGTGACTAGGAAAATGTGAAGAGGAACAGGCAGCAGCACTGTGAGCCTAACCCGTTTGGAGCGAGGAGGAGGTAAGAGTGGGGCTTGGAGAAGACCCATGCTGGAGAGCCTGGGGAGATGGCGGTGGTAATTTTTACTTCCCTAATAGAGGCAGAGCATTTCAGCTTTGCTAATTAACAGCACAGCAGGCTTGTAAATCTGACAGCAGCAGGACGTGAATGGGGTGGGATTAACACTGAACAGGGGAAGTGTGCCTTTGTCCTTAAGATAAAGCACAGCGTTCATGTTGGGCCAGGCCCATGAGGGAGCCCTCTGGTTCTTTCTTTTCCTGCAGTAACCCCAAGGGCACAGGGACCTTTATTTCTTCTCAGCCTTTCTTTAGAGGTAGCAAGGGGCTACCTTAGGGTTTAGAGTCTAATAGTGCTATCAAATGTACCTTGTATCAGAGAGAGTAATTGCAGTTCATCATGTCTTCCTCCTTCAAGGTGTGTATGCCCCCGGAAGTTCTCCCGTCACTAGTCTCGCATTTTGGTAACTTGGGCTGTCCGCAAAATGGGGTGATGTGCCCTGAACATTCCAATCCCTAAACTGGTTCCTGGGAAAGAATGGGCTGGGGGGCCAGGGAAGAGTTGTTATATCTTCCCAAATTGCAGTGAATCTTGCCAGGGAATTGGTTCCCAATACTTTCTTTCAAAGCATATTGATCTGATAACCTGAAGATCTTAAAGGCCAGTAAATAGGAAGAAAGGGTTTAAAAAGTCTCAGAATACTAGAACTGAGTGGTACTCTGGAGATCATCTGCTCAGATCACCAGCACTTGGTGTGACAGATGAGGCCACTGACCTTGTGCAAGTCACTTTAGGAAGGGTTAACATTTCATTCATGTATTTATTCTTGCATCAAATATTTATTGAATATTTACTATGAGTCTGCCCAGGCATGTACCTGGGAGTGAAAACATGTTGCTGTTTCATTGGTCCTGTTTGAGTTAGCTTTCAGTGAAGTTCCCCTCTCTTATAGATTCTGACAGCTGGTTTCACAAGGATGGTGGGGGAATTGACACATAGAATCTTTAGCCAGTGCAAATAGGTTTTCTATGCAAGGTCACCAACTTCTGAGCTGCTGGGCTAATTAGTTTAGCTCTACTTGGCTTTACATAATAATACATTATTGAAAAGTTATTTGTAATTCAATTTATTGGCAAATGAGAAACTAATTCAAACCACTAAGGCAAGTTTTATTTGAAGAAACCCTGGAGCAAATCCTTTTATAATGTGAAAAATCTTGTTGTTGCTGTTGGAAATGATTATCCCCCTAGTTAAGGATTTTGTAAATCTGGACACTTTAGGTTTTCTTATGGTGGGCACACAACCTGGGAGATAGCTCAGCTGTGGTCTGAACGGGATGAGGGAAGACTCTGGCCTGAGAAGAGGAAGCCCCGCTGGGAATCTTAGACCAGCCCAACCCAAGATAGTGACATTTACTCGGGCCAACAATTGCAAGCTGCCTGGACAAGCTGCTCCCCTTCTCTCAGGTCTTGGAGTCTGGAGGGGAGAACAGAGAGGTGGGGCATGACGAGTGGGGTATGCAGGATGAAATTCCCAATTCCCTCTCTCTCTCTCCACAGGTGGGAGTGGGGAGAGGGCAGGATGGGGAACCTTTTGCTCCTTTTAGAGCAAATTTCAAACTCTTCCTTAATATCTGGGGACTCTGTGGAATTAGAGCCGTTTTGTATACTTTAACGTGGTAGGGGAAGAGAGGAAGAACGGTGGAAAAAAACAGGACAGGAGTTTAGGAGAGAAGAGGATTATGTGGATTCTTATTATACAGTAAAATCTCATTACTTTCCGTCTTGCTATTTTCAAACTTGTAAATAATCTAGACGAAGACAGGACTGAAGTTTAACTTTTCTTATTAAAATTTTTTTCTCTAGAAATTAATAGTGTACGTAGTGACGTAAAGGAGAGTGTATTAAAACTGATGTATAGGAAGACATAGTCCACATATGAAAATAAACTATTTTCATGCAGAAGCATCATTCTACTCAAGCAATTCATGTATTAAAGATGATCCTTATCTAGTTGGTAAGGCCTGATAGGACTCTTCCTTGCTCCGGAAGCTGAAACTTCTTATTGCATCATGGAGAAAATTTACCTATGTATCTGTTTGTAATTTCTACAATAATTTATCTGGATCCTAGTGAGGTTTAATTGCTTTCCTGTGTTGGAAGATAAAGTCAGAGCATAAAGATCTGTAGAAACTAAGAAAGTCCAAAACCATGCTTATAGTTAGAACTTCCTTTTTTATGGTGTTCTTGTTTTTCCTCTATTGCCCACGGTCTTCTCAAAGTGAGCCTTGCAGCTGGTTAATTCAGCATCAGCTACTCTGGGCCAGCTTGTAAAGAGAAGCAACTGATGAAGAAAAGCCTCACTGTCTTCATTTAGTGAAAAATGAAAAAGAAGAAATAGGTGAAAGGGTCAGAGGCCCTTTGGAAATTTGTTTTGGGTTAGGGTATGACCTCTGACCATGGAAACTGGCATTCTGGGGATACGTCTCTTCTTCTCTTTGGCTGAGTGTGCAACTGTCTCATTTCCCTTCCCTAGGCCAGTGATCTTACTCCCAGGTCGTTGCCAGAATTCCTAACCATTTTGGATCCTTGAAATAGTCAATTTTTAGGGATTGAGACACCCTGAGTGGGACCATCCTGTCCAGCACATTTCTCCCCTCTGTAAATTGTCAGGTTGGGACCACAAGAGAGTAAGCCAAGTGGAGAAAGGCACTAGAAGGGGTGTCTGTGGTCCCTGGTTCTCTCTCACTGAGCTGACACAGGGCCGCCACTCTTCCAGGGTCCCTCTGAGCCATGTCCCTAGAGGCGGTACACAGCAGAGATTCCATCACAGCCTGCAGGGCTCTGAGTGTGGGCTGGCTCTCCCTGAGAGTCCTTGTGGGGTACTCAGGGTAAGTGATAGGGGTGCAGTGGGCTGGCCTGGAGCTTTTGTGAGCATGTGTAATCTGAGTCCTCCCTTCCCACGCATCGCACACGGGGCTGTCTCCAGAGGCTGCTGTTCCTCTGGGCACACTGTTATTTTGCATTCTGTGTGAGCCCCAGGCCTCTGCCCCCAACCCTCTGACAGGAGCTCAACTGGACTCCTGAAAGGACTTTCCAACTGAGAAGCGAGATTTAGGCAGAGAAAGAGTTGCTGAAGAAGGGAGGGTGTTTCCTTCCCATGGGATTGACATTGCTCACCAGCTGTCCATTGTGTTCTGAGGACGGTTATACTGAAAAGGCAGGAGGAGAGGTGGGGAGGGGTTTTGCACTCAACTTTGCTTGTCACTTGGGGATTTTCACTTTTCCCATCTGTAAAATGAAGACTCACAGTTGCTGTGCCACATAGAGGAAAGGCAAAAAGAATTATTTAGGGCATTGTGGTCCATCTTGATGTTAATTAACCTGTTCAGCAGATATTTACTGAGTGTCTACTGTGTATCAGCCACTGTGCTAGCACTAGAAGTGCAAAAATGATTTCTAAAAAGCCCCCATCTTCATGTTCACAGCAACAAGGCTGTAGTTGTTGGCTCCAGGGCTTGGAGCTTTGTGTGTGTTTTAGGGGGTAACTTGGACTGGTCTCTCCTTGAAAAGGACCTGGAGGGCCATACCCTCGGTCACCCCTGTGGCCTGGCATCACGTGGAAGAGTCCTTTCTGTTGTGGAGCCTCTCCTGCTCTTGGGCTGGGCTGTGGGGCCTGAGCAAGGCATTACTTTCTGGCTCATGATGGGGTTGGGAAACTAAGGGTGGAACTGAGGGATTCAGCCATTTGGCCTCTTTCACCCTTATTCTTTCTGTTTTGTTCTCTGACAGGGTCTTTTCGGAATGATGGTTTGAAAGCTTCTGATGTCCTTCCCATCCTAAAGGAAAAAGTGGCCTTCGTGTCTGGTGAGTGCCTACGGAAGCTTCCTTTATAGTGGACCTAGAGAGGTTGTGTGTGTGTGTGTGTCTGTGTGCATGCGTGTGCGCAGGCACTCACTTCTTTGTGTGCTAGTGAGAGAGAAGTGGTGGTGGAAGCGATGCTGTCCCCTGCAGCTGCTTCCTCTCTCCAGAGGCAGGCAGAAAGGGCAGGGAGCCCTCTGGTCCCCACTGGGTGTCCTGGAGGATGTTCACAGCAGAAGGTGAGTGCCCTCCCCGCATCTTGCACCCACACACATCCACCTCACCCCGCCCCACCCTCCCAGGCTTTTCAGGGCCGCAGGAGCTGCTGAGGCCCCTCTGAGAGATGCTCCAGCTGGAGGGGTCTGTCCGCTTCACACATCCCCAGAGGTTTTATTTGGGTTCATCTCTGAATGGGTGGAGAGGAGATTTACATTTTTTCTTGCTCCTCCTTCTCTCTCCTTCCAGCAAAGGGAACTCAAGTGAGTTATTTGTGTCTATTTATTTATTTTTCTGAATAGTACTCATTTCTTACTTCTCTCTCCAACCCATCTTATGCACCTGGCCCCTTTAATGTCTAATTCAGGGGTTATCAAACTGTAGCCTGTGTTTTGCTGCAGGCCAGCCACCTGTTTTTGTAAATAAAGTTTTACTGGAACATAGCCATGTGCATTCACTTAGTAGTGTATTAATTAGCTTCCTATTGCTGCTGTAACAAGTTGCCACAAAGCTTGGTGGCTTACAGCAACAGAAATGTATTCTCTCACAGTTACAGAGGCCAGAAGTCCAGAATCAGTCTATTGGGCTGAAGTCAAAGTTTCAGCAGGCTGAACTCCTTCAGGAGGCTCTAGGGGACAATTTGTTTCTTGTCCCTTCCAGCTTCTGGGGGCTGCCAGCATCCCTTGGTTTGTGGCCACATCACTCCCATCTCTGCCTCCATGGTGGTATTGCCTTCTGCTCTTCTGTCTGTGTCTAATCTCCCAATGCCTCACAGTAAGGATACTTGTGACTGCACTTAGGGCCCACTCAGATATTCCAGGATAATCTTCCCATCTTAGGAGCCCTATCTGCAAAAGCTCTTTTTCCAAATAAGGTGACATTTACAGGTTCTAGGGATTAGGACTTGATATGTTTGGGGGTCATTATTCAGCTTTTTTACAAGTATTGTCAATGGCTGCTTTGTTACTGTAACAGCAGAGTTGAGTAGTAGTAGTTCTAGCAGGGACCAGATGGCCACAAGCCTAAAATGTTTACCATGTGGCCCTTTAAGAAAAAGTTTGGTGACCACTAATGTAATTGAAGGCAAACTATAAGGTGCACCAACATCACTCTGGGTGCCAGTTCTAGGGCATTAATATAGACCTCCTGGATTAGAATCTCTGGCAGGGACTGGGGGAATGGCAGTGTGAGAATAGCGAAGGATCATATTTTAAGAAATACATCCAGGTGCTTAATACACATTCGTGGATTGAGCCTTTGTTTCTGGATGATTCTGGTCATATACAAGGAGTGGCGATTCAATCACAGTGAAAGAGGCAGCACAGCCCCACAGTGCGGGGGTTCACCCTTGCTTGTTGGTGATAGCCAAAATGGAGAGAAGGCAGAGAGAGGAAGGGGGTTTGAGGAAGGAAAAACCAAGTAGCAGGTGTCTCCCACCTGACCAGAGGGAAGAGGCGAGAGAGCAGAGTATGTGATGGGAGTATATAAGCCTTTGAAAGGTACAAAGTGCATTGCATATTATTATTATTATCATTAGTGGTAATAATAATATAGTGTTTTGCGATTGTTTTTGCTGTTAGAGAGAGTGGCTGGGAAGCTGCCTTTCCTTTCCCCATTTAGTGTTAGTTGCTGGCATATCTTGTTAGGTGGTGAGCCCCTGTCACTGAAGATGCTGAAGCTCAGGCTGGTCCCTTGGCAGGATCACGTGGCAGCGACTTCAGTATGGGGAGAGGTGGAAGCCAGCCTCCAAAGCCTTGGATCTGGGTGCTTGCTGAGCATGTGGGAAGACCTTGTGTAGAAGTCCTGGGGCTGCTGGGCAGCACCAGGCCTCTGACTTCTGCTGTTGCCCATCATCTGGGTTCCCAGGACACGGCCCACAGCTCTATAGGGAGCCGGAGCAGATATTTTCCTTTTATTCTTTAATGCCTTGAGCCTATTTAACCCGGTGTCCTCCCTCTCCCTGGGTGTCCTGCTAATTCTCCCTTCTCTATGCCTGATGCTTCCTCTATCTGCAGTGCATTCCCCACACCTTCTGCCAGTTTGAGCCTTTCCTCTCCGTCCCAAGTCAGTTCCCACTTTGCCTCCTCTAGGAAGCCTTCCTGGCTTTTTTTTTTTTACATCTTTATTGGAGTATAATTGCTTTACAATGGTGTGTTATTTTCTGCTTTATAACAAAATGAATCAGCTATACATATACATATATCCCCATATCCCCTCCCTCTTGCATCTCCCTCCTACCCTGCCTATCCCACCCCTCTAGGTGGTCACAAAGCACCGGGCTGATCTCCCTATGCCATGTGGCTGCTTCCCACTAGCTATCTGTTTTACATTTGGTAGTATATATATGTCCATGCCACTGTATCACTTCATCTCAGCTTACCGTTCCTCCTCCACGTGTCCTCAAGTCCATTCTCTACGTCTGCATCTTTATTCCTGTTCTGACTTACTTCACTCTGTATGACAGATTCTAGGTCCATCCACCTCACTACAAATAACTCAATTTCAGCCTTCCTGGCTTTAATGCATACCCTCTGAGCACCATTCTGTTCCACATCAGCTCAGGGCATATGAGTGCAGACAGGGTACATTCTGACACGGGGACCCTTGCTTGACTGTTCATGGTTTATTTTTTCCCATGTGAATTCTGTCAGAGCCCTGGGGCAGGGCCCAGCCAGCCCTAGAAAAGAGCTTCCCAAGTGTAGGGAGTTGTTCTAATGGAGTACAGAGCAACAATGTGCCAGGAAGGCAGTTAGTTAGGCATGAGGCCAGTAGCTGCTTCCCAGAGTAAGACCAAAGGGGCCGGGAATTGCAGCTCACGCCCATGTGTCGTTGTGGGCCAGGCAGCCCGGGATAAGTCTTTTTTTTTTTTTTTAATTGAAGTATAGTTGATTTACAATGTCTTGTTAATTTCTGCTGTACAGCAAAGTGACTCAGTTTTATATATATATATATATATATATATATATATTCTTTTTCATATTCTTTTCCATTATGGTTTATCACAGGATACTGAATCTAGTTCCCTGTGCTATACAGTAGGACCTTGTTGTTTATCCATCCTATATATAATAGTTTACATCTGCTAATCCCAAACTCCCAATCCATCCCTCCCTTACCCCCCTCCCCCTTGGCAACCACAAGTCTGTTCTCTGTGTGGGGTAAGTCTTATTCATCTGCACGTGGTGCCAGGAGCTCTGGGGCTTAGGGAACGTTGTCCTTCTGTGCCTGGGAAGGACGCTGAGGGTGCTGGGGGATGACTGGCTGCATCTAAAAAAAAACCCCAAAACAAAAAACGAACCAAAAAAGGCCCTTGTATCCTAAGCTTTTAGAAGACAGAACACAAAAATAAAACAAAATAAAGGAACCCAGAAATAATGCAGTGTAGTGGTTACATGTCTTTCTGAGCAGAAACACTGCAGGAAGTGCTGAGCAGAGAAACGAAGTGCTGGTTGAGCTCCCTCCCCTGCTGGTGCCCAGCATGGCCAGAGGAAGGGGAAGTTGCGCTGCCATGGGAACGTGCACTTGGAATAATCCAGGGCAGCCCACCACTGCGTGGGTGTGTGCATGTGTGTGAGATGGGATCTGTGGCTGTGCTCGGGGCCTCTGTCGTTTCAGCCCTGCCCCATCCTGCTCCGTATTCTCAGCCGTGGGCTCTCCCTTTGCTCTCTCTCTGGCTTCCTTCATGTGCTTCCGCCTCCCACTTGCAACGCCCGCTGTCCCTTTTATCCAGCCTTCTCCTGCAGGCCCCTTTCACCCCTGCTCTCTGTGTGCGCCCACACCCTCCTTTTGGCCCCCTCCTGATGTCCCTCTCCGCCGCCTTCTCTCCCATCAACATCAAGCCCATGTTCCCAGAGGAACTCCACACTGCTGTGGTGCAATTTTATACTCTGGACCCGTGTCTCAAAGCACGTTCGATAGAACAACAGGTGCATGAGATGATCCTCAAAAATGAAAAAGGGGTCTACTCTCAAATAAGTTTGGGAAACGCTGCCCCAAATTATAGTCCCCCTCTTGGAGATTTGCCATGTTCATTAAAGCACATGTCCTTCAAGCACATGAAAGCGTTTCCCAAGCTACAAATAATGCATTCCCTTAAAAAAACATCATGTGTGTCCGTTAGCATCTTGCAGAACTGTAGTTACATGGGCCAAACTTTTGGTATGATTTCCTAGATGTATTTTCTTGTCCTTCCCCCAAAGTACCCTAACCTACTTACCCTAGTTGGAGCCTGCCTCCCCCTGAAAAACGTGAGTGCCATCCTCCCTCACGTCAGTCAGGTTCGCCTTAACCTCCCCTCTTTCAGCCTTGCCTCCTCCCCAGCCCCGTCCTGCCCGGCCTTTGTGGGAGGCCACCAGTGGCGGTTCTTGCCCATCTAACCACCCCGTCCCTCTTTATTCTCTACATTCCCGTCTTATAGCTCCCAGCACCAAAGCCTCGACTGAGGAGGCAGACAGCAGGTGTTGGGTGAGCAGGGGGATGGCGCTGCTGAAGATCCTGCCACCATCTCTGTTGCCTTTTCAAAACTTGGCTCTTTTGTCTCCCACCATCTGGGGTCCACTTCCACAGTGCACACTGGCTTTAGCGAAGGGTTCTCATTCTTTGTCTCTGCTTATTGCCCTCTGGGAGTTCAGCACTCATGTCAGTTATCAGTCAAATCCTACAGCTTCATGGCTCCTCAGTCTCCTTGGCACCAAAATCTCCTACCTCCCTACCGTGGCCACACACATCCGAGACCTTGAGCCTTGATATGTCTGTCTGTGGCCTTAGCCTCTCACCTTGCACCATCGCTGGTGGTGGGAATATGGATATCAGATAAAATATATGCTGTTCCCTCTCCTCTGGGCACTCATGAACCAGTAGGCCATTTCCTACCCTCACTGAGCCCTCCCCACTTAGCCCACGCATTAGTTCTATTCTGCTTTCGCTCAAGTTAGAGCCTAGCATGGACACCACAGCCAGACCTTTCAACAGCGCTCTCACTATGCCCTGGTACCCTGCCACCTACTCTTAAACCCACATGGTACCCAGTCCTGCTGTCCATTCTCTAGGGACACTCTCCAACGGTGGTCCATCCTCCTTTCTCCCAGCACCTCAAGCCCACCCTGACCCTCAACACTCTATCTCACCTAGAGAAACAGTGTCCCCCAGGCACCGCTGAGCTCTCCCTCTCCATAACTTATTCCTCCTCCCTCTTTGAGTTCTATCAGTCTGCCAAAGAGAAAGGGGCAGAACCCCTCCCCTTGTACCTACTCTGGATCCTTGGTCCATCCGTTTTCCCCACTCTTTCCAGTGTGATGATTCTTTTCCTTTATGCCTGTTCCTCCTCTTCTTCCTACAGACTTGCAAGTTCATCTCCTTTCTGAAAAATACCTGGCTTGATCATGCAGCCCTCTCTGGATTCTTTACCCATTCTTCCTGGAGGGAAGGAATTCCACTTCCCCAGGTCTTCTCCCCCCACACCCCCTCCCCTGCCATCTGGAACCTTCTGCAGCCAACATTATGAAACCCTCGTCTCCCAGGGCACAACTTGCTCCGCTCAGGAGGGACGGTGCCAGCAGCCCTCCAGGCCTTTTAGGTAGCCTTTGCCATCAGACCAGCCTCGGTTCCCCATGTTCCCTTAGGTCTACTCTTAAACCATCCGCAGAAGGTCAGTGAGAAGGACAACAGCTGCAGGTAAAACCACCCAAGAGGTACAGATGAACCTATCTGCAGGGCAGGAATACAGACGCAGACGTAGGGAACGGACGTGTGGACACAGTGGGGGAAGGGGAAGGGGGGATGAACTGGGAGATTGGGATTGACATGTATACACTACCATGTGTAAAATAGCTAGCTAGTGGGAACCTGCTGTATGGCACAGGGAGCTCAGCTCGTTCTCTGTGATGACCTAGATGTGGGGGAAGGGGGGGAGGGAGGTCCAAGAGGGAGGGGATGTATGTATACACATAGCTGATTCACAACACTGTAAAGCAATTATGCTCCAAATTTTAAAAAGACAAAAAACACCCAAGAGTGAAAATCCTTCGGGTGAGCTCAAGGCTGGAGGGGAAGGTGGAGAGTGAGGGAGAACCTCCCAGCTTTGAGGGAACTTGATTCCTTCACTTCCTTTCTCTCCTGTGGAAGGCAGTTGGGAGATGGGGATCACTTACAAGGCAGATGAGATGAGGTTGGTTATCCGTACATGGAACCAGAGCCTGTGGTTTGGAAGGTTTGGAGTTGGGGGCCAGGGCCAAACTCTGTGGTATATCTACACAAATCTGCCCTGGTGGGGGGCTGCAGGGAAGGGATGGCGGTGCTGAAATATATTTTTCTTCAGTGTCAGCTCTCTCAGTGGCCCTGCTCTTGTTTGACCCTTTTCTCCTTGCAGCTTCCTTATTTCCTCCTCAGGAGTATCCTGGAACGGACTGGATTTTATTTGTCAAGACTCCCCTCTGTCTTGTGGTTTCTGGACCCCACAATCAGAGGGAAACATTATTCATGAACTCATACTGGGTGGGTCCCTGGGAGGCTCTGCTTTTCCTTGGAAAAGATCCTTCTTCAGGGCGCTGAGCTTTAAGCCTCTTTTCCAGTATTGGTGGTGGCCACGCCAGCCCTTACTCCCTCTTGCTCTAGATCCCTTTGTGGCCCCTGCTCTGGGGGATGCTGCGTGGCAGCCTGAGATGTGTGCGGGATGGGGCGTCTGTGATCATGACCCAGAGTTTTCTTTGTGAAATAGACAGTGCCTGTAAGGACATACTTACTACACCTTAGCTTCGTCCTCATCTAACCTTCCTGAGAAACTTGGTCCTGCTTCCCAATCATAGCATCCATTAACAAAGAAATTTTTAAATCGTAGAATAAATAGTGAGTAGAAAGTTTGGAAAATAGAGGAAGGAAAAAGCAACCATGTAAAATCCCAGCCTTCTGATAGCAAACAATGATCATCATCTCAGTTACTCCCTCCAGCTTTGTTTAAAACCTGATATTTAGAAAACACTTGTAATCCTAGTGTGTACCTATGCATTTGCAGCCATTAAGACCTTGAGCATCCTATTCCCAATAAAGATTCATGTGCTTCTCCAGCAGGAGTGACAGGGGGCACCTCAGGCAGGCAGGCAGGGGTGGATCCTTGGTTGTGTAGAACACACTTAGGTCTTCTCTATGAATCTAAAAACCTCCCAGCAATGATGTCCCTGCTGGATGCTTTCAGGGCTTCTCACCGTGGTATTCAGTTAATCTTGAGCACTCCCTGCTCATAGAGGTCTGCAAAGAGAAGTGAACTGGAGGTTGAATTTCCAAAGACCATAGCACTTTTAATGGCTTGTTTTCTCAGTACGAGCAGTTATCACTTCCTTCATTATCGTCTCACATTCGTGAAGAGTACTTGTCAAAGCGCTTCCTCATGTGCCATCTTATCAGGTCTTGCAGCAACCCTGTAATATAGTCATCATTATTTTCATCTGCATTTTGCAGATGAGCCACCAGAAAAGTCAAAAGACTTGCCCAGGGTCACGCATGTTCCCCACACGCAAACCCCATGCCCTTGCCCTTGCCCTAAGCAGTGACTGGATTTCTCTGGGCACCATCTTTCTGCCTGTTTCCAGCTCAGTTTCTAGCTGGTTTTCTTAAACTCCCTTCTCTTCCTCCCTGCAGGGGGCCGTGATAAGCGAGGTGGACCAATCCTGACCTTCCCTGCTCGCAGCAATCATGACAGAATAAGACAGGAAGACCTGAGGAAACTCGTGACCTATCTGGCCAGCGTGCCAAGGTAAGGTGAATGTCCTGCAGGGGAGGGAGGGGGAGGCTGGACTGATGCAAGTGAGTTGGAATGAGCCTCCATCCCTGCCAGGGGCCTGGCTGTTTCTGCCCTTGGAATGGATTCTAATTATTTCTGGAACATCATCACCCATTGTTCACCTCATTCCCATCATTCCCATTGTTACCGCTGGGATTCATATGGATGGAGTGGGAGCTGGATGTGGGAACCGTGGGCAGAGGTGAAGGTCCTAGGCTAAGAGGACCGGGACAGGCCCTGGAAGAGGTGACAGTGTGGCCTTGGGAGCAGCGATGGGAAACTGTTCTTTACCTTGGGGAAATGGGAATTCCAGCTGATTCCACTCTGGCTGTGTAATGGATTTTTTTCTAAAACCTCTGGCTTATGAATATGTTTGTGGCTTTTAGAGTTTGGGGCAAATAACTCCACTTATATCATTCAAGAGGCAGCCTTAAACTCAATCTAAGTCATGCATTTTCAATGGGGGTAATATTGCCTCCAAGGGGGATGAGAATTCATTCTTGGGGATGGCCAAAAAACAAAAAACAACTTACTCTTTTATGTATTAAGCACAGCTATACACATAGTACATAAACAGATATATACAATATATTCATAGTATTAAAATCTCATTGGGTGGGTGATTAAGGAAAAAAGTATAAAATGTCTCTTTTGGGGCACGGGATGATTTTTTAAAAAGGTTGAGAAACACTGATTTCTGAGTGTTTCTAGGTGGTGCTGGCCTCAGAGGATGGTGAGGGAGACATGCCAGGGACATGGTGTATATCTTTTAAGAAGGGGTAGGAGAGGCCTTTGCCTAGTCAGAGAATCATAGAATGTGAGAGCCGGCAGAGCCCTGAGAAGTAATCCAGGCAAATACATGTCATGTTCTGCTTAGGAAACAGGGTCCATATGGGATTAGAGTTGCTTACGGGGGTGGGGCAGTGGCAGAGCTTGGTCAGAACCCTCCTGACTCCTGCCCCAGTGCTCTCCTCATCCTTGCTCGTGGCCAGCGAGAACTCTGTTCTCTGACTCTTAGTGGGGTTGGAGCCTGTCAAGTGTTCGTTGTGGTAAATAAGAAGTGATGACTGGGGCCTTTAGAACCTTCATCTTGTCTCTGTGCATTTTATAGGGGAATTAGTCAATCACAGAGAGGACGTCTGCCTTTGCGGGGAGACCTTGGCTAATTGTTGAACGTGCTGATTAAGTTCTTGAAGCAGGTGTCAAGCGAGGCCAGCACTTCATTTGAAAGGGCTATGGCGGTGGGGTGGGGGCACATGTACAGAGGTTGGTGGATGGTGACGGGCAGGTGGAAAAGGGGATTTAGGAGCCATCATCGAATGCTTGGAAGAATGTGGAACAGAATGGGGAGCCCTGAAGAGCTCCGAGCAGAAGGCTGTGAACAAATAGATGTCAGATGGTGTCGTTCTTTTCTTTATGCTATCCAGAGGGAACCTGAAAAAAGATGAAAGGTCTTAAGCTCCAATGAAAGGGACTTAGGTTATATCCGAAGAAGAACTTCTAAACTTTGAGTGCATGAGACTTGGATGAAGAATAGAAGAGTTTTTCCCCAGAGGTCTTTATACAGAAGAAATATTCCCATCTGTCTTGGAGGCAAGGAGCTGGATTAAATAACCCATGATTGATGAGGGTAATTTAGCAATTTAGCCATCTAGGGGCTAAGCATTTTTAAAAGCATCTTTCCCGAGTATACTACTAACAGGAATAAAACTAGGCATTTTCTGAAGCGATATATAGGAAAAGTTTTTTTGGGGACCCATGACAGACTCTTAGTTCTTTTAGAGACAGAAGAAATTTGGGATCCGGAAGACTATGTTTTTCTTTCTGGTAGGTTTATCACATCCCTGCAGCTAATGCATACTCATCTTTTCTTTAGAATAGAAGGTGAAAGAATTGGAAGACGATTTTCTTAATTCTGACTTGTTAAGCAAAGATGGGACAAAACAGATTGGAAGCAATTAAAAAGGAAAAGGTTTCTGCTGGGTGAAGGGGAACAAAATCCAATAGGGGCTGGGAGGAAGGTCATGAAAAAGGAGAAACAATATGTTATCGTTGGAGGAACATACTAGATGCAGGCTCTCTGCTTCCCAGTGGGTGGTCACAAGCATTGCCTCCCAGGCTCCTGAGAACAGAAAAGGTTCTTCACAGGTTCTGGCAGGTGGGAGGCAAGAATCCTGTTGCTACCTTCAGTGGGAAGAATTGTTCAGGGCTGCCTGCTGCCTCCCTCCCAAGGGGCCTATGTTCACCAGGAGTGTGTGTACCTGGCAGGCTAAAGAGTTTACCAACTAGTCATGCCCACCCATCACTTTCTAATTCTGTCGGCCACAAGTTCATACGTGAAGACTGTTTGAAACAAAACCTGGGACAGAGCTGTTCCAAAGACAGTGAGGTCTGGGGAGGAAAACTGAAGGACTTAGCGCATCAGGTAGTGTTTGCCACTCTTCTGCTTAGCCATGGCTTTGGGAAAGAAAGGATACTGTGAAAATGAATAGCTAGACTAGGAAGGTGACAGTGATGAGAAGACATGGCCTATTCTGGGTCATGGGCAAGGAAGCTAGAAAGATAGCCTCCTGTGGAGTGGAGTGTGCTCTTCAGACTGGTGTAATCATCTGTGGGTGACATTTGACATTCATTTATTCAAGCATTTATTATTTATTTATTTAGCAAATATTTAGAGCCTCAATAAGCCAGGCCGATTTAGGATTCATGGTGAGCAGGAACAGACATTTTGAGAAAGTTAGGGAAAACCTGGGTATTTCCCTACCCAGTGCCGAACCAGTGACCATAAAGGACAGCACAGTATATAATTGTGCTGGTAGCCTAGGGGATGAAGCAGCCCGCAGAAGACAAGCAAATAGGAACAGTAAGTGATGAAGGAGGATCCCAGAATCTAAGGAACCAATCAGCTTGATTGCCATTTTGGGCACCATTCTAGAATAGGTGATTAAACAGATGGTTGTGATAATTTATGAATTATCACAGTGTACCCTTTATGAATATGAAGGGTATGTTTGTCTTTCTGGTAGGTTTATCACATCCATGCAGCTAATACACACTCATCTTTCCTTTAGAATAGAAAGTGAAAGATTAGAAGAACACTTCTATTAATTCTGACTTGTTAAGCAAAAATGGGACAAAGCAGATTGGAAGCAAGTAGAAAGGCAAAGGTTTCTGTTGAGTGAAGGGGAGCAAAACCCAAGAGGGGCTGGGAGGAAGGATGGTTGTGTGAAATGAATGGGAAGAAATAGTCCCGCTATCCTGTGTGAAGGCCAGGTCATGTCTGGACTACTGCGTTCAGTTCTGCAGCATTGAACTCTGCCAACCCCCTTTGAGGAGCTACGTGGACCAGTTAGAGCAGGGGTACACAACCACTACTGGCCTGTGGCCTGTTAGAAACCAGGCCGCACAGCAGGAGGTGAGCAGCGGGTGAGCGAGGGAAGCTCCATCTGTATTTACAGCCGCTCCCCATTGCTCATATTATCGCCTGAGCGCCACCTCCTGTTAGCATTATGGTGAGTTGTATAATTGTTTCATTATGTATTACAGTGTAATAATAATAGCAATAAAGTGCACAATAAATGTAATATGCTTGAATCATCCCGAAACCATCCCCCACCCCCTTCCATGGAAAAACTGTCTTGCATGAAACCGGTCCCTGGTGCCAAAAAGGTTGGGGACCGCTGAGTTAGAGTGCTGTCAGGAGAGCAGCACACCGAGGGATCCACAAACTGTGTCTCTTCAGTTGAAGGACTGAAGGATGTTTTCTTGCAGGAGTGAAAATGGAAGAAAAGTGATTCCTGACTTCAGGTATCAGGAGAGCTGCCCCAAAGAGGAGGGAACGGGCATGGTCTCTGTCGAATCAAAGGGTAGAAGTTAGAGAGATCAGGACTCTGAAGTGGAGAATCTGCCCAGGAGCTGTCCAGCAGTAACGCTGCTGCCTCTGGAGAAAGTGAGCTTCCTGTTGCTGGCTACTAGATGACCTTCTGTTAGCGATGCTGTAGGAAGGATTCCTCCAGTGGATTGGAGGCTGGATTAGATCATTTCTAAGAAGCTTTCCTGCCCTGAATTCTTCGTTTCTATGATATTGGGAAAAAATACATCATAAAATCTAGAACCTCAAAACAGTATTACCACCCCACCAACATACACTCTCTTTCTCAGGTTCCCTAAATAATTTAAGGCCTAGAATTTCACTTCAGATCTTGTCTACATCTTAAATCCTAAGAGAACTGCTTTCCTGTCGCCTTGTACTCTGGGTGGGAGTTTTGAGGTATCACCCAGGGCAAAGCATCATCCTGGAGTGATGTGTTTGTGACAGTACCAGTTACGCTTTTGGGATCCATCTCAGCCTGAGATGAGTCCTTTCCAACTTCCCTTTCTTGCTCCTGCTGAGTATGAGCATCTATCTCCTTGGGCTTCTCCAAGCTTTCTGTTATCTTATTCTGAGGAATCATGGAATATTAGGGTAGGAAGAGAGGCCTTAAGAGTCTTCTAATGCAACTTTCTGACAACTCCATTCACTCAATTTAACAAATATTTATTGAGTGCCTAATATGAGCCAGGGCATGGATAGGTATCTTGGTGAACTCCCATGTTACCTTTTCTGTCATCCATCCTACACTTATCTAGCTTTTTTGTCCTTCTGCTCTACTATCTGCTTGCAGTTACTTGTACCTGAAAGGAGTGGAAAGGAAACACTCAGAAACAATAAGTTGATGAATGTCCCTAGAAATTGAGAGACAGATAGAAGATCTAGGCTGAGAGTAAACAATTACCCCAGCATAACTCACAGTATGGATAATCTACCCACTGTGATAATTGGGAGTTGACCATATGCTTGGAATAGAAATTTCTAAGTATCTAGTAAAGAAATCCCAGGTGGTTTTATTGCATTGAATTCCTTCTCTTCTTCATCATTGTTATCCTGCTTTGTCATGAACATCTTTCTGCTGCTCCCAAGGGTACCGATTGTTAGCCCCTTGATGTATCAGCCACTTAACTCTGTTCTTAGCAGTGCTGCTGAGATGCTGAGTGTTCCAGCAAGGAATGCAGGTGTCATACTGGTGGGGAAAGATGACAAGAAATTAAGATGGGATATTCTGCAATGCCAGTCAAACCAAGGTGCCAATATTCACAGCTTATTATTTGATAACATTTGCTCTTGTTCTGCTGATTTCAGCAAGAGATAAATTGGGCTTATAGCCAGCACTATCTTTGTGCAGCATCACCAGGAAATAGAAGTAACCAGAGAGAGCCAGGAAGACAGTTAAAAGATGAGTAGGGAAAAACGGCAAGGATTTCCTCCCATTATATTCAGCACGAGAGAATCCAAGCTATGAAAACTGTCATCACTGAATCCGTCTGTTGTAAGGGCCTGTTGAGTTGTGTCATTGGCATCCTGCCCTTTGCTCTGAGATCATCAATTAAAGGAGGAGGCAGGGAGTAGTGATGGAAGGTTCAGAAAATAGAGCCAATGAGGACATTTGCCTAAAGTTTATCCCTTTCCAGATCCCTTTTTAATTTCTTTTGTTGCTTATATATAAAGGGTTTATAATTTCTATTACACTTCCCACATTCTACACAAATTTCTTAGCAGTATCAGTAAAGTGTTCCTGTTGTTAGGTGTACATAATCCAAGCCCTGAAGAGCAAATAGTATTCTACTCTGCTGCTAAGGAACATAACATCACAATAGTAACAACCATTGTCAGCGATCACCTTCCTTGGAGCCATACAGACCCTCACAGCAAAGCGAAGAGAGGCATCTTCGGGTAGATGGAAGGCACTGGGGTTCAGATCCCAGCTCTACCACTTCTGAGTCAGGGAACATATGAACACTCCACCCGGGTTATCTGAGAAGAGTTTAACAAAGGCACACTTGACAATGATGCGGGTAGGCACCAGGGAAAGCAGCAAGGTGTGGATTTCCAAGTTATCCCAGAGCTGGCAATAGCAGAGAGGGAAGACATTACGACTTCTAGGCCTGAAGGGGCAAGGTGAGGAGAGGTGCATAGAACCTGGAGAGGTAGCTGTACGAGAGGGCTGCTTGACAAGAGCTGTGACCTTCAGTAGAGAGTTGTCACCAACTCATGGTGATTCCACGATGTGGGGCAAGGGAAGTCGATACTCTTGCTTCCCCCCTCCCATTCTCTGACCTCCTGTCATTGTTTTTCATTGATTGAATGCAACCAAAGCCAGGTGACAGGGGGCTCATTGAGGCAGTCCATGTGGGTCAGCCTCCCAGGGCATCGGGTAGAGGGGAGAAGATAGAGAATGGATTCAGAGGGGCAAAAGGAAGATGTTTGACATAGGTTGAGACCTTGGGCATATGACTCAACTTTTCTGAGTCCAGTATTCTAATTTTTAATTTGGGAAAAGAACGACCATCTCACAAGGGTGTTGTGAGGAAACTATGTAGCAATCTCTCATGCCTAGCACCCAGGCAGGTACTAGCGGCAGCAGGTGTGGCCCCTGGAGGGGGGTGATTGACCCCAGATAACCCCCGACCGAGCTGTGTCTCACTCACCAGGTGTGACTCACACCCCCTTTGCTTCCTTCCCACCTTGCCTTGTCCCTGCAGTAGGTTGGGCCGCTCCCTTGGGGGCACGGGAAGGCAGGCAGGGGCAGGAGGGGTTTAAGCCCCGTCCCCCCTCTAAGCAAGCTCCAGCCTACCTTGCCCTCCCCCTGGAATCTAGTGCTGTGATGAAAATGCAGAGTCACCTTTATCCAGGTGAGGCCCAGGAGGCCTGGGCTCCCGGTGGCAGCCACTTAAGGCGGGCTAGAGCCACTCCCTGTCCCTGTCTGCTTCCACTCTGGGCCTCGGTTTCCCCTTCCTTCCCTCCCTCGGGGCGCTAATAACAAGGAGCTAGCCTTTCCCACTCCCATCCATCTGCTCCTCCCCAACCCCCAAGGTTCTGGTTCCATCTTTTTTCTGTTCACAAACTACCTCTGGACAGTTGTGTTGTTTTTTGTCCAATGTTTCATTCATTCCTTTTTTTTTTTTCTAGAAAAGGATATATATATATATATATATTTTTTTTTTTTTGCAGTACGTGGGCCTCTCACTGTTGTGGCCTCTCCCGTTGCGGAGCACAGGCTCCGGACGCGCAGGCTCAGCGGCCATGGCTCATGGGCCCAGCCGCTCCGCGGCATGTGGGATCTTCCCGGACTGGGGCACGAACCCGTGTCCCCTGCATCGGCAGGCGGACTCTCAACCACTGTGCCACCAGGGAAGCCCGAGAAAAGGATATTTTTTTATTCAAGTAACTGCAAATAGGAAACCAGAGCGGGGGCGCCCAGGCTGGGACAAATAATGGCTACGTCCTCCCTGATAGAACAGGGGGAGAAGGTGGCCCCTACACCCAACAGTCACCACTGGCCCCCCTCCTTACTCTGCTGCAGCATCCTAGGGTCAGGGCGCCACCTTCCCTGGGACTGGGGTAGTCGGTAACCCAGCCTGCTTTGCCCCAGTCCCCTTCCCTTAAGAGCATCTTGGAGGAGGGGAATGTGGGCAGAACAGGAGGCGATGAGGATGAACATTTGGCGCTGGTAGCAGCAGCAATGGATGTCTAAGATGCCTAGCACCCGGACATTCAGTACTTTATAGTCTGTCTCCTAAAGGAACCTAATAATAATAATAACTATAAGTATAAATACGTATATGGCAATATTTGCTACATATGAAGGAACAGGTGTAATGTATGTGTCAATTATAAAGCATAATAATAAATGGAACACCTGAGAGCCCACCCCCAAACTCAGAAGCAGGACATCACCTCTGCTCTTGAAGCTCCCTGTGGCTCTTCCCCGCCCTAGTCTCACCTACTTCTCCCAGAAATAACTATTATCCTCAGTTTTGTGTTTATCCTTGTCTGGCTTCCTTTGGTATAGTTTACCACATGTCTACATAAATGATATATTGTTTAGTTTTGCATGATTTTTTTTTTTTTTTTTTTTTTGCGGTACACGGGCCTCTCTCTGTTGTGACCTCTCCCGCTGCGGAGCACAGGCTCCGGATGTGCAGGCTCAGCAGCCATGGCTCACGGGCCCAGCCGCTCCGCGGCATGTGGGACCCTCCCAGACCGGGGCACGAACCCGCGTCCCCTGCATCGGCAGGCGGACTCCCAACCACTGCGCCACCAGGGAAGCCCGTGATTTTGAGCTTTATAAAAATGGTATTATACCATGTATAGTTTTCTGTGACTACTGTGCTATGCAACAACATGGATAAATCTTCAAACATAATTTTGAGTTGAAAAAAAGCACTTAATGCATCCAACCTCTGGAACTGATCTATTAAGTAATACATAAATGCTAGCCATTATCATTATCTTCAAACCTACATTATTGCACTGTTGTGAGTATTCTGTATACATTAACTTAGTTTTCACAGCATTTTGAAATGGGTCTTATTTATTCCCATTTTGCATATGAGGAAACTGAGTCTCAAAGAGGTTAGATAACTTGCTAATGGACACACAGCCAGTGTAATGTGGAACACCAGAGCCTGCGCTTTTATCCTCTGAATAGATGAGGAGGCCACAGTGAAGGAGGCAGTGGTTGATGGAGTGCAGGGACAGATTTGGAGAGAGAAGGAAGGTAGACCCTGAAGGATAGGATTGGATTGGAGCAGGACAGTAGAAGAGGGTAGTAAGGAGATGAGGGGCAGATGATGTAATTTCGGTGGGCAGTGGCATCCTGTCCATCAAACCTGCTTCCTCCAAGGTTCTCTTTGGATTTTAAGTGTGAAGCTTGCTGCAGGTGGGAAATGCAGGTGGCAATTGCCTGAAACCTGGGTTTCTGCTGGCCGAGACAGCAGTGGTGACTGTGGATATGCAGGATAATGAAGGTGGTGGGGGATGCCTCAGACTTCCTCCCCCAGATCTTTGTGTTCAGTTTTAGACACACAAATGCTACTCATTTATGCTCATCTGTGTATGACAGTCAACTATTTTTCAGTAATTAATTACACTAAGGGATGTAGTAGGGGGGAAAAAAGCACTTAAGACCATGAAAACTATTTAAAGAGATAAGTAAAAAGGCTGTCTGTAGTAGGGATGCGGAACATAAAGCCTGGAATGGTGGGGGTGGCCTCTTTTGTATTCTAGGGGGCTCATCCTGTTCTGTTTCCTCGGGTCTTAGATGTTTCTGTCACTCAGCCACCTGCCTAGTTCGATCTTGCATTGCTCTGGCGTCAGAAGCACAATTCTGGCATTACTCAGCAGTCAGCTCATAGGCATTTTGAAGTTAGTTCACTTCCGTGACCGTGCCACTGCTGGACTTGGCAGGTCTGTGTCTATGCTGGTGCAGTTCTGAGGCAGAGGGCCAGCCAGAGGGACTCATGGAAGCCTTGTGAAAAGCAACTGTGTGTGCGTGCATGTGCGTGTGTGTGTGCGTGTGTATGTATAGAGTGGGGAGAGCCAGCTGCGATGCTTCACATGCAGAGGCAAGCATTTGTGATTCCCTGGAGAACGATAACCTGGACAATCAGAGGCGGAAACCGTGTGGTCATGAAGTAACTATGGGAAGCAGCACTCATTATTCCAGAAATGCTTCCAGTAAACGCCTTTAGGTGATAAATCAAGGACCCAGCACTGGACAGAAGGCTTCCTGATGGAGAGGGTGTGTTGTTTTTTCTTCACATGCGTCTTCAATGTGACCCTTAGAAGGGACTTTGGACATTGCCACTGACTTGGTGGGAGTGGAACTGTGGACTAATAGAGGAAGAAAGAGTGGCCTTGAGGACAAAAATTGATCCTGGAAATTTTGCAGGGGGTTCCAGTCCAGGAAGAATGAACCCCTGAACCGTCCCCTGTAGGAGGAGAAATGTGCATGCAGCTGACAAACTGCCTCGCCTGTAAAATAGGCATAGAAATATCACCAGACGCAACGGTAGTGAGGATTACTAGAGAACACAGCTAAGGTACCTAGCCTAGGACTCGGCACACGGCACGGGCTGGTGGCAAACAGTGGTTTCTTTCCCTTTCCTTGCTTGGCAGTGGGGACCTTGTTTTGTCACTTGTCCTTTATTGTCTCTAGCACAGCTTTGTCAAAGTCAAGGTTAGGGTGATGGTTAAGGTTAGGATAAGAGCTAGTAGAATGGTAGTAATAGTAATAAGATCAGTATCGCCTAACAGGCTTGTAATAAATACTGAATGAATGAATATATATGCCTAATAGTGTGATAAAGTCTTGGCCTCTTTTTCAAAGTAGAAAAATATTTCTTTATTATAGAAAATAAATGCAGAAAATAGAAAGAATTTTAAAAAACCACTTGTAACTCTAACCTCTAGAAATAGGAATAATTAATATATTGACATTTTTCCTTCCTATATTTTTCCTTTGGAGATTTTTAAAAGCAGAATTGAATCATATTGGTTATTTAATTTTGCTTCTTATTTTATTCCACTTAATAGTATACCCTAAGACTATTTTCATAACATTAAAAACTTTTTATGCATAATAGTATAGCTTGGGAGACACCATATTCTAATTAACCCTATCATTAGACATCTAAGTCATTTCCAAAACTTCAGTGCTGTAGATAACTCTCAGTAAACGTCTTTGTTTGTGGACCTTTGTCTACATCTTAAATGGTTTCTTTGGGATAGATTTGTGGCAATCATGGATTTTTTTAAGGCTAGTGATACACATCACCACATTTCTTTCCAAATTTCCCAATTTATACTTCCAGTATGTCTTGCCATAGAGTTCCACGTCTTCATATTTCTCCAAATTTAAGTTTATATGCTCCTTACTGCCCAGAACCCACTGTGCAAACATTGTCATTACCATTATCAAGAACCCTAATTTAGGGCCATATGTTATGCAAACCTGACCCGGGATTTGAAAGAGTAGAAGAATTGGCCACAGGGCCTGCCCTTTGGGGTCTTCCAGGGTAGGATTCCTTTCACTTGCCTAAACTAATAGGGATGTTAAAGGGGACCATACATTAAAGTTCAGATCTGATAAGAAATCTATAAAGACTTAATTGCTTTTTGCCCTTGGTGAATCTTTAGTTTTGCTTCTGGGTGTATTTCAGCTCCTTGACTGGTTGTGTAATTAGTTCCTCGCTTGGCACAAAGTAGTTGTTAATCTTCTCTGCTCTTATCTGAGCTGAGGTCCTTATCTGCCTTCCACTGAGAAAGTTGGGTCTCCTTGGAGTTTGTCTCTGGGCAGCAATGTTGTACGAGCCTCTAAAGCTTAGGTGGGGTCATTTACTTTCTTGTTTAGGCTTCTGAAGTCTATGGCTCACCAACAACAGGCTGATTAGGAAGCTGATGTTTCTGGTTCCACTTAGATTAGGTAAACTTCAGCATTGCTGGTGATATAAGTCCCAGTAAATTCA
Source organism: Lagenorhynchus albirostris (assembly GCF_949774975.1). NCBI lineage: Eukaryota > Metazoa > Chordata > Mammalia > Artiodactyla > Delphinidae > Lagenorhynchus > Lagenorhynchus albirostris. The sequence goes on along the minus strand of NC_083099.1, from coordinate 76,076,787 downwards.
GGTCTTTCAGGAATTCTTGCTGGAGAATCAGGATGATTTAAATTCAGTTCAGATTCATTTGGCTGGAATATTGGAAATGAGGGAGCTCCCTGAATATGGATACTGGAGAGACAGCCTGGCACTGGGGAAGAGCATGTGTTTTTCACTTGGTGGGTTCCAGATTTGGGGTTGTTTCTCCCTCCCCCATTAGGTAATTATTTTCAGCATGTTTTGTATTTCTCTTCACCTGTCATTGGTTAGGTTCTATCATGTGCCCCTCACTGGTGTTTGGGGTTGTGTATGTTTTTTTGGCATATATTGGATGCTGACACTTCATGTTATGATACTTTAGTTTTGTTGCGACTGCCTTTATCATGTACGTATACTTCTGGCAATTTAGGTATGCTGCCACCAAGTGGTGGAGTACATTAGCTCAGCTGCCTGGAAGATACAGATGGGTTTTTGTCAGAGGCTCTAAATGGTAATATTCTGCTCTCTCCTCACTAGACCTTAGATTTTCTAGGCTTTACTTTTCAAATTTTTATTGAAACATTTAAACTTAAGTAACCACTAAGTGACAATTATTTTTCCTCAACTACAAAATGGGTTTAATATAATCTTTCCTAGACAACTGTAGTAAATATTAAATAACGTTTAATACTTGAGTATGTAATAATTGTCTCACCGAGGAGAAGTATTCCTGTTTCTAAATTGAGCAAGTGTGACAGCCAGTCCTGTTTCTTCCGGAACCCAGACAGGAGCACTTGGTTAGAGCCACCGTGACTCAGCTAGGACACATGTTTTTCTGAGTCATTTACTGACATCATCAAGTGTGCATCCTGATGGTCCTACTCCCTCTTTCCCTTTCTCTCAGAGCCTCCCTCCTCTCCCCCCACCCCCTGCCTCATTCTAGGTCAAGCAAGGACCAGCCTTGGTTTTGAGAACGATTCAAAAACCTTAAAACCAGTACATTTTTCTGCCTCTTGTCTCAGACTGTTCCGTGCAGTCCTGAGCTGGAATTTCATCTGTTTCCACTGCTAGCAGTTTGTGTGCCAGGTTTTGCGCAGAAACTCCTCTTGGCCTGGTACCCGAGGCAAGGTCTGAACCTCGCGCTGTGACGCTCTCCACCCTGATTCCCTGTGCCGGAAGAGACTGTCCTCTCATCTCCAGACTGGAGGCTATTTTCCTTTGCGGGAAACTCAGGCTTCAGAACTTATTTGCTGAAGAGAAATTCCCTGTTTTGGACCCGGAATAAGGCAAGAACCACTCCTCCCCCTGACCTAGCCCAGACCGGGATGGAGTGCTCCGTTAGGGAGCCTGCAAATCGGTCCAGATTTAATTCTGTGCATAGATGGGACAATTGTTTAGTTCTTACATACACATCAACTTAGAGATAATGGTCAGATAATCCTCTGGTTTTGTCAGGCTGAACTTGCAGACCAGTGAGGGGTCCCAGTCCTTGCCCTTGGGAAAGCTTGCAGTCTAGTGGAGGTTCTAGGACCCACTGGAGAAAACCAACTAAACGTTTTCCAGGCATTTGTTCCATAAGCATAGCAGTTCAGTGGATGTCATCAGAGATAGTTTATTGGATGTCTAATCTGAACTGAATTTTAAAAGAAGTAGATGGATTAGAACCCTGGAGCTTGAGGCAGGAAGGGATTGTAGAGGTCAGCCAGGCCAGCCCCTTCACTTTAAAAGGGTGGAATGCTGTCCAGAGAGTGCGTTGAGATGCCCAGGGCCACCCAGCTGGCCAGTGCTGTTGCTGGTTGCTGTAACCCCACTCTTCCCCCCTAACATGGACAGGACCCGTGGGCCAGCAGGTGGTCCCCAGAACAGCATGCAGTGGGGTCAGGACCTCCCTGGGGTCTTACGTGGAGGGATTGTCCACTGACCCACAAGCTCTCAGGGCCTCTGAGCTAGCTGTGGGTGTGGGCAGAGGCCCGTTGGAGCCCTTCATGTTTAGTTTAAATTCCAAACATGTCCCCCTCCCTTGGGTTTCTCCGTTGGCTCTCCTCAACCTCCCTTGCTGCTCTCAGGTTTGCATCCGTGCCTGAGCCTTCACAGGGTTTTCCACCGTGGAAATCACAGGGACCCTCACTGGTGTCAGAAGGCAGGAAGGCTGGCTCCTGGGTGAGATCTCCTGCTCTGCGTGAAGCGGAGCTCCTGTGTTGGCAAAGCCCAGCGGGCCTGGCCCCGAGGGTGCCTGTGAGGGCAGCTGACGGTGTCTGCGTTGGTGGTTTATTAGGGCATGTGTCTGTGCGTGCAGGCAAATAGCAGCGGGCTCTCAAGAACGTGACTGTTACTTAGGGAGGAGGAGAGGTGGTGTGCGCAGGCAGTTTTCACCAAAGATTGTTTCCTGGAGGAAGCGTGCGGTTTATTAATGAGGATTCCACCTGCCCTGCTAGGAAACCGGAGCCCCGCTGGAGAAGGGGGAATCCCCGTGAGAGGGTGCGGCGAGGTGGGGATGCAGCGAGAGGAGGAGAAGGAGTGGTGATGGCAACAGGGATTGCAGTGAGCAGGGTGTCCCTGGTACACGGCACACTGTGGCAGCCTCTCCTGAGTCAGCTCTCTTCTCTCTTCTCTGTCTCCCGGCTTTGGAAAAGCTCCCTGTGTTCTATAACTGGGGTAACTGAGACACTGTGGTTAGACAGGTTACAGTCTTTGGAATGTGGATTCAGTCTTTGGTCTACTACTCACAGATGTATGAGCAGTGATTATAATGACATTTTTTTACAGTTAAAGATGACTGGTTTTTCACCTGGCCTGACTATGGGAAAGAAGGGGCAGATGGTGAAGGCCAGAGGAACATGGCCCTGGGGTTGGTCTGGGGAGGGCAGGGGAAAGGCTGTGTGGAGAGGTTGTGGTTTTTGGTTTCTGTTCATTCTTTCTTTCCCTCGCTGCTTTGGTTTCCATTTCATTTCTGTTTCATGTTCTGAATGCCCTAGAAGGAAGGGACAGACAGCTCTGTGAAGGAGGGTGGGAAATAGGACAGGAGGCTGAGGTTGGGAAATGGATATGTCAGTTTCCATCCCAGCCGCCTGAACCCTCTGCCACCTGCCCTCTCTGGCCAGCCAACCCCAGACTTCTAGGAGCAATGGTTCTGGTCCTTCTCCCAAGTTTCCAAGCTCCTTTTCTCCTAGCCGAGAGTAGCTCCTTGCAAGTGCCCTGCCCCAGGCCAGTCTTGCTTAGAAAGCAGGTCTCTTCCTTTGGTGAACGGGAGTTGTTATTTCAGAATCTGTGAGACTGTAAGATAATAACCTGGTGGGTTAACACACGCCAGGGTTTATATGCAGCTGACCAGGCTGGCCCTGATGGGAGCCTTCCTTTGGAAGGCTGCATCCTTTTACCTTGGTGCTGATCAGCCAGCCCATTTCTGGAACTCTCTTTGGGAGCTCCCTTCAGGCTGTGGCATGCTCCTTTGACTATCTGCAGGATGGCAAATCTTTGTTCCTTCAGAGGTTTTTTGGTTCTTGATGTTTAGAAAGTGTTTTGTTTAAAGATGACATTGAGCACAAGTCAGTATTGGGTGCAGAAGTCCTGCTGTGTTTTTTAGGCCACGGACCTGTCGCTTTATGGCCACACTTGGGAGTCAGGAATAATCTTGGGGCCTGAGTCTTTACCACACTCTGTCCAGTGATACAAAAGAGAATCAGCCACATCCTTGCCCCTGGCACAATTGCAGTCAGAGTTTTTTAATTTGTTTGTTTAAAGAGCTTCATTTGGGTGGAATTAGGCAGCAGACTTTAAAGTGGTGGGAAATGTAAACCTTCCTAACTTGGACTCCATTGTGCGGTCTCCCTGGCACGCTGACTGGGCAAGAGTTGGGTTTGCTTCTGGTAAAGTCGAGGGTGGGGAACAGGCAAGGGGGAGATCCTAGACCTGGAAATGGGCAAGGAAATCTCCAGAACCTTTACTGTAGTGGCACCTAACCATGGCTGTACGTTCACATCACCAGGGAAATTTTAAACAATGCTGAGCCCGAACCCCAGACCAATTAGTCAGAGTCTCCCCACTTTACAGAGAAGATATTGAGGCTTCCATCTAGGATAAAGGATCAGCTTTGACCTTTGCCCCCCCAGCCCCGGTATCACAGGTCAGAGGTACAGAGGCAAAAGATATGTTGTTAAATGAGTAGAAAAGACACAGATTGTTTGGAATAATCATGACCTGGAAAAGTAGACAGAGAGTGTCTTCCAGTAAAACAAAACAAAACAACAAGAAATGAAACATACAAAAGCCTCTGGATGGATTAACATGGTTCCTGAAGAGGCTTTGATGGTAGCTGAACGGCCTCATGACCGAAAGCCAGCTGATGGTGGACAGTTACGTGTGAGCCTGCCAAGAGGTACAGGACAGGCACGGGAGCCCTCGCACCCCTCTGAAGTCCCCGCTTCTCCGTTCCGCATCCAGCCAAACAGGAGCCTCCACGTTGTGCAGGATGAGTTTGAGGACTGTCTGCGTGACTGAGCTCTCACTCGCTCACCACGCAACGTTCCCTCGAGTGGCTCATTTCTCTGTAAGGCACTGCCTCCTCCAGCTGGTTTGTACTGCTTCTGGTTATACCAGTAGAAAGCTTAAAACAGGTGCTGATGTGTCTTCACACGTCACCTCCTGCTGATTTCTGGTTGTTTAAGAAAGTGGGTGTGGTACAGTTTGGGGCAATCAGCAGAGAACTGCTAAGACCCAGACGTAGAGAGCGGACTTGAGCACACAGGGAGGGGGAAGGGTAAGCTGGGACAGAGTGAGAGAGTGGCACGAACATATATACACTACCAAATGTAAAACAGATAGCTAGTGGGAAGCAGCCGCATGGCACAGGGAGATCAGCTCGGTGCTTTGTGACCACCTAGAGGAGTGGGATAGGGAGCGTAGGAGGGAGACGCAAGAGGGAGGGGATATGGGGATATATGTATATGTATAGCTGATTCACTTTGTTATACAGCAGAAACGAACACACCATTATAAAGCAATTATACTCAGATAAAGATGTTAAAAAAAAAAAAGAATAACACGAAGGAGCAGAAAACAGGCTGACACAGATCAGTGTGATGGACAAAGTATCGAAACAAAATCTGGACCCTACAGCCATGGACTCTCCATGGCCTGACAGTGGCATGAGAACTCGGGCACAAATGGGTCAGGGCATCGTTTTCTCCTGAGAACTCCAAGGACATTGTTTGTTCCTCAAATTCTGAATGGAGAATTCAGCTCATAAAATGTTTTCAGGGAGGGCTTCCCTGGTGGCGCAGTGGTTGAGAGTCCACCTGCCGATGCAGGGGACACGGGTTCGTGCCCCGGTCCGGGAGGATCCCACATGCCGCGGAGCGCCTGGGCCCGTGAGCCATGGCCACTGAGCCTGCGTGTCTGGAGCCTGTGCTCCGCAACGGGAGAGGCCACAACAGTGAGAGGCCCGCGTACCGCAAAAAAAAAAAAATGTTTTCAGGGAGACATGGGTACAGCGCAGTTCTAGGGAAAGTGTGAAGTGGATGACTTCTTGGGGCTACTCTTCCTTCTGCCGTTTTCTGGTTTCTGTTTGCTTGTGGTAAACTGTCTGCACACAGTGGTAAGACTTCTTCATCATCCTTCCAGTTCATCCTGCATTGCTGGGCCTCTTTACTCCTGGGGGGCCAGAGCTGTGTGTGGCAGGGCCCTGCTGCCCTTGTGCAGCAGGAAGTCCTCCATCTGTCTTGTCCTTGCTGTCCCTCACCCACTCCTCAGCGACTAGTCCAGCCCTCTACCCCAGTGTTCAGTTTGTCTCCTTCCCTGGACTACTTAGTGAATAGGTCTGATTTGAAAGCTACTTCTGCTCCATCACTGCTCAAGTGCTGGGCCTTCCCGGGCCCCCAACACTAGGATTCTGACACCCTGTATACCGCAACTAGTACCAACTGAGCAGCCTCCAGCAACACACACTAAGCAGAAACCCTTGTGGCCCCTCCCCTGGTCTGCCGGCGTGGTGCTCATTGCCGATCGCTGCTCCCCCACCTGCCACCAGGATGGATCGATGTTACATTTATTTCAGCAGCTGTTTCAAGTGAGAATCTGCCAGATATTCATAGGTATGGGGTAAATCTCAGGTGGCATCACAGGATTTGGGGTAAATGGGGTCAGGCCATCTCTGTGCTGCTGGAGTGAACAGGATGTTCCTCATTCCTGGGGAAGGAGCTTTAGCACTCAAAACAGTATATACCCTGAGCGTCCAAACCAGATTATTTGATGTCTCAGTTCCAGAGTTCTTGTGGCTTAATAGAAGACCTGAAATGGGCAGATTGACAACTGGATGTCTGACACAAATGGCTGAAACATCCACCCAACTGTGTGACTCTGAGCAAATTCCTTCCTCTGGAATTTGCTGCCCTCAGCTCTGAAATGAAGGATTAGCAGCAGTAAGCTTTAAAGTTTCTTCAGGCTCAAGCATTCTGTTTCTCTCTGAGGCAAGGTAGCATGACAGATACTGGAATCACACTAGATTCAAATATGATTTTACCTTCTTCTGGTGACTTTAGCAAGTTATTCAACCGCCCTTGGCCTCAGTTTCCTTAACTGTAGGGTGGGATAATAAGAGCAGCTACTTGTGAGTTTCATGTGAGGAATAAATAAGATAATGCGTATAAAACGCTTAGCAGGCATAGATTCTCATGTGCTCAATAAGATTAGCTTTATCATTAATATATGTTTATGTCCAATTTTAACTTAAAAAAATGGCCACTCCAAGTTTGGCTCTCGTTTTATATTTCTCTCCAGCTTAAGGTTTTGAGCTCCTCGAGATTTAGAGCCAGGTCTGGCTGCTGGTCTCCTGCACGCTTATGACTTCACTGTGCCACTTCCTTACTGTAATGGAGAATCAGCCCCCATACAGGCTCTTTTCCACCTTAGGACCTTTGCATAGGCTGTTCCCTCTGCCTGCGTTATTCTTTCTACAGCGTTCCCTTAACTAGGTCCTTCTCATAGTTTTGGTCTTTGTTTATATGTCATCTCCTCATAGTGGCCTGACCACCTGATAAGTTGTTAAGACTTATCACAGTTTGCATTTATTCTTTTTATCTAGCTAATGTCTTGTGTCCATCTCTCCCGCTAGTGCCTAGCACTGGGCCAGCCACAAAGTAAGTGCTCAATAAATATTTGTTAGATGAATAAATTAATGAATTAATGGATAATATGTTTATAGGACACCATATTATTTATGTCATATTATTATATGACACCATATTATTTATGAAGCCCCTTCATAACTAGGCTCTCATCATGAAGGCATATAAATCTCTGTAAGGGATACAGAAATTGATCAGCCAGAGCCTGGCTGTAGTTACCCCACACGTGACAGCTGACATGCAGAGTAAGCACAAGGTTATGGCAGTGCATGGGAAGAGCCCTTATCCCAGTAGGGATGGAGTGGGATGGGGCAGGGGTCTGTCAGTGAGAGACTCCTTGGAGGAAGAGGCATGTGAGTTGAGCTTTGTGAGTAGAAGTTGCCTAGGCAAAGATGGGGTTGAGGCGGGCAAGCCCAGAGGCATAGAGGGATGAGAGGCCATAACCAACATCAGGACTAATCACGATGTTAACAGAGACGTGGATGATATGCTGTTTGTTTTGGCAAGGGGAAGATCAGGGAAGACCCCAGGGAGAAGGTGACCTCTGAATCTGACCCCTTAGCCAGATGATAATGGGAAGTATCCAGTGTGGTTCACTGATGTGGCCTGGATGGAATCCAGAGAGATGATCTGAGCTTCACTGAGCCAGGAGCCTGGGGAGGAGCTGAGGGAGCAGGGAAGTGGTATTTGGGTCCCTGAGGCCAGACCTGTAACCCAGGGTGAAGCCCTGGCCTGTGGTTGTCACCAACAGGTACACTGCCCTGCTGTCCAGGTCCCAGAGCAACCTTTAGCTCGAAACACTGGTACCTTAATCCCTGCTCCCTGAGCTAAGGCCATTGAGTCTTCTAATGTGTGAAACAGGACTGGGAAATAACAGTGGCTAAGACAGAGGAGGCAGATCCACAGGCCAGCAAGCAGACAGGTCATGTGAGTATGTGCATGAAGGCACTGAAGGCTTCCTCCAAAGGCACTTGAAAGTGTTATAAACCACAGTAACAACTGTATCTAATAAAACCTCTTTGGGGGACTGGGTTTAACGGTGGGCTGCTAAACTGTGATCTCTGCCAGCATGTGGGGGGGGGCGGCGCTAGGAGTGCAGAGGGTCAGGGATGCCATGCCTCTTCCTCATTGTCCACATGGAGGCCCTCCTGACCTGGGAACATCCTCACAGAGTTCTCAGCCCAGTGGGTCAGGAGATGGCTCTGGGGCATCAGATGTGGGCAGGATCCACAGGGACCCAGAGAGGCACCCAGAACTTGCCCGGAAGTTTAAGTGAGGCTGCCAGGTCAGGTGTATGATAAGAAGCAGAGAGGGAAGCTCGGGAAGGCAGATCTCCAGTGGGCATCTGGTTGAGCATAGATAGCTATATTGGGGAGGGCAGCCACCAGGCCCTTCAGGGAAAGTCTCTCTAGGCTCACAGAGGAGGAGCTCGGTCTTTGCAAAAAGAACCAGAGAAATGCACTTCGAGGCCAGAACTCCCACAAGCCTGGGCTGGCAATAAATGACTCCCTTCAAGAGAGCATGAGGCGGGCTTCCCTGGTGGCGCAGTGGTTGAGAGTCCGCCTACCGATGCAGGGGACACGGGTTCGTGCCCCGGTCCGGGAAGATCCCACATGCCGCGGAGCGGCTGGGCCCATGAGCCATGGCCACTGAGCCTGTGCGTCCGGAGCCTGTGCTCCGCAACGGGAGAGGCCACAGCAGTAAGAAGCCCACGTACCGCACAAAAAAAAAAAAAAAAAAAAAAAAAAAGAGCATGAGGCTATGGAGAGAGAAACCCACTAATACTTTTGACAGACTTGTGTATAGCAAAGCTGTTGGCCCACCTGGCAAGCACTGTTCTGACTGCACAGTTGTGTGCTACCTCCTGTTTATTAATTCCGGTCTTCATCTGATGTAGACAAAGTGTGTATCATTAAACTCTCACAAACCACACCTATGAGAGTCTAGGTGTTGTCCTTGGATCACCTAGGGAGACTCCTGGGCCTCATCCCAGACTGATTTCATCAGAATATCTGAAAGGGGTCGCTGAAATCATCATTTTAAACAAGGGTCCTGGGTGATGATGAAGTCAGTAAAGTTCGAGAAGCGTCGGCATCAAGTGGCACAAACGCTGTTTCGAGGTAGCACGGGCTTGCTGAGTGCAAACAGCCCCAGTGACGTGATGAACAAAAGAGTAAATGGTATAGAGCTGAGTACAAGAACTATCTGGTCAGTCATCCAGTCACTCAGTATACATTATGTCCTGGGCCCGAGAGCCCCTGAGAGTCCATCAAACAGTTCACAGTTGGAAGGGACCGTAATTTATCACAGAGGGTGAGAAGCTGGCCAAGGGGGCCCAGGTCTCAAGCCCCCGTCGGGAAGCTAGTGGGGCAGGGGGGAAGGTGCAGTGGCTGCCTCTCTCTAAATCGGGGGGCATGGGAGATAGAGAGGGTCGCTCACCCTCCTTTCCCCTCCTTAGGTGGATTTGAAGGCCTGCTGCTCCAATCCTCACCATACACAATGCAAATTCTGCCCCTGAAAATTTAATTTGGGCTAAGAAATATCACTGAAAAGGTAAATAACCCAAAGGGAAAAGGAAGGCTGCCTGTTAGTTATGTTCCAGTGTAAATTGGTTTGCTGCAGCTGCTCCCCATGTGAGCACACTGAGTGAGACGAAGGGAGGTCTGGGGGCATGGAGGCTTGGGGAAGAGGGGGGCTGGGGGCAGCCAAAGAGCAGGGTGTGGACCCTGGTTGTTTCTGGAGTCAGGGAGACAGGGCCAGGGGAGGGTGTGTACCAAATGCCACCTCTGATGATCCTGACACTTCCTCCCATCATCTCAGAGACCAACCAGGAAGACTGCTTCCCTGCTCCACCCATGTCCTGCCCCAGCACCCACTGACACTGCCCTGACCAGCCGGACCAAGGCCTCTTAGCGGCCAAGCGCAATAGTTCTCATCTCAGCTCATGACCTACCTCTCTGCATCCTTTGACGCTGTAGTTCCTCCTTGAAATCCTCTCCTCCCTGATTTCTTTTCCACTCCTCTCCCGGTTTTATCTAACTTCTCTGCATTTGTTCCTCAGGCTCATCTTCTTTCTCCTCCCATCTCTTAAAATTGATATGCCCATCAGTTCTATACTGGACTCAGAAGAAGGTTCTTTTCATCTTACGTGTCTTCACTGGGTGATCTCACCCACTTCTGTGCATATCTACTGCCACAGTTCATGGATTTATTCATTCAGCAAGTGTTATTGAACACCTACTATGTGCCAGGCACAGTATGACTCCCAAGTCAAAATTTACAACCCAGATTCCTCTTTTAATCTCCAGACTATATTTCAAATTGCCTTCAGAATTTCATATAGGTATGAAATGTATGTATGTATGACTGTGGCTCTGTTTCTTGAGACAGGGATTCAGGTACAGATGATTTATTAAGGGCATGATCTTTAGGAAAGACCCATAAGGGAGTCAGAGGAGCAGAGTAGGAAGGGGCAGGACTGAGCAAGGCTGTGGTCTCAGATGAAATCTAGCTGGAGGCTGACTGGGGGAGTGAGAAGCCTCTGGAGCATAAGTCACACTTCAGAGTTACCCCGCCTTGAGGGAAGGGCACCCCTGTATAAGAGAAGCACTGGCCCCCTGGGGCGGGGGTATAACTGCCCAGGCATCCTTTGGAAAAGGTAAGTCAGCCAAAGGTAAGTCTCCTGACATGGTCTCAGGCATAAGCTGATTGCTGCAACACATATGGAACTGGGAGCTGGGCACAGTGGTCAATAAAGAGGCCCTGCGGGGGACACTAACTATGTCTCCTCCAGCAGCTAAGACTCACGTAGTACAGATCCGTGCCCAGCACCATTGTAAGTGCTTTATGGGTATTAACAAATTTAACCTCTAAAGTAACCCTGTAATGTAGTTACTGTTATTCACATTTTACAGCACCGAGGTTAAAAGTAACTTGCCTAAGGTTTCTTGATAGGTAAATGATGGAGCCGGGATTCAGATCGAGGAGGGTTGGCTCTAGATTCCATACCCTTAACTACCACTCCTCCTTCCTCAGTGTATTGAGTCTTAGCCTGGCCCGGGCACTGTGGGCACTGGGTAGTGAAATCAGTACAAACAGCCCTGCCCTCATCGAGGTTACTTTCCAGTGAGGGAAAATGGACAATGAATAAGTAAAATACATGACCCGAATGGTACTAAGTGCTAAGGAGACCAATAAATCAGGGAAGGGAGGTAGGGAGTGCTAGGTGACAGTGCAGCTATAAATCGGGTGGCCCAAGGAAGACTTTACTTAAGAGGCATTTTAGTCCAAAGGAGGAGGTTTCTCTGCTTCTGTTCTCCTGCTCAGTCTGCTTGACCCTGGTTTACTCTCCCTCTGCACAGCTGCAGGGTAACCTTCCCAAATCACTTGCTCACGTTCCATCCCTGAATTACACCCTTCAGTGGTTCCTGATTGCCCTTAGGATAAATGCACCGCTTCTGCCATGGTACAAGAAGTGTCCTGACTTGAGGCCTGCTTCCACTCCTGCCTCTTCTCTGGAAGCCCTGCTTCTACCGTTGCAATGCCCAGGCAGGGCAGGAGTACAAATGGAAACCCACGTACCCTATATCTAAATATTGCAAATTAATACAGCAAGCTAACGAACTGTTAGATAAAATGTGTTCTACCCTACCACCTTGACAAACATACCTTCACAGCGACCTAGGAGGCCAGCTTCAGATTCAGGTTTGTTGGACCCCTGGGTTCCATGCTAGAACTCGGCAGTGCAGGGAGCTCTGCCTTCAGCTCGTGCTCTGCCTACCTTCTCACAGCCCAACTGTGTCTCCCTCTGCGGGGGTCCTCATGCGTGCACGTGGACTCCCGGCTCGCACATGCATGTTTTAGCCACACCCTTACAAATAGCAGCTCTTTGCCGCCCCTCAGGCCGAGGTGCTCATACTGGTGGCGTTCCTTACCCTTGAGGAATTGGACTTGGGAGAGAGACACACATGGGCCAAGGAAGCAGGTAAAGACCTTTGAGCTGAGAATTTTAGGGTTTCGGGTACAAGGAACTTGGTCTAGAAAAGGATGGGGGCAGCATGGTCTCTTTCTGTCAAGTGTCCTCGTTCCCTGGGGGGAGGGTGTGCAAGAGGAGGGTCGGAGCCCAGAGTAGGGCTCTCTGAAGCATTCAGACAGCAGTTCCTCATCACTCTGCCTCTCGCCCCTGTGCCTAAACCAAAGTGAATTACTTGAACTTTCTGAATATGCCATGCTCTTTTGCTTCTGTGATTGTGCAGACTGAAGAGTGGAGGTCATCCACTTGGATTCTTTGCCCTAATTTCCCCCATCTCCTATGAGCTCCCTAATCTCGTCCCCTCATCATGACCCTTCACCCCACACCCAGTCACAAAAAGACCACACCTAGTGGCAACATGGTGGGTCACATTATATAGTGACCTGAGCTTGGGCTTTTGGAGTCGGTGGTCGTGGTTTTGACTCTGTGCTAGGTACTTACCAGTCATGTGACCTTAGGCAAATTCTGTGCCTCAGTGTCATCATCTCTTACATGGTGATAACCATGCCAGGTTTATCCATCATGAGGATAAAATGAAATAACGTATGTCAAGTGCCCAGCCACCATCCCTGGCACAATAAGTATGCGATGAAAAGTTCTTTTCCCTCCTCCAGCTATGTTCCTTGTTTCAAACCAAACACAGAAAGCACCTTGGTAGATTAGCTGTTTTCACAGAAAGATGCCAATTAGGTTATCTCTCAGCATTCAGCCCCTGGGCCTCTTTCCCCATCTCCTGAGCTAGTGAGAACTTCCTAGAGAGAATTAGTACCTTATTTCTCTTTTAGTTGTCAGAAGTCATTCGTTAATAGAGTGTAAGCTATTCCTGATGACCACATTTAGATGCTGGGATAGTCAAGCTCCAGCTCTTGGTAGCAACAGTGACTCTTTGTTGTTAGGGACAGGGTTTCGTCATGTCAGTACAATTATGGTAACAGCGATGGAGCCTGAGGAGCAGGTGAGCAAGGAAGTCGGTCATCTCTAAGGGAAGGGAAGACCCACAGTTACCGTGCAGTGCCTGGCATAAGTGCGTGTGCAACAAATGTGAGTCAGGCTAAATGAAACTAAGCTCAGTGAGAAAAGCCATTAAACTGCCATAGAAAAATAGGTAAAAGAAATGGTCAGGTTAAGTCACTGAAGAAATTCTTATAGGCCAATAAGCTATAGCCAGTAATCAAAGGAATGCAAATTTAAATGTAATGCCATATTTTTCTTGGAAAATTGGCAAAGATTTAAAAAATTCAGTGACCAGTGCTGATGAGGATACAGTAAAGGGGCGGCGGTGGGTACTCTCAGCATTGCTGGTAGATATATAAGCTGCTGTGCCCTTCTGTAAAGCAATAATAAGGATGATTTAAAAAAGCTGTGGTGTAGGTATTAGATGGACTATGTGTCATTAAATATAACTGTTTCAAAGAAATGTTAGACATGAGAAAAAATTCTGTGTTACAATGAAAGGTAGAACACTATATGGTATACAAATTACATGTACAAAAAAGACTGGAAGGAAATAGGCCTGAGTATTATAAATCCCTACCATTAGTATCTCTTATACAGATTTTTGAATATTCTAACTTTTCTATAATTACTGGGTATTTTCTCATAATGGGAAAGAAATTCTGTAATTTTAGAAAAAGGCACATTGGTTTCAGACAATAAGGTAGAGAGAATTATTTATGGAAGACCCTGGCCACTTACTGACTCAATAAGTGTCAGAGAAGGAGAGGAGGTAACTCCTTTCCTTTGGGATATAGGATTTGTGGAGAAACAAAAGGCTCAGCTTTCCGTCTTGCTGAGTCTAATCCTTTGTGTCAACAAGAAGAAATGGAAAGAGTGTCTCTCCTCACCTGGGGAGTTTCCTGTGTAACTGGGAGGCCCAGTACGCTGCCTTATGCTTGAGACATTCGCACAATCACAGGAGCTGTGGTCTCTTCAAAAGTCTGTGACATTTTCATCACTGGCTGAGATTTGAGAATGAAGCCTGAAACAGGGTTTTGTTTCCTTTTGTAGCCTAAATCCTCCCATTGTGGCCTTACCTCCAGTAGCTATAAGCGATTGGTAGGTGGCGGTGCACGACTGTGGGGCATGCAACATGCACAGGGCTTTAAGCTAGTACAGTCTGGGTAATAGGAAATTAAGCCAAACAACCTAAGGAAATGCTACACCAGTATTTATATAAACATGTGAATTAACCAAAGTCCATTTTGAGTTAGAAAATAAATACACAGGTTAAATAAATGAAGGATAGAAGGAAAGCCCTCTAACTACCAAAACATAGACTTTCTTCCAAATTGAGGTGTTATAACTGTTTTGATCTTTGTGGTTTTTTTTTCTTTCAATTCTTAGGAGTTATAAAGTCCCAAGTGTTTAAATAAACTTTGCTACTTAATAAGTTATGTCGCAACGCCTTGATTCACTTAGCCCGATCAGTTTCTGGTTTTCAAGGTGGTCACTGTCACTTCATCTGGCCTTGATTTCAAGAGTAGTCTCCCCTGTCTTAACTTCCTGAAATGTGCCTTCTTATACCCTGACTCTTATAATGGAAGTACATGAGACAATGGGACCACATCCACTGTCTAATCAGTCCCACCCTTGTGGCCATCTGAGAGTAATCAGCGTGGCTCGGCAACCTGAGTTTTTCAAAGTTGACATACAATTTGAACTACAAGTAATACATCTTAAATACAATGATGTTATCAATACCTTGTGTACCATCTCTAATTAATTGGTAGAATTGGCCTAGACCCCTTTATTGAAAAAGATTCTTTGCCTCAGGTTGGGTTCAGTGGTAAAGCATAGCAGTGGCTGCCGTTGATGTGGGCCCGGGGAAGGACAGCGTTCATGCCAAGGACTTTCCATCGCAGATCTAAGGGCAGCAGCATCCCTGACTCTAGAGAGCTTGTATTCAAATGGAGAAAATATGATTCAACCCAGGAGCAAGAGGGAGAGACAAGAATTAAAAGAAAATCAAACATAATAGTGAATACCGAAACTGTAAACGTCCCAACAAGTGCAATTGACTACAGGGAAAGCTGAGTTACTTGCTAAGTGCTGGGAGAAGGCAGATGACCTTGGTCAGATGGGGTTAATCTCAAAAGGTTTTCTGAGGCAGTACATTTTGAGTTGGATTGCAAGGCAGCCAGGAGACCTGGTGTGAAGTTGGAAGGTTGGTCCAGATAAAGAGGAATGCAGGTTTCCAGATGCTTTTTGACTGTGTACTCCAAAGTCTCAGTGGCCCAGAGTGACCGTGCCTGACCTCTGACCTCCCCACAGTGAGGACGTGTGCAAACGTGGCTTCACCGTCATCATCGACATGCGAGGCTCCAAGTGGGACCTCATCAAGCCCCTCCTCAAGACGCTGCAGGAAGCCTTTCCAGCCGAGATCCATGTGGCCCTCATCATCAAACCCGACAACTTCTGGCAGAAACAGAAGACCAACTTTGGCAGCTCCAAATTCATCTTCGAGGTGAGGCCGACCTCTCTCTTAGCTCCCGTTTTCCTTCCCCTTCTGCCACCCACACATTTCTCACCTGCACTTCTCCACCTTCCTACCGTCCCCAACATGTCAGGGGCTGATAATTCAGGATTCCTTGGCCACTGTGGCCTTGCCAGTGAGAGTCTCAGAAGGAATAAGAGGCTCCTGCGATTGTCCCAAGGGCACAGAGTCATTAGGCAGTCCTGTTACTACTGATGAGTATAAATCAGAGCAATTGTTTCTGGGGGACAACTTTGTAATTTGGGTCAAATGCCTTAAAAAGAGTTTATATCCACTGATCTCTCAATTCTCCTTCTAGGAAAATATTTTTAATATAAAAATTAAAACAGAAAGATGAAGAACCAATGATAACTATAAACAAAAAATGTCTACAAGGATATTCATCACAGTGTTTTTTGCAATAATATACACATATGTATACACAAATATTTACATGTATGCATGTCTATACATGCACATATGTATAGTTCATATCCTAAATATCCATTAATTTGGGCAGCATTAATACACAAATACTATGAAGCCATTAAAAATCATATTTAGAACAATAGTGTCATTGAAAAATGCACATGATATATTGTTTTTAAAAAGACAAGTTATAGGGCTTCCCTGGTGGCGCAGTGGTTAAGAATCCACCTGCCAATGCTGGGGACACGGGTTCGAGCCCTGGTCTGGGAAGATCTCACATGCCACAGAGCAGCTAAGCCCGTGCGCCACAAATACTGAACCCACGTGCCACAACTACTGAAGCCTGCGCGCCTAGAGCCTGTGCTGCACAACAAGAGAAGCCACTGCAGTGAGAAGGCTGCACACCTCAACGAAGAGCAGCCCCCGCTCGCCGCAACTAGAGAAAGCCCATGCGCAGCAACGAAGACCCAACACAGCCAAAAATAAATAAATAAAATAAACAATTTTTTTTTAATTTATGAAAGAAAAAGACTTTATAAAACAGTATGGGCAATATAATCTGAAGTTGGTTTTTAAGAGTATAGTATATGGAGAGGAAGACTGAGAGATACATGAAAATGGTTAGCAGTGCTTTATTTGAGGTGGCTGGATTATGTTTTTCTACTTTCTTTTGACAATTTTGTATTACTTTTATACTCAGCAAAAACATGTTTTTTAACTTGATTTTTCTAGAGGCCATATGTGTCCCCTGAGAATTTTTAATGACAACACATTAAATCAATGATTTAGGAACCTTTGTTCCAGCCAAATCCGAGCTGTTCTCCTTTCTCGGAACTCTGGCCCCCATCTGCAAGAGGACGAACCCTGTGTACGTGTGTGTTGGAAAGGCAGACCTGCTCTTAATCTAGCAGCAACTTCTCATTCTGGACGTTTGTCTCCAGGGGCCGGGAGCGCCTTTGTGTGGGGTGGTGGCCCCAAAAGGTTGTGAGCACAGCAACCTGACCACCTGAAGCAGTTCTCTGTGTAAATAACACGAGAAATTTGACTTGGTGTAAGAACAGTTAACTCTCATGCTCCCCCAGAACCCCTTCCCAATGCTAGGAGTCCTGTAGGGAAATAAATGCTTTGTGTATTTTTTGGTTTGTTTGTACAGAAGCGGTGACAACAGGCCTATAAATTTATTAGCTGAAGCGACTGGAAACAATCTTTCCAAGTCTTGAAACTTTTGCTTCAGCCTAGCTGCCCAGTATTTCCCATCTCCCTGCACCTCCTTCACCCCAAATTGAGCACGCTTGTCTTTGCCTCCTAAACAAGAAGAGCAGGAGACAGAGGTGGGGGCTTCCAACTCAGAAGAATATTTATGACGTAGTGTTTTATAAAGAGCAGATGCAGTACTTAGTGCAGACCGAGACGGTAGGTGCTACAGAGATGAGAGTCCAGGCTTGTTCAATGGCAGATACTTAATGAATAGTTAGTGAATAATCATGGGAGACTTCCTGGAAGTGGTCAACTTTGAGCCAAATTCAAAGGGGAAAGGGCTGTAACACAGGGCTTTTCAGGGTTTAATGCGCAGATTCTCCTGGGGATCTTGTTAAATACAGATCCTGACCCAGAAGGTCTAGGTGGGGCCTGAGATCCTGCATTTCTAACAGGCTCCCAGGGGGTGCCCATGTTGCTGGTTTGAGGGCTGCATTTTGAGTTGCAGGGATCTGGATCAGCAGAGGCTTGTGCCACTGGTTGTACATTAGGAGCGTTTAAAATCACCCCTGCCCAAGCTCCAGTCCAGGCCAACTAAATCAGAGTTTCTAGGGGTGGGGCTTGAGCGTCAGTGTTTTTTTAAACTCCCCAAGGGACTCTGATGAGTTTGAGAACCCCTGTTTCAGACACAGGCAGCTCCTTCCTGTGCCTTTGGAAGGAGATAGAAGGAAAAGGGGAGAAGAGGAGGCGATGCCCGAAGAGCAGCAAGACAGAGGGAGACGAACTGCTTTTAAGGGTTCCAGTAAGGATGCAGCCCTCAGATCGTCCTGATGAGCGCTCACAGGGGCTGAGCACGTGCTCCATGCTGGTGCCCTCGGCGCTTTACACACCGTCAGGTTTAATTCCAGCACAGCCCGAGGAGAAAAGCATTATTACCTCCATTAGACAGAGGACGAAACAACGGCTCTGCGAACTTAGTTTGCCCGGTTCACACAATTAGTAAGTGTAGGGCTGGACCCCGAATCCAGATATTTCTCTAGTAGCCTCTCCTTCTCCAGCAGAGAGAATCGAGAAATCCTGTAGGAAAGAAACAATCTTTCTTGGTACGTCGGGGTGGTTGCCTGTGCCGTCATTTGCTGCTCTGTGTCCTGGAGACAAACATTCTCCACTCTGCTCTCCAAGAGAGAGAGACTCCCTGTCCCCCGAGCCCTGTTTGTTCACTGCATCAGAGAAGGGCATCTGCTTGTGGGAAGAGGCAGGAAGATCGCCTCTGAGACCCTTGCAGCCCAAGACTGACCCACACTGCTTAATCCAACCATGAGGATATCCTAGGTTTTAAAGCTATTGAGAACTAGACCCCCTAAAATTAGATTCAGTCTGTTCTTCCAGCTTCTGATTCTAGCATCCTGAACCGTGTTGTGGCAGACTTGGGGATGGGAAGGAGGAAGATGAGAGCAGTAGGAACATAAAGGCAGTCTTCCCTTCAATGGCAAATGGTGAGCAGGCGGAGAGGCTCTTTGAACCAGTAAGCCGGTCTTTTGAAACTGCCAATCTTAGCTGACCAGGGGGCTGCCTGCTCTCCCATTTGCCCTTTCCCAGGCAGGCTGTGGTCATTATTATATGGACTTATCTTGGCCTTTCCCCTTGACTTTCTCTCTTCTGCCTACGGCTGCCCTGGGGTCTTCCCCTGACTTGCGCAGCATCACTGAGTCTCCCTCTCTGTGTCTGCCCATCCAGACGAGCATGGTGTCCGTGGAGGGCCTCACGAAGCTGGTGGACCCCTCCCAGCTGACAGAGGAGTTTGACGGCTCCCTGGACTATAACCACGAGGAGTGGATCGAGCTGCGGCTCTCCCTGGAGGAGTTCTTCAACAGTGCCGTGCATCTGCTGTCGCGCCTCGAGGACCTGCAGGAGATGCTGGCCCGCAAGGAGTTCCCCGTGGACGTGGAGGGCTCGCGGCGGCTCATCGACGAGCACACACAACTCAAGAAGAAGGTGCTCAAGGCCCCTGTGGAGGAGCTGGACCGGGAGGGGCAGCGGCTGCTGCAGTGCATCCGCTGCAGCGATGGCTTCTCAGGGCGCAACTGCATCCCGGGCAGCGCCGACTTCCAGAGCCTGGTGCCCAAGATCACCAGCCTCCTGGACAAGCTGCACTCCACCCGGCAGCACCTGCACCAGATGTGGCACGTGCGCAAGCTCAAACTGGACCAGTGCTTCCAGCTGCGGCTCTTCGAGCAGGATGCTGAAAAGGTAGGAGGGTGCTGGCCAAACCTGAGCAGGGCTGGGGTGGGGGGCATACGTAGCTTTCTAGGGAGAATGACGGAGACTGCTAGTCCAACATTTTAAAGCTCCTCTTGTGGAGTGTTTATTATGTGCCAGGGATTGTTCTGTGGACCTTGTGTAAATTAACTTATTTTAATCTGGCAAGAGTCCTATGAAGTAGGTGTATTATCATCATCCCATTTTACAGATGAAGAAACTGAGAGGCTAAATAACTCGGCCAAACTAGGAGGTGCAGCATGGCTGCAGAGTCCACGCTTTTGCACTATTGGACACTGCCCCTCTCAGGGCGTGCCGTGCGTAGTTCAAGCCAGCTGAGCAACAGGAGTGACAATGCTGTTACCAGCCACAACAACATGACTTAGCGGTTACTGCCCTGCAGTGTATTTGACTATTGACAAAGCACTTTCGCATACAGTCTTATTTAGTCTACGCAGCCCTTTGGTCCTTTGAGGTGGCTGGTGGTGGGTGTTATTTGATCTCAGGGCCACAATGGCAGACTTGACACAGGAATCCAGCTGTCTTCCATTTGAAGTCCAGGGCTCTCTTCCTGCCATGCCACTTCTTTCTGGAGGTTTTCCCTCAGCTGCTGCACACTTTGTCGAGCAAGATATTTTTCCAGCAGTGAATTTTCAAAGCTTTCCCCTTATCAGGGAGATATGAGAAAGTGAAAAAGGAAAATACCATACAGTGCCTCTTTGCTGAGAATGCAAATGTATCTTCTCTAGATGCTCTCCAAGCTAAAGAAGAGAGTTTACTGTTACATGCACTTTAAGAAGAGTGAAAGGGGCTCTCCTACCAGTTTTCTGAGAATAACACATTTAAATGCACAATACCACTCATAGGAATACCATGACTCTCAGTAACCTGTGAGTTTTACAGACAGCATCTGATATAATGGTTTTGTGTCTTTTAAGAGCCCATATTGAAAATGTCTCTAGGTAGTTTAAGTGATGAAATCGGGATATAAAATGATATAATTATGATCCCAGTTTATGTAAGTGTGCTAGCATAAGTATAGCTGGAAGGAAATTCACCACAATATTAATAGTTTTGATTTCTAGGGGCAAGGCTTATGCTTGATTTTAATCTCTCTGCATAAATTTTCTGTGCTTTCCAATCTCTTATCATTTATAATCACATGAAAATCAATAGGTATAATTTTAAAAGAGTGCATGGCCCCTTTCTACAACAGAACTTTTGAACATCATTTAAGCCAGAGTTTGGAAGAGACATGCATGTAAAGGAGTTTTTGCACAACTTTAGGAGCTGCAAGGTTTCCTCTGGGCTTCCTGAGGGCTGTTTGTCCAGTGGCCGGGCAGCCTGGGTCTGACCCTGGCCTGGCCTGGATTTGGGGTTGCGGGCACTTGGACTACAGAATCCCCATCTCATATCCAAGTTAGGAGAGACACCAGGTCAGGAGCCAGCTGCTCTGCAGACCCAGAGGCAGGTACTTTGACTCCTGTGACCAATGTTGGAACATTTCTTTTTCACTCGAGGTCTCTTCTGCTCTGCGGCAGGAGATCTGCTTTGCATCCTGGCCTGAGTGCCTGTTTCAGTGAGCCGGGACAGAAGAGGAGGTAGGGGACTTAGGTCTCCCTAGTTGTGTCTGAGTTTGAGGCGCTTCACTGCATCCTTCAAGTTCAGGAAATGGGAAGCCAACGTAGGGCACAGACAGTGCCCATCTCCAGAA
The DNA here is from genome assembly GCF_949774975.1 of Lagenorhynchus albirostris. Taxonomy (NCBI): domain Eukaryota; kingdom Metazoa; phylum Chordata; class Mammalia; order Artiodactyla; family Delphinidae; genus Lagenorhynchus; species Lagenorhynchus albirostris. The sequence continues at coordinate 76,055,614 of NC_083099.1, read as the reverse complement.
CAAAACAAAACAAAACAACATAACATACCTTAGCCCCAGAAGCCCCAAGGTAGGGAAGGCTGACCTAGAGTCAGCCAAGTGCCAGCCAGCCAAGCAGTAGTTGTTGCCACACATATATCCTCTCAATTCATGCTCGTGAGAATTGTATGGTATATTATTATTCCTAATTCACAGTGGAGGAAATGGAAATTCAGAGAGATGAAACGACTTGCCCAAGATCACACTGCCAGTTGGACAGAGCCAGTATTTTGTCTGTCTCCAAAGCCCACCCAAGCTCTTATCCAATAACCCTACTATGCCACCACTCCTAGGGTCTGCCTCACGTTACCACTGAATGCTGCTGGTTAGCCCCTGAGTCCCCTGGCCCATGATGACTCTAGGGAAAATCTCAGATCCCATCTTCTAACTCTCATACGACAGCAGGGGCCCTTAACCTTTCTGTGCTCTGGACCCCTTTGGTCTGGTGAAGCCTATGGACCCCTTCTCAGAATAATATTTGTAAATGTACAAAATAACATACAGGCTTGGAAAATAATTTTTGAAGTACAGTTATTAAAATTTTTAAGTATAGCAACATATGTACTTCTTTAGGAACATGTTAAACAACAAGATGGACTTGAAGTCTTATAACTACCATAATTTTGAAGTAGTGATGACCGTAACTGACATTTCAGGACAAACAGCCCTGATATGATATGAGAATGTGTGTGTTTCTATTGATGTCAGAGGCCCAAGTATTGGTAACATTAATGAAGTTTGTTGCCTCTGTTCATAATTGAAGAGGATGCTCTATTTTAGTTAGAGGTGAGTAAAAATAAAGGCGTATTTTTTCCCTGTTCAAATCCACGATCCCTGAATTCTGCGCATGGACTGTAAGTTAGGATCTGTGCTCATACTTTAAAAAGACGTGTATGTGCATGCGTGTTTGTGCACGTGTGTGTGTGTGTGCGTGCGCATGTGTAGAGGGGGAGGGGTGGGGGAGAGAATATCTAAAACAAAACAGAGGGAGTAAAAGGCCGATGGGAAGAGGGCAGCCCAGGAATATTTCGGTATTGAGTCAGTGGCGAAAATGCTGCTCAGGCTTGACCCGGCTGCCACAGAAATGTGCTGGGTGAGGGGCAGGGGAGGAAAACAGTCCTTTTAAATTGCTTCAAGATTAATTTAAAATATCTGTGCAGAGCTAAGTGCCTCAGCCCTTGACTTATTTGGTGTTTTGGAAAGGGGGTGAGGAGGGTGGTGGCTTGGGTAAGAGTTGTGTGTGCATATCCTCATCTAAACAAGGGCCTGAGGAAATAGTTCCTGCATGAGCCACGTCTTAGCCTCCTCTCTGGTGGGAGGCTTGTCGGAGGCCTTTAATTCCAGATCTGGGAAGCTCTTGGCAATTGGAGGAGTCTGATGATCACCCAGCTTCTATTTTTGTAAAGGGGTGGGCACAGCGTCTCCCCTCTGGCCCTGTGGGTGACAGCTTCTTTCCCAGGCCTTAAATAATGGTCAGTGCTCCCCATTTACCAGCTGGCCTTGGGAAGTGAAACAACCCCTCCCCACCTTCCCCTGACCTCCGCAATGACCCTATGCATGCATCCCTCATCTTGGGGGTGGCGGGGAAGGAGCCTTTCTCTCTCCCAATTAAACATTTAGGGAGGAGGGACTCTGTTTTGCAGCTAATTCATAAAGCAGGCCACCCATTCATTTAATAAACTTCTGCTGAGCAGCTGTCATGAGCCCAAAACAAGGCACTTGGATAAAGATGAGTGAGCCAGAGTTTCTGTCTTGGAGCAGCACGTTGTCATCAAGTCCTATTTATTATTACTTATGTCTGCTGTGTGCACCTCGCTGTCCTAGGCACAGCCTCTGTGCTTAGGGAGTTTTCAGAGAAGGGGAATATTGCAGCTCAGGAATGACAGGAAAGCCTTAATGAGCGATTTGTGGGAGGGCTGGGTAATTCAGAGGTGATTCAAGTAACGCACAATGCACTTTGTTGGAAGATGTGCACCACTGCCTGGGCCCTGGGCCCTGTGCCCTGTGCCCTCTGGTCTGTAACTAATGGGCCTGTCCTCCACTGTGTTCACAGAATGCAGGCCAGTCCCTCCTCATTAGTCAGGCGCAGATTATGGCTCTCTTTGCAGCTCCATTTCACAGCCAGTTGCCCCCAGTGCTGCAGCGGACCCTGTGTGATGAAGGTGTCTGCCCTGCAGTCACATCCCATTACAGGAGAGAAGGGAGGCCTCTTTCCCATTAGGGGGCAGTTTATGGTGTTAAGCATCATTAAGTAGACTCGTTGTAGATGTCCCCTTGGAAAAGGAAAGGATGGGTGCTGCTCAGTGGAGGGTCTTCCCTAGCTTCCTCCCCCTTTCTGGGTGCCTGGGGCACATCTTAGGATGGTAGAACTGGAAGAGACCTTGAGATGTAAAAGTTTACCTCCCATGCACTGTAGGAAACCCAGCCTTGTCATCCTGATGCCGGCCGTTGTGACCTCCTGCTGCCCATCTATGTGCCAATGCCAATCATAAGTATCAGAAGGTACCAAAGCTGCCGCACCATCCGCCTTCTAACTGGGGAAGGCCCACAGTCTTCCAGTCTTTGTAGGGAAGGAGAAGTGCTTAGAAGGGCTCTGGGGCATAACTAGACTTAACTGATGGAGGAACATTTGTCTACTTCGCTTCTGAATAAAGGAGGCTGTACTGGTGTTTACCTGGGAGTCCCTCTAATCTTGCCCAAAGCCCTTCTGGAAAGAGAGTATAGTCCCACTTCCTGTAAGAGAAGCCCCTGTGAAAGAATGAACACAGCTATCCAGTGGGTTTCCAGTATTGGAATTATGCTTATCATCAGTTTATACAGCATGTTGTGCTTGTTTCATGTGGGACACATCCAAGGCAAGATCTTTAGCACCACACTTGGGAGGATATCTAGGTGCCCACCTCCTCTGTGACCAAGGTACCTACCCAGATGAGAAGCTCTCATTGGCTTAGAGGGCCTTGGCCTTGATGGCTGCCCTCACCACGCCACCTGTGGGAAAGCTCCCTTTGGAGAACCTAATTTTATTTTAATTTTATTAATTTTGTTTTATTATTTTTTTATACCACAGGTTCTTATTAGTTATCCGTTTTATACATATTAGTGCATATCTGTCAATACCAATCTCCCAGTTCATCCCACCACCACCACCACCACCCCCGCCCCCCGTCCCCCGCTTTCCCCCCTTAGTGTCCATATGTTTGTGGAGAACCTAATTTTAAAGGTCTTCCTGCATATTCATCCTTGCATGGTGAAAGTCTGTTCACACCCACAGGTGCCGTGTCCGTGCTGAAATGGGGCTGTGTGAATGGGGGTTCGGATGTGTCCTGGGGTGCCGCTTACCACTTGGGAGACTGCAGTCACATCTTCAACCTCTGACCCCCAATTATGTTCCCAGCAAAACAAAGAGGAAGAGTTTGGGCTAGCTTGGTGTCTTTCGACCTTTTCCTGATTGCACAGGGCACTGTTCTCATGTCAATCCTCTCTGTCTGTGAAAATGTGTCTCAGTGGGGGAGGTGGGGTGGCAGCGTGTGCGTGTGGTCATGTTGGTGGGGGCTTGGTGGTGGTCGAGAATAGGCTTGTAAGGGGGTGTATCAGAATCCCCAGAGGAGTTCGGTAAAGACCCCCATCCCCCCAAGCCAAATGTGCCTGCCTCTCCCTCTCCTTGGAGACTTGCCACACTACATGGTGTCTCAGCCCCTTTACAGCTGAACAGTTCTAGAGGAATTTTCGCCTTTTTTGCTATTCATTCTCCCCTGTATATCTACAGTTGGCTCTTCTCTCTTCAGGGTTGTCGCCTTGGGGGATGATGGAAAATAAGAAACTTTTCTCAGCAAATAGAACTGTAATCTGTTGAGTTCTTTTCCTGCTTAAAAAAAAAAAGCCCAAGCTGCTGCCCAGGGTTGTTAGGAGAATTAGATGGGATGATGTGGGTGGAGGTGCTGGCCCCCTGCCTGGCCCAGCATCGCTGCTCCCTAGACCTTGGCTTCCCCTCCTTCTCCCTGTGCTGTTTCAGTCCTGATTTACTCCTCAGTCATCTGGCACCCCCCGCTGAGACCTCGCAGAGCGTGATCCGTGCTACCTTCCAAATGAACTTGCTCCAAATAATTTTCAGTGATCCCTAATGGAATAAAGTTAAGAATCGAGTTTTGACAGAAGTTGGCAATTACGATGTCGGTTCATGGGGTCTCCCAAGATCACTAGATGGTGTGGTGCCCCTGGGTGAGGCAAAAGACAGGAGCACGCAGGTCAAACTGGGATCATATCTGATGGGTCAGGGTTGGGAGAGCCGCCACATGGAAAGTTCTCTGGAAAAACGGTGTCTGTCCTTGAAGCAGCCACAGAGGAAAGCAGTTCTCCCCAGGGGGATGTGATCACCTGCTACATCTGAGACACTTGTCACCTCCTGCTGTGCATTATAGCAAAGAACATATTTGTCTTATTCTCTTACAAGCTTGAGGCCAGAAGCACTCCTACAGTCCATCCAAGAAATATGTCTGTGCATTTCGATATCCTTGGAGGTCTGTGCGAACAAAATAATGTTACTTTCATGTTAGTCGCCCTGAGAAAATATGAATATGGGGCCCACGGGGTGAAGAGCATCATGGTAGGCAGCAGGGCCCTGCACTGTTACGTGCTTATTGTGTTTGCTGTGTGTGTCCTGTTAACCGTATGAGCAATTTAGGACATCGCCAGTATGCCCTGTCACTGGGCAGAGTATCCACTGCTGTTTCCTTCCCTTTCCCTCTGAGGTATAAACAGCTCTGATCACTCCCCAGGGCCCAAAGCAGGACCCTAAGTCTCCTGCCTGGGGTGACAAGAACCAGCGGGGCCGTGTGAAGGGAGTGCACTGCCCTCCTCCCTGCCCCGCACTTGGCCCACTGCCTCTTCTCTTGGCCCCCTCTCCAAGCCGCACGCCCCTCGAGCCAGCGGTGTCATTTGTCAAGCTGAAGCACCATTGTAGTCGTTATAATACGAAATCGTTTTTGGAATGTCAGTGTTTAAAGCGTTCTCACACCCCTGACCTTAGAGATTTTCTGGTCTAGCCCTTCCTTTTACGTAGAGAATTTTGACCCGGAGCAGAGACCCACCCAGAGTCACCCAGTCAGTGGCTCCTCATTTGGTCTCCCGTCTACTTTGTGCAGGGCGTGAATGTGAGCCTCATTTTACATGGAAAAGCTGAGACTTGGGGAGGTTGGGAGGTGTGCCTGGGATAGAGCCAGGTAGGCAGTGGGAAGGTGGGCCCTCTGCTCTGAGGCTGGGGCTCCTTCCCCTCCCCCAACACACACACACACACACACACACACACACACGCACGCACACACACACGCACGCACGCACGCACGCACACAGCCTTACCTTACCCCGGCCCTGCAGGAGAAAGTGTACGTATACCAGCGACCTGGGAGGCGGCGGCCAGAGGGGCTGGGGTGGACTGGAGGCTAGTGGTCACCTGACCTGTGTCCTTACTGGCGCTGTGGTAAGAGGGCAAACACTGTTTGGGCCTCTCGGGGGCGTGCTGACAAGTCTCTGTGATTCCTTTGCCTGAGCCCTCGGTGTAGGGAGGGAGGCTTCCAAGAACTACGACCTTCGGGGCAAGGTCTACTGAGTGGTTTGTAATTTCCTGCTGTTTTTGGAGAAGGGCTCCAAAACACCCCTTGCTCCTGCGTCCCTCCTCCTACTGAGGCCTAAACCACTGCCCGCCACCCCCCTGCTGACTGGGCTCAGGGCAAGGAAGTGTGTCTGTGTCCCGCCCAACAGAGGACACAGTGTCCTGTATTATTTCCAGCCTGCCGGTCCTGGGAATCTCTACTTGCTTTTTCTCATTTCCTCCCCTTGAACATTAGAAACATTAGATTCCAAAAATAATCCAAGTCACAATGTTCTGCAGGCTGCATGTGTGCGTGTTTTTTCCCGAAGCTGTTTTTCTCCTCCTTACATCCTTTCTCCCTCTCCTTCCTTCCCTCTGCTGCGTGTTGAGCCCCCGTGTCTGCTGCAGTCACCAGGCCTGCATGAGAGGTGGGTGTGGAGAGCAGAGCGGAGCAAGGAGTGGCAGGAACGCTGGGCACGGCAGCCTTGGCTCCCTCCCAGGTCCCTTACGAGGGCCGGAAGGGGCCTGAATTGTCGTTAGGTGGCTTCTACCTATGTGTGGACCCCATAGCACTAGGCACCCCATAGTGACACTTTGGAACCGAGAACACGGACACTATGTTTACAGTACTTTCCAGAATCCAGGTTGTCACCCTGATTCTGTCTGCAGCAACTTAAGTGAGCTAGGAAAGAAGGATCCTGATCAGAGAAGTTGTATGAGGCACAGGGAGAAGTGACAGAGAAACATTCATTGATTCATTCCTTTGTCCACAGACATTGAGCGTCTGCTGTATGTCAGGTCCTCTGCTAGGTGCTGACCTGTACCCAACCCAAGCACTGGATGGGGGAATAATGTGGGCGAGTGTAAGGAAAATCAGGTTCAGCATTGATGTGATTCCCGATCCTCGTAAGAAAAAGATGGCTAAGAAATAGTAACCACTCCAGTGGTTAGAACCTGGTTGGATATCAAGGTCTTTATTTCTTGCTGGGCAGGGATTAGTGTTGGGAGTCTAGTGTGTGGGGGGAGAGAGTGGGGAGGTGGTCCAAGAAAAAACAAAACATGTCAGCTCTGCCCCAGTAGGAGAAGTGGAAGAAATGTCTTAAGCACCCTTTTTGAAGAATTGAAAGACGTTCAGGTACAATTTATAAAGTGAAAAACAAAATGCATCTCTGTTTTGGGTAGGGAAATTTTTCAAGATTTCTTCCCAGGCATTTTACTTTGAAGAACCCCCTTTCCCTCCTTCTCTTCACCTTCTGTCCTCCCTGCTGCACCTCTTCCGCTTCCTCTCCCGTCTGTGACCCTCTTCTCCGCGCCCTTGAGCTCCTCCAGCCTGTGTTACCCCAGCCTTCTAGGGTGCATCCACTCTGTCAGAACTGCTTGCTTTGCTTCCCTTTTCTGGTCCTGCTTCCTTCCTTGGCTGGTTCCCTGTGTGGCTCAGGCTTCCCACTGAGGACAGAGAGCACAGGCCAGAAGACCCAGCCAAGGCTTCTAGAAAGAGCACTGCCTCTACAATCACAGAGACTTGGGTTTGAATCCCACCGTAGGCACTCGCTAGCTGATTAACTGTCTGTGGCCAGTTCACCCTCTCTGAGCAGTTTCTTCCGCTGTAAAATGTAGATTTTAATACAAGCCTTAGGATTCTCGTATGGATTATAGAAGATGTATAGAAAGCATCTAGTATGCCGGGAGCCGGTAGGTGCTCAGCAGATGCTAGGTTTGTGGAGACCAGCTAGAGCTGGGCCACGTAGATAGAAGGGATCCGGAGTGGAAGAGAGGCGTGGGGAGGCTTTTGTTGCAGGGCCTGGGAGGAAGGGCGGAGAGTACAGGGTCGTCCACAGCAAGGGTACTGGAGCAGACAGTGGGCAGTATGTAGCAGCAGAGCAGGGAGGTGAGATAGGGCCCTGGTGCCTGGAGCAACTAGTAGAAGGAAAAGGAAATTAGAAGCGCGTGCTCAGGTTGGCAAGATCTTAGAACACTGTTGCTGAAGACAAGCCAATTAAATAAGTGCCGGATACTGTGCTGGGAACGGGCAGTTGGAAGATGAGCTGGAGTCGGGCCTTGCCACACTGGAGCAGTGGAGGGGCGGGCACTGACAGACAGCTGCTACATGGGGAAAGTTGGCCAAAGAACCTATCACTGCTGTGGGAACCACAGAAGGGGAAAACTTCAGGCCAGGTTGGGGTGCAGGGAAGAAGGTGAACAAAGGCATGGCAGCCTCAGGGGTATAGGGTGGGTTCTGGAAACATCTACTGGCTAGTATGGCTGGAGCTCAGGCTGCATGGGGAGGAGTGTAGGAGGGTGATGTCCATGCCATGTCGATTACCTGGAGTCACAGGAAGGGGTCAGAAATCTAGTCACACCTCTCCCTGAGTAACCAGGGACCAGAGGAAAGCTGGATTCTTGCCCTTTCTTGGTATAAAGAAAAAAGGATGTTGGTTTCCTCCACACAGAACAGGTGGACTGACTGATCCCACCTCAGAGTGGCACTTGTCTTATCCTAAATATTTCCCTGGGGCACCCCTTGTCACGAGGTGTCCAAGGAGGTACAAACCAGAAGGACCTAGAATGGAGAGTGAGACTGGACTTGGGCATTCAGCCCCCACCCCAGGACATCCTCTTGTGTGCTTTGCACAGGCTCATCTTCTCGCACCTATGTTTACACTGACCTCCCTCCCATCTGCCTACTGAAACCCTACCCTAGATGGACCTAGAGACCATCATACAGAATGAAGTAAGTTAGAAAGAGAAAAACAGGGACTTCCTTGGTGGCGCAGTGGTTAAGAATCCACCTGCCAATGCAGGGGACACAGGTTCGATCCCTGGTGCGGGAAGATCCCACATGCCGCGGAGCAACTAAGTCCATGCGCCACAACTACTGAGCCTGCCTGCTGCAACTACTGAAGCCTGCGCACCTAGAGCCCATGCTCTGCAACAACAGAAACCACCGCAGTGAGAAGCCTGCGCACCACAAGGAAGAGTAGACCCTGCTTGCCGCAGCTAGAGAAAGCCTGTGCTCAGCAACGAAGACCCAATGCAGCCAAAAAGAAAGAAAGAAAGAAAGAAGGAAGGAAGGAAGGAAAGAAGGAAAGAAAGAAGGAAAGGGAAAAACAAATATTGTATGTTAACACATATATGTGGAATCTGAAAAAATTGGTGTAGACTATGTTATTTACAAAGCAGAAATAGACACAGACATAGAGAACATATGTATGGATACCAAGGGGGGGTGCAGGATGAATTGGGAGATTGGGATTGACATATATATACACTAGTGATACTATGTATAAAATAGATAACTAATGAGAATCTACAGTATAAATAAATAAATAGAAAGAAAAAGAAAGAAAGAAAGAAAGAAACCCTACCCTAGCTGAAGGTCCAGCTACTCTCCCCACTCTTCCCTGCTGGAGGTGGTCTTTCTGTCCTACAGGCTTCTGTCCATGCACGGTCTTTATCCATCCCCCTCAAACTGGCCCTGTTCCAACCCAATTATATTGCATATTCCTGGAGGTCAGGGCCAGCGTCTTAGATAACTGTGTTCCCCAGAGGCGCATAGTCAGTGCCAAATAAAGAGTGGACCGTGGCACAGTCTGTACTCGTTAGGCTGCCTGATGGAACAGAAGTTTTGTGAGTGCTCTGGGCTGGCACAAGAGCACCACCTACTGTTGAGTCGTTTCAAGAGACGTTACTCCAGTGCTCTTGCTTCAAAACTGAGGTGTTAGCAAGTTTCATCTTGCAATGGAGAGAGAGATCTGGAGGCAGGGAAACCAGTTCTGGCCCTTTTATACTAATCCAAGTGTGGGCAGTTGAGGTGACAGTGGGAATGGAAAGGAGAGGGGCAAACCCTGGAGATAGTCTGAACGAAAGAAAATGGGACCAGGTGACCAACTGGACATCAAGGTGGAGAGCTAAGGGAACCACAAGGCCTTCGTGTTAGGATGATGACCCCAGGACAGAGGTGGAAAGAAAGCCCAACAACACTTTGGAAGAAGCATGAAAGACTAAATTCAAATGTTAATTTTATCTTAAGGCACAGAAAAGTCAGAGAAGTGGTGATGAAGGTTACCATAAACAGTACCAAGAGTTATCTGTTTATTGTGTTTCTGCCCTACTCTTAGGGACAGTGACTCTATCTAAGCACAGGCATTTACCTCAGTCCTCTGAAGAAGATTGTTAGAGAAACTGAGGGTTTTGAAGATTGGGCTCTTCATTCCTAAGTCTTTCCTGAGCTCCTGTGGGGTACGCTCCACCAGGTGTGGTCTGGAAGCTGGAAGCACTACTGAGCAACTCTTCCTGGACGTGCCTGAGCCTGGCTCCCTCGTGGTCCCCCACCTGTCTGAGCCCCATTGTTGAAACTGCTGCAGGAAGAGGGGAGAAGGGAAAAGGGGACTGCTGGCTCTCTTCCTCAGCTCAAGGTCAAGCCCCCCTAGCACAGACCCCTTCCAGCATAGCACCTGCCCCTCCTCTCAGAGAGGGACTCCTGAAGGGAAGGCCACCTCCTCCTTAGCCCATGTGGAATTTTTTTCCCCAGATGTGCAAGTAATTGCCACAGCTGATTTTAGGGTGCGTGGGAGGACTGGGTGAGAACATCCGACAGACACTCCATTTTTGCAGTAACAATAATAGTTACTATTTATTGAGTGTATCTTGTAGGCCAGGAACAAGCATTAGCTCCTCTAAATTAACTTGCCAAGGGCCAGAGCTCAGTTTACAAGGGCCAGAGCTCAGTTTATGCCTAAATGTAGCTCTGGGTTAAAGTTGGGCACTGTTTTCTCAGTTTGAATTAAATCAGGTTTGACCTCTTCAATTTTACATTTTGGGAAGTGAGTGAACATTCCCTCATGCTGTTCCTGAAACTATTTTATCATCATCTGCGGTTCAGATGGAAGGAATTCGGCCACTCAGAGTCAATATCCCCGGGCTGCCTGGGCTGACTCCTGGCTTGGTTGGTTCTGTTTCTCGTCTGCTTGACTCGCTGGCTCCTGGATGACCATTCCTTCCCCACAGTGGGGTAGCGTGTGTGTTGCCAGGGCTGCAGGAAATTTAGTCCATCCAAGCAAGCAGACTGGAAATCGAATGCAAAGAAAAAGAAAAAACATTATTCAAAGTCTGAATAGGCTTGGTGAGACTTTTCATTGCAACACTCAGCATGAGGAGGGCAAGCCCGAGGACAGTGGCCTTTTGAGGCCTAACAGGAGTCTGCTCTTTTTCAAGGACAGTGTGTGATTTGAGCATGAAGAGTTGCAGCCCGAGTTTCTCTAATCCAAAAGCAGCTTCTTTTTGTGACTGCCGGCTTATCCTGTCTGAATCCAGGGGAAGCGGGAAGGAGCTAGCGTGTATTCAGCGTCTACCACGTGTCATGCGTTGTGCTGGGCACCTCCATATGTTATCTCTATCTCCTCCTTTGTATTTATCTTCTTTGACCCAGACACTGAAGGGTTTTTAAGAAAAAGGAGGAGAGGGGGAAGAGAAGGGCGGAGGGAGTGGGGTGGGAAGGCAAGAACCCTCAGTTGGTAAGAAGTCTATAATGTGCTAGTTGATTTTGTTTTGTGAGATCAGGGCTGACTTGGACTCCTCTTCGCAATGAGATAAATGACTGTATCTGGGGGCCTCAGTGTAGACACCCAGTTCAGGGTTAAAGGCCAATTTGACCTTATTGCTTTCCTTCAGTGTTTCCTCACTACCACTGAATAAAGGCCCAGTTCTGCCTTTCGACCTTTGCCTTTCAACCTAGGCCCCTCCCTGCCTTTCATCATCCCTTCTCACCCCCTCTCACATCCTGCTCTAGAGCTCTTGGTACCTGCTCACATCCCACGCTGTTTTTCAAGCTGTTTCCTCTCATTCAGATGCCCTTCCCGTTTACACCTTTTTCACCTGACTAAATCCTGTTGTCTTTCAAGTATTACTCAGCTGTTGTGACCTTCTGGGAGTCATCGTGCTTCTCCCCGTCTCTACCTCTAACAAGTTGAAGCAAGTCTTTATCTGCTATCAGCCCATCATATACACTTTTTTTTTTTTAACATCTTTATTGGAGTATAGTTGCTTTACAACGTTTCATAGTACTTGTCACACTTAAAGTTGACAGACTGTTGAATACATTTGTCTCCCTCACTAGACTCTGACCTTGATCTTTTATCATCAGTCTCTCATCCAATGTCTGGAATACAGTGGGCGTTCAGTAAGTGAATAAAATATTGTACTGAGCATCATGGGCATGTGACTATTTATATCAGAATTCTTTTGGCTACAAGAAACAGAACACTGGACTCTGTTGCCGTGTTCCATCTTTTAATCCATTTTGTCCCTTTCCCTCCTATTTTCTTTAAGATGTTAATCATGATTCTTTTGAAAGTTTTGCCTGCAAATTATAGCCTGATCATCTCTGGATCTGTTTCTATTGACTGTTTAATTTTTTTTATTCTTAGTCACTTTTCTCTGCTTCATATGTTGAATGATTTACTGGTTATTAGAGATGATGTACTGTACAGACTCTTGATTAGGTTATCCTTCTCTAACTATTGTTAAGTTTTGTTCTGGGCTGCAGTTAAACTGCAGATCGTGATCCTCTTGAGCCTTGGTTTAGGCTTTGCTATGACACATCTACTTCCATCTTTTCTTTAATCCTAGGGTATAGCCCTTATTCTTAGGATATGGGTCTTACTCTTACAGTCTGGTCTTTCTGGGGTCCCAACTGAGTGTCCAGAGTGTTCACCAAAGTCTCTTTACACTGTTTGATTTAGAACGCCTAACATTTCCTCAGCACTGTGTAGCCTCTGACGTTTCTGTTCAGCTCTCCACCTCCCACAGCTCTTCTCCACTAGACCTTCTGGAGTCTCGCCTTGCCTATGCACAGCTTAGGATTTGGCCGAGGACCTGAAGGAAATTTCGGTGAAGATTTTAGGGCTCCTTTTCTTAGCTCCCTCTCTCTTACTTCCTATCACTGTAATTGCAACCACCTTTCCAGCCCTGAAGTCTAATCCCTGGTGTTTTATACCCATTAAGACTGCTGCTCTCGGCCCAGCTCCTGTTTCTGGGCTCCACAGTTTGGAAAATACCCTCAGGGAGAAAGCCACGGTGGATATGGGGCTTACATTGTATGTTTCCCTTCCTTCAAGGATCATTGGTCTATGTTGGTTGTTGACCAATGCTTTTAACTAGTTTACACGTGGTAGAGTTAAGTTCGATACCAGCTACCCCATTAAGAACAGGCTGTAAGTCCACATGAACTGTTTAAATAAAAATGAAAGTGCATTAGAATTACCTGCAGGACTCCTACTGAATCAGAATCTCAAGGGTAGGGCCTAGGAAGCTATATTTTTTTAAGAAAATGCTTTAGGTAGTTCTGAATGAAGGCTAGGTTTGTGAACTATTGTGGTAGATACTTGAGCAGTGAGTTTGGAGGAAAGAGAAATCAGTATGGACTCAGTTGCTCAAAGAAGACATCTGGAGGAAGTGAGACTTCAGTTGTGTTTTGAAGGGTAGAAATAATTTGGATATGGAGTATTTCATGGAAGGAAAGATGTCAACACAAACATGGGGTGGCAATGAGCATGGTGTGGTGTATTTGCATGGAAGTGAATAGAATATGACAGGAAAGGATGCTTGGTGTAGGACAGGGGTGTAAAAGAATAGGGGGAAAGGCAGATGTGGACCAATTGAAGGTGGAGGGGAGGCACCTTGAATGCCAGAGTAAGGAGATTGGATTTTGCAATATGGATAATAGATAGCAACAATAATTTTGTGGTTTTTTTGTTTGTTTGTTTTTTGGACTGAGGGAATGACAGGGTGAAAGCAGTGTATTAGAGCAGTGAACCTGGTGGGGGCAGATTGCTGGGTATAAGGAATAAAACAGACTCAGTGAGATCAGTAAGGGAGTAATTGCAGTAATCTTGGCAGGAGGGGCTGAGTGGTGAGTATCAGTAGCAGTGGAAAGTGACGAGTACATTTCAGAGTGATTTGAGGAAAGAGAACAAATGGGGGGGCGGGGTAAAGACGTGGGGTGTCAAGAGAAGGTAAGGGTTTTCATAGAACAGGCAGAATAGTTTTAGATGCTACTGGAACAGCAAGGGGATATTCACATTGAATCCATGGGCACCATGTGACTAGGAATAATCTGCAATTTAGGTGTGCATTTGGGAGACAATTTGATAGTGGTTTAAAAGCATGGATTTTGGTGAGGCATGGACATATATACACTACCAAACGTAAGGTAGATAGCTAGTGGGAAGCAGCCGCATGGCACAGGGAGATCAGCTTGGTGCTTTGTGACCGCCTGGAGGGGTGGGATAGGGAGGGTGGGAGGGAGGGAGACACAAGAGGGAAGAGATATGGGAACATATGTATATGTATAACTGATTCACTTTGTTATAAACCAGAAACTAACACACCATTGTAAAGCAATTATACCCCAATAAAGATGTTTAAAAAAAAAAAAAAGCATGGACTTTGGAGTCATATAGACTTAGATTTGAGTCTTTAATATGCACCCTGACTGTGTGACCTTGACCAAGTTATTTGATCTCTCTGAATCTGTTTCTTCAACTAGACAAAGGTGGTGATGATGTTATCTACTATCTCCTAGGGCTGCTATGGGGCTTAAGATAACGTGTAAATCTCACTGTGCAGAGCCAGGCACATATTTATTCTTGTCAGTTATTGGGGAAGTTAAGGTTAGAGAACACCCTGGAGCAGAGGAAATTAGGTTCAGATGGACACTAGATTCTAAATTTATCTTCATCACTTACAGGCTGTATGATCTCGGGCAATTTACTTCAGCTCTTTGTACTGAGTTTTCACTACTTGAAAGTTGAATTAACAATACCCTTTCTCTGCATTATTATAAAGGCTAATGAGATAGTCTGTGGAGGTACTTAGCACAGGGCCTGGCGCATGAAACAGGAAATACTATCTGTGTGGTTGAAATTGTGAGCCTAGATGGATTTTCAAATGGACAGAGCTGATGAATAAAAGGCAGAGGGGCTGAGGGCTAAGGGTTGACTGTCTCTGTAAGGGTGTGAGGGACAGGAAAGAAAGCCATGAAGGGGCAGCCAGAGAAGTGGGAGGCAAGTTTAACAAATCAGTGTGGAACTGAAGGATTGGTGAGCTTTTGAAATTAGAGCGTTCCTATTGTTTTTGTTGTGCTGAGACTAGACATGGTGTGTCAAGGAAGAGAGTGTGAGTGGGTGAAAGCACTGGTTCTCCTGGGAGAATTTAGTGTTCAGTAGCGACTTGTGAAAGCAGGAGGGGATGCTGATCACGTCTGCAGCCGGATGGCCTGCCGCTGAAAATGACCTGGTGTGGAAGGCCAGAGACGGCTGAGTTTCAGAAGGGACTGCATCAGATTCTGATGAGAGACCGAGGGAAGGGTCAAGACCTCAGAAAGGAGGCAATTATTTTTCACTGTGGGTGCAGACTTAGGAAAGCAGTAAAGGTAGAAGGTGTTACAAGGAGTTAAAGAGGAAGTGGATGGAGGGAAAACAAAAACAGCAGGGGCGGGCAGAATGCACTTCTGAAAGTTTGCTGATGATGGGAAGGGTTGACAGAATGAAGCTCTGAGCATTTTGGAAGGTGGAGCCGCGGGGTTAAGAGCATCAGCGCTGGAACTAGGCCTCCTGGGTTTGAATCTCAGCTCTGCCGCTTATTAGCTTTGTGGCTTTGGGCCTCTCCGTGCCTTAGTTTCTCAATCTGTAAAATGGAGATGATAATATTGGGGGTTAACGTTGGGGAGATAATTAGGAGGTTATTGAGAGGATGAAGTGAGTTCAATATGTTAAATGCTTAGAATAGTGCCTGGCACAGAGTGAGCATTCAGCAAATGTTAGTTGCTATTATTATTGTTGTCACCGTTATCATTACTGCTGTTATTGAGAGAAGGTGAAAACGAGAAAGGAGAACGGAGAAATGGAAGACAAGGAGAGACTATATACACAGAGTTTGACTCCTCTACCAAGGAGTCTTCTTAGGTTCTACTAAGCATTCAGACTGAAAGACTGCTATGGGCCACCGTTGGCGCTGATCCAGTCAGGACAGTATAAGATGGAAGCTGTGGTTTCCCAGCAGGACAGTCCTTGCAACAATCCAGCTCAGGGGCAAGGAGACAAGATCCATGGTGGGCAGCGGCGGAAGCTCCCATGGCTCAACAACCCATGCCCCACAGAAGCCAGTATCCTCTGTTGGCACAGCTTCCAGGGTTCCTGCAATGGACACACCAGTCACAAGAGTCACCCCCTTCAGGGAAGATCAAGGAACGCTGTCCCCATCAGTTATTTATAGTTTATTGATAGTCCTTCTAATCCAGATACAGTTTACCAATCGGGGGTGTTTTTACCACTGGCAGCATGACTTAGTAACATGTTGGCACACACTATCTTTCTCTGTTTCCAGGGAAACAGAACTGGGGTGTTAACTGAAGTTCATATTAGCATATGCAGAAGGGGAAAAGGTTCTGTTATTTCCTTGCTCACAGTGGGAGCAAATAGGGACATTTGCCCGTTTTATAGAGAAACTGGGGCAGTTCTAGATGGGAGCAGCCTGTTAGGATGTTAGATCTGAGATCTGGGAATTAGGGAATTTGGGCATGGAGCGGGTAAGAAATATGCTAGGGGATCGATAGAATGTCTTCAGGTCAGAGACACAGCCTGGCCGGTGAAATTGTTTGGTGCCCTGGCTGATTCCTGAGGCCACAGTGCTGGGGTCTCCAGGTAACCAGGCTGAGCCATCCTCTGAGAGCAGCTGGATTTATGGTGAAAGATAAAACTGGCTTCTCTCTTATACCATATATACAAGAATGCCAGCGGACATTCCAAAAGCCTAAAGGAAAACAGGCAGGGCCCGGAACACCTTCTCTCCCTCAGTAGATATTTATTAACTGTCTATCAGGCACAAGTCCCAACCACCTCCCCTGTCTATAGACACCAATGTAAGGACGGCCTCCCAGAACCTTGGACTCCCTATGGCCTGCAGGCCTTGCAGGAGACAGAAGAGGAGAGATGTCAAACTCCCTTCTGTAAGGAATTCTAGGAACCTAGAAACTAGATCCAGATTTTGTGTTCCTTTATTTTTTCTTTCTCTACCCCGCTTTGGAAAAGCAGGAAAGCTCAATCCTAGGTGAGTGGATAATTGAAAACAAAGTTGAAGGGTCTTAAGGGTCATAGGCCAGAACACACACATGGGGTCTGTGTGTTGCCCTGTTTGCCTGAGGACATGTGCCCGGGGTCAGCCAGAGTTGTCAGGTGGGGAAATTTGCCCTTAATTCCCACCCACTTCTCACTTTAGGCCCTCTCTCTCTGGGTGTAGGGCTCCTCTGCCACCCCATTCTAGGATCTCATCCCTGGGTCGTGCTCACAAAGTGCCTTGCTTTCTTAATAGGCTGTTTCTGTATCCTGGATAAATTAATTCCAGGATGGGTTGCAGGAATAATACATTTTAGTAGGAGTCTCTCCTAAGTAAAAAAACTGTTAAGAGTCAAAGGGATTGAATCTCTTAATAGTGGAAGGGTTGGGGAGTGGCAGAGAGGATGGGGAAGGGGGAGTTTGGAAGCAAGGCAGGAGGGGGTGAGATCCCTGGTTAGGCTACACAGGGAGGGCAGGAGGGGACAGTGCCCTCAGGCATGACCCTGAGAGAGTGTACGGGGCTCTGAGTCCTGTGTGGGCAAAGGCACCACAGGGCCCTGAGTGTGTGTCAGGGTGGGGGCAGTGGGAGGATGCATGGGTATCCTTGGTCTGTGCAGTGCCCTGCGGTGGCACTGGGAGTGCGTGTCCGGGATGGATGGGCTGTGGATGTTTGTGTACGAGCTGCAGATGGGATTTCCATGAGCCCATGGTGATTTTGCAAAATGAACACAGTGCAGTTTTAAATCCACACCTTTCGTCTGTTTTGTGCTCTAAAGCAAAACATTAGGGAACTATGTGCAATAGAATATGCTCACTATGTAGATTTAAAAATCTATCTGGTATATAGCACTTACCAAAGCATGAAACTGTTGTCTTATTTGAATCTCACTATTATGCTAAGGTTGAAATAGTATAAATTTTTATCCCCATTTCAAGGTAAGGAAACTGAGATTTAGACCATTAACCTAACTTGTCAAAGTTTATAAAGCAGATCTGCACTAGAACCCAAGTCTCCTGATTTGAAGCCTCTGTTCTTTGCACTGTAACACACATAACATTTTATTTTGAAGTTGACTGCACAGCAAGTTTTCAGATGTAGCAAGGTTCTCTGGCAAGGAAGTTGTTAGTATTCTTTAGGGCACAGGCTTTTATGGATGGGTCGCTGCAGTGTCCAAGCAGGGTAACAGGGGACAACAGGTGATACTGGAATGTGCATATTTAGGAAAGAAAATCCATTGGTTGTCTTCTGTCCTCTCAGTCAAGTCACCAAACCTGAAAATGAGCAAATTAAAACCAGTGTAATCTAAATTACAGACAGTATAAAACACTAACACTAGGTGGTAAGGTAGTTTGAAAGTTAAAACTCTAAATCAGATGCTGTTGCTAAATTTGGCAAATGAAGGAAAATAAGACCAAGATCCTTATTTAATATCCTTGCTCTATGAAATAGTTTATGCTTTATTAAAAACAGAACAATAATAACCTTTTAGCTATCCCCATATTTAAAAGGAGAAAAGGTTTCTGTTTATTTTCCTAATTTGCATTTAAATAGATTCATTTATCATTTATTATATATTAAGAACTAGATTTGTATATTTTCACTGAGTTTAAGCCAGCATAAAAACATTACTTTGCAAAACGTGGAAAAAAAAAAAACCCAAGTAGCTTACATGTAACATCTGTCTTCTTAATGAGACAAAACTATGTTGGTTTCCAAACAAAGAGATAAAATTTCATTATTTAGACATGAACTTTCCTCCTGGAGGAATTTTGTTGTTTTATTACATTTTGTTGAACCTACCATTTGTATCTTCTCAAAAAAAAAAAAGACAGTTCAAAATGTTTGAAACCACTGTGGAGACATTTTCTTTAGTTTTGGGGGTTTTTTTTTCTTTAGATTTTTGTTCCAGTGTCTAGTTCAGGTGTCTTCCAGAAAGCCCAATTCAAATAGATCAAATCATAAAATGTCCTAGTTTAGAAAGGGTCAGCTTGTCTGGAGATTAGCAACCCCAGAGCCTGTGACCAACTCCCTCATGCATTTCTTTCATTCACTAAGTATTTATTGAGAGAAGTGGAGCTATTTGAATCAGCCATCCCCAGGCACTGAGGGGGCAGGTGGGAGGCAGAGACGAGGGGGCCGGGTACTGGCCACTGAATGGCCGCATGTGAGGGGCAGCATCCTCCCACCGCTGGAGCGCCACAGTGCCCTGGTGGCTGCCTTTTGGGGGGCAACTGCTCTGTGGAGCCTGGGCAGAGGAGTTCCTACAGTCACATGCAGGAGGCAGGGCAGTGTCCCAAGAGCCTGGATCAACAGACACTCAGTGAATGTGCCTTGGGTGGCATGAATGAAGCCCACTGGGGGGGCTTCACTTTTCTGAACCTGTTTTCCATCCGTAAAGTGGGCCTGCTGAAGGCAGTGAGATGATGCTTGTGAGTGGACATTTTGAACCCTAAAGCACTGGACAGATAGATGTCAAGGCTGAGACTAAGCAGCTGCATTTCTCTGGCTATTAAGAACAATGCCAGTTTTCTTACAGTCATTCTTTGTATTCAAAAGTTAGAAATGTTAAGCTGTAGCAATGAATAAGCATTCTGACCCAGGAGACTCAATAAAACTAATTTTTATTTTGAATGGAAAAAAATACACTCCGTAAGTTTCCAAATTGAGCCGATTGTAAACCAGGATGCTTACCTCCATTCTGGGCACTGCTTATCCCTTGGAAATGAAGAGAAGCCCAGAAAAGGAGAGACTTGCCCACAGTCTCCTGGGTAATTAGTGACAGAGCCAGGCCCAGAACCAGCCTAGTCCTTATCCCACTTAACTGCACACGCACATGGGTGCTTACATGCGTGTGCGCACACACACGTTCTCTCTCTGCAGCCAGCTGTAGTGAATGCAGCAGAAATGCTGGTGACCCTTGCAGGCAACCAGGCTCACAAAAGTGAGTATTATATACAATTAGGCAGCAGATTCAGGCCCAGAGAAGACTTGAGACTGTCCCTAGGAAACAGCCATGTTGGAGAGACCGTGGTTTCTGATATCACATCGACTGTCTGGTCCCTAGGTGCCTGAGATGAGTGTCACCTCCTTGGAGCACTGCCTCTAGCCTCCGGCATAGCTGAACTTTCCCAGAATGCGCAGCCCCCAGAGACAGCTCGTGTGCTCCAGTATGGAAGGCAGATGGGGCGCAGTGGCCTGGGTGCAGACCTCATTGTGTGAGAAGCCCATTCAATGAGGCGTGTGGTTCCTCCAGCACTCTTCGCTCTCGCCTGCCTTTTAACTCACTGTTGTTATTGCTTTTCTTCTTAACTGGCCCGTGTTCGGCTCTCCTTGCTCTGTAGTCCGGCAGGGACCTGGCGCCAGGCAATCTAATCATTCTGATGCTAGCATATAACTCTCTGTTTATTAGCATATCTAAATACTCATTTAACAGAAAATACAGGGAAGGTCACTTCTAGGCCACTGGGATAGACAAGAAAGTATGAGTGAGCACTTTTCATCCTAAGTTCCAAGGACTTCAGGCATTTCAGATTTTCATTAATTTTATTGATTCTTTGGTCAACAAGGAAAAGAGATGAGGGATTATTTTTAAATGGGGTTGAGAGGCAGAATTTAAAAGAACAAAAATTACACAGTGAAGTTCCTTTAGACTTCTGGGGCACTTGTCTTCTTCCCCTCTTGTCCTTAATAGTAATTTTAAAAAGCGCTGCCCGCGGTGTGGGGTTGGCTGTGGCTGGTGGACCCGGGGTGGCGCATGCCACCGATCCTGCCCAGCCTCCGCAGGCACCCCCAGCCTGGAGCCTCTGCTGACACTTGAAAGTGAAGGATGATACTTTTGCCCTTTATCTGTGTAGGTAGCCGGAAGTGATCTGGGTAATTCAAAAGGGAGAATCATCTCCAGATTCAATCCCATTTTATGCCCATTTGCCTTGGGAAGGTGATGTGCTTGTACTTAACCATGGGTTGTCATAGCCTTGGTGTCCCTCTCCTGACCTCCAGACAAAACTCTAACTGCCCACAGGACACCTCCACCTGAAGGTCTCCTAAGCCTCGCAAACTCAGCATCTGAAACGGAACCTGCGGTCTCTCCTCCCCTACCCCAGCTTCTTGCCCTCCTCTTGAGGTGGTATCTTGGGGGCACCTTCTCTTACAAGGATCCAGGGCGCCATGCCAGATACCTGGCTGTCTTCCCTCTCTCTTTCTCACCCTCCCTCCCCAAACAGTTGGGAGTCCTCAGTCCCTTCCTAGCGACTCTCGCTCTGCCCACTTCACAGACTCCACTGTCACTCCCCACATCCGGGTTTCCAGGTTCTCACTCTTGCTCCCCAGGATTACAGCCTCCTAACCATTCTTACTGCTCCATCTCTCCCCGCCAGTCCACATCCCATGCTCCTCTCAAAGCTCACATCACATTTCACTGCTCAGCTTACAACCCTCCACTGACATCTTGCTGCCCGCAGTATATGGTCCAGGTTTCCTAAAGCCTGTGTCCAGGGCTCTCCATGGTCCCTTCTACCTCCCCAGCCACATCTTCTCCTCACATCAGGTCCAGAAGCACAGAAGTGGTGCTTTCAGAGCCCTCTACACACTGGGCTGCCCCACGGTTCTGCCCCTTTGATCTTCCCTTTGCCTGGAGCGCACATCTCACTCTTTCACCTGGCTAATTCCTACCTGAGTCAGGGTCAAGTCAGGTGTCACCTCCTTTGGGAAGCCTTCTCTGCTCTTCCCTCTCTTCACCCCATCAAGAGAGGCTGCTACCTTGACATACCACACTGACCTTTATCTTGATAGATTTCTTTGTTGAGTTGCGATTTTAATCACGTCATATGCCAAGTTGTGCTAACACTGTATCTGAGTCCATGTTTGCTTTCCACACTGGCTTTTAAGCCACTTAAACTCAAGAACCACATATTAATCATTTTTGCCCTGTATAGTGCCTGGCGTGTAATGAGTGTCCGATAAATGCTGGTTAAACGTAACTGAAAAAGTAAATTCGCTTTTCCGTTTAAAGGGGAAAAATGGAATGAGGCTGTGATTCTGCCTTCCAGGAAAGCTGGCGTGATCTTTGCAGCTTCTCAGCCTACACCTGTGCTCCGTTCTTCCCTGCTCTACTCTGCAACTGAGCCGCAGCCTTTAGCTCATCCCAAACTATGGACCATGAGTTCCAAGTATAGCGATCCTCTTCTCCAAAGGTTTAACACGTTTCCTGGCTATATCACTTGACTACTCTGGGCAGAGAATTACAGAAAATCCAAATTAAACCAGTTTGAATAATAAGGAGGATTTCTTGGCTCAGGTACTAAGCAAGTCCAGACACAGTGTGGAGATCAGGCAAGGCTTAATCAGGGCTCTGCTTGTTTCCTGCCATTGTTTTGGCTACGCTCTTTCTCTGCCCATTGGCTTTACCCTCAAGCTGCCAGCAGAATGGGTATAGCAATTTGAGGTGCAGGGTCACAATGACAGTATCAGAGGAAGAGGAGTCATATCTAAACAACTTCAGTTCTGTTTTCCCAGGAGCTTCCAGCAAACTGCCCTTTGTGTTTTATTGTACTGAATTGGATAACATTCCCGTTTCTAAGACAATCCCATGGGTCAGGAAATGTCATACACTGATTGGCTTAGATCTGGTGTCCTGAGAAGGGGTAACCCTTAGAGTGACCAGGCTTTCCCTTGGAATTGAGGTTCTGGTTAGCTCCCCTAAAAGTGAGTGGGCCACCTGTGGGAGAGGTGGAAACCTAAATGAAAACCAGGTACAGAGCCATGGGGAGGAAAATGGCTCAGTGCCCACTGTGCTAGGCAGTATTCACTCTACCCTTAAAATCCTCCTCTGCTGGTTCCTCGTGGGTCATAGCAGAAACGCTGTGAGGCTGTGGAGTCACAAGAAAAGGTGACTGCATTCAGAGTCAGTTCAACAATGTGTGGTCGGGCAGTGTAAGTGGGATGGGGCATGTTAGGATGCCCTGTGGCTTCCAACAAGTGTCTCTCTGTCCTGCTGGGGCAGTAGGGAGTGGATTAAACCTCCCACTTGTCTCCACTTCACCTGTCCCTAAAGCACGCATTGAGGGGGGCGTGGCTTTTGAAGATTTCTAAAAGCTTTTAAAAGGGGAAGTAACTAGGGAAAGTGAGCAGCTTCCTCCCCCTTCTCCTTGGTCCTCTTACTCATTTTCTCTCTTCCCCTAGGCTCTGTAGGGAGACATGGAGGCTGGTGGCAGGGCCTTCTGCTAAGGAGGAGGGCTCTCCTGGGAAGCCAAGGTGTGGGCCACCCCCGACCCTGAGCACGATGACTGGTCCTCACTGGGCCCCAGCAGGAAGGCTGCTTTTCTCCCAGTAGCTCTGAAAGTTCCTTGCTGTTGGACCCATACCCCCATGATGACTGTGCGCCTTCTTTCCCCCTCTAGATGTTTGACTGGATAAGCCACAACAAGGAGTTATTCCTCCAGAGCCATACAGAGATTGGAGTCAGCTACCAGCACGCCCTGGACCTCCAGACGCAGCACAATCACTTCGCCATGAACTCCATGGTGAGTGCAGGGTCTCTTCTCGGGGGCAGGAGAATAACGAGGGGGACGGGGCTGCGGTGGAGAGGGCAGAAACAGACTTCCAAGCTGAGGAGGAGCGAGCAACTCTGAACACGCGGCCCCTTATAGCATCCCATTTGCCAAGACAGGGACGAGCGCGGGATACGTGGTGAGCCGGCTGTTCCTGCAGCAGATTATGGCCTCATTTCTGCCTCCGGACCCTGCTTTACAGGGTGAAAGGAACGTGCTAGGGTTGTAGAGGCCATCAGCCCAGTGCAGGACTAGAAAGGAGAGTGCCCAGTTCCACTCCGCTGACTAAACCCACTGGCATGTGTGAGTCACTAAGCTGGGATGAGAGGCACCTCAGGCTGTGGCGCGTTGGAAACGGTTGAGTGAACTGGGCTGCTTAGACTAGAGAAGAGGAGCCTTGCGGGACACACAGTTGCTGCCTTCAGTTATGTGGAGGGCTGCCTTGGAGAGAAGAGGGTGGAATTGTTTTGTGTTGGTCTAGGAGGCAGAACAGTCCAGGGGACGGCAGTTGGAGGGGGAGGCAGCGCATGGCTCAGGAGGTGGGATGTACTGGAAGTTAGTGAGCTCCCCAGGATGGGGAGACTTCAAGCAGACACTGAATTCAGAGAGGGATGTTTGCTAGCTGTGTGGCCATAGGAAATTTACCTGTCTGTGCTTCCATTTCTTCATCTGTAAAATGGAAATAATAATAGCCACCTTATAGGGCTGCCATGAGGATTCAATGAGTTAATTGTAAGGTGGCTGGAGATGTGCCTGGTACATAGTCCATTATCAGTAAATACTGGTATTATGATAATGATGATGCTGGTGATACAGGAATCTAGTCCAGATGACTCCTGTGATTCCTCGTAAAACTAACACTTTGGGATAGTAATTTTTCCATGTGGTCTCCCCAAGACTTTGAAATCTTGTCTGCCCCTTGAACCCGTTGTATCTGAAATGTCTGCAGCCTAAGTATGTCTCGACATCTCTCTCTCTCCCCTCTGCCAGCTCTTCCTGCTTGTACTACTGGTCCAATAGAATAGCTCCACCATTCCCCGTATATCTGAACTCCAAAGACACCATATCATTTCATCTGGTGATGCTGGGAGAGGGGCAGGTGTTAGAAAAACATAAACACAGAGGATCACAGAGGCCAGAAAAGAAGATAATTTCATTTTCTATGGAGTTGTTTTAACAATGTTATACACTGGACTATGTTATACACAGAAATAATTCTGGCCTCAAGTTTTCAGTGTCTAGTTAGGGAGATAACTCAGACAGTCATGGTACAGCTTGATATGTGCGGTGATAGAGATGCTGAGTGACGTAAGAACCGTACAATCTCAGTGGTTTAAAATAATAGAGGTTCATTTCTTGTTCCTACCACATGCCCCTCACTGGCTGTTGGGGGCTGTGCTCATCGCACTCACTCGATGAGACTCCCAGACTGAGGGAGCAGCCAGTGTCTCAGATGCCAGTGCCTCAGCAGACAAAGCAAGTAGCCAAGCGCACGCTAGCTCTGAAACCTTCCACCTAGAAGTGACGCATTTCACTACCCAGCACCAGTCACATGGCCACATCTAACATCGCGGGTGGAGGTATATGTCCTACCTCCACATGTTGGGCAGGAGAGAGTGGGTATTTGTGAATAGCCCTAATGATTAGCACAGGGAGCCATTGCAGGATGTAAGGTAGAGGTGAGCAGCGTGAGATTTGAATGGGAAGGGACCTCTGGCTGCGGAATAGAAGGTTGTGGGACCAGGCAGGGAAAAGATCAAGATTGACTGTGTTACCAATTTGGGCCACAGCAGTCTTGTCTTCATCTACACGTAAAGACTAGTCCAACTAGTCTTCTATAATTATGTCTCATCCCAGGCTCGCTTTAGTCACAGAGGAGCAAACCGATTGATCACAGGTGATTAAGAACAGGAACTCAGATCTAGTCAGGTTTGATTATCTGTGTGCCTTGTGGATTTCCCCTGGTGAATTTTACAAATTCTGTGCCGGAATCTTCATGTCACCCAACTGCCTGGCCCTAAGGCAGACAAACTCATTTTAATAAGAAGCAAAGACAAACATGATTAGGGAGGTAAGTCTACCATCAAGCCCTTCAAAACAATGAACTACAAAGTTAAACAGAAAGAACCTTTGAATTATCTGCACCACTGCTCTTCTCTGTTAATATGGGTAACTGAGAGTTAATAACACATCAAAAACCTTTCCTCTGACAAATTTACTTCTGAAGTCTCCATTTTCAGGACAAAAAAAATAAAAACGAGGGAGGAAATTTACTGAAGGGAAGCATCTTCTGGAGCTGGGAGGGAGGAAGAGGAGGTTTAATACACAACAGCCAGTTAGCATGTTCCAGCCCATCTCTAGTCTCCCTTTGCGGTGCCTGTTTAGCCTGATTAGGCTGGCTCTCCTCTCTGGCTGCAGGGCAGGGGAAGGGAAATCCCAGGGTTGTTTGATCAAATTGGCTGAACTGGTGCGTTATAAACGCGGCACGTGCTTTTGTTAACTGGGAGGTTTACAGGTTGCTTATTAAAAGGGACTTCCCCTAAGACGGATGTCAGCAACCCAAGGAGGTGAATAGAGGGAATTACAGACTCCTTTTCTCTGGCCTGAGTGATGGATGTTGCTGCCAAGAAACAGATGAATTTAAGCAGCTACTGCTGGAGCCCAGTGACTGTAGGAATGATCAGTTACTCAGGGGACGTGAGAATGTGGATTGTTTTGTAAGTTCACTGAGGCATTTCCTTTTCGGTTCTTGGAAAAGAACATATACATATGCCCACACATCTGTCCATGTAAAGGTACATGCTTTAGGTACTTTGTTTCAGGCTACTTTCAGGTACTTTGTTTCAGGCTACAGGTGAGTTCTTTGCTACTGAATCCTGTTTTATCAGTGAAATAGGCCAGTGATCCCTTACCTTTCGGGGAGGTCACAGACCCCTTTGAAATCTAATGAAAGTTGTGGGTCTTCTTTCCAGAGAAATGTATGTGGACAACTTTTTTTTAGGCATTTTCAGGGGATTCAAGGGAATCCTAAAGCCTATTGATCACCCTCCCCAATATAAGATCCCAAGAACCTCATGACTTCTTTCTTCATTCATTCCACAAATAATTAAGGATTAGACATTGTGCTGGATGTTGGGCATATAGTGGTGAACAAAATGGTCTGTCCTCGGAGGTTCCAGTGGAGAGACAGGTGATATTATATAATCTCATAAGTAAATATATAAATACAAATCAATAAGTCTTATGTTGGAAGAGTAAGTGCTGCTATGATGGAGGATAACAAAAGGGGCTCCATTTAAATGAGGGGAGGTCAGGTATATTTTTCAATTAATAATCAGTACTGACTTAATGCTTATTGTTCATTCATTGATAGTAATTAATGGTCTGTGAATTAACTGTATAAAGTACCCGTTCTTCTTTATAATTTAAAGAACCCCTAGGTATACTGTTTGGTAAATGAAGATGATCTAGTTATAATTCATCTGTTTTTTAAGTTTAGTTTTCATGTCTAGTTTTATATACCAGTTAAAGACCCGACCCCAGCTGAGGTGGCCATTACTGAGAAATAATTGCATATCATTAAATCGTGGAAGCAAAATCAGAAATTTCCTAAATTTTGTCTGTCAATTGGTACCAATAAAGGCTATCAATTATTAACACGTGGATAGTGTGGGAGTATAATGCCCCACTGAGTATGGTACACGAGCAACTCTGAAAGAAAAAGGTTAAAATTGGTTGATCTTTGGCTTTTTGTTATAACATGTTTTTTTGCAGTTTCCACTGGGGAATCCTATTCTTTTGATCTTTAATAATAATAATAATAACCCACCTACTAAATCCAGTAGGAAGATATTCTCTGGCTTCTTATAGTGCCTCGTAAAGCCAGGTTTCCTGAGCTCTCTGGGGCCCTCCTTTTTCTTAATTTCGCCTTCTGTTGTGAAAGGCTTTCTCACAAATTCTCCTTCCCCTGAATGTGGCCTCCTCCTCTGATGGGAGTGTGGGCAGATGGAATTAGGATCGGGTTGTACTGTAACATGCAACAGAACAATCAGGTAGCCATCTATGCTCCAGTTCCTCGTGAAAAAGACACTCACAGGAGTACATACAAACAACACAGTCTTATTTACAATTTTAATTAGCCGGTTCTTTGGGGAAAATAAATTGCTAATGGTTTCTGTCTAGAGTTTTAAAATATGAAGTGATACTCATTTTCTATTGTTACGACTGTGAGGACTCACATTAGTGATAACCACGTGCAGCTGGACAGTAGGAAGCCTTTCTGCTGCTGCATGTTGATAGCTGCTTTAATCCTATTAATTTGCTCACCAGAGGCACATACTGCCACTTGATGGTGTGCAAATCAGACCAATTGCAGCAAAGCCTGTGGTGCTCTCTTTGTTTTGAGGGGAAGTTAGAAATGGTAGCACCAAGGAAAAATCAGATCTGGTGCAGGAGAGGTAAAGATTCTGAGCAGGTTTCCTGACCCCAATTTGAGAAGCCTTGCTCTGGGGTCCTCCATCATCTCTGATTCTCAGCAGCCCCAAACCATGATTGCACAAGTAATTCCCTACCCCCAAACAGACAGCACTTCCTATGATGAAGTGACCCCACTTCCATCACCCACACTCCCATCAGAGCAGGAGGCCACACTCAGGGGAAGGAGAATTTGTGAGAAAGCCTTTCACAACAGAAGGCAGAATTTAGAAAAAGGAGGGCCCCAGAGAACTCAGGTTTTGGGGAACACACGCGTGCACACACACACACACACACACACACACACACAGGCACACACATGATTGTGATGTTTAATAGCCAGGATTTGACCCTGTCATAGCCACAGAGTCTCTTAGTACACATAAAACCTGTTGAAAAAGAGATGAGTCTTAGCTTGTATGCATTAGTCTTTTCAGTACAATTTTTTTTTCAAAGAATCTTGTAGTAGACTTGCTAACAGTGTAGATTTCTTTTTGGCTTCCACCCCAGTCCTAGAAAATCATAATCTCTGGGGGATGAGGCCCCCAAACCTCCATTTTTTAACAAGTTTCATGGGTGATTTATGTACATATTAAAGTTAGAGAACTGTTGTTCTGTGGAGATGTATATGTATTTATAAAATAGTAACACCCTAAAATAAAGCATTACAGGTTCTGAAAGAGAGTCCACTTCTAGTATGACAGCATGAGGCACTATCCAACCTACTCTCCAGTGAAACTGGTGGACATTATTTTAAAAGAACCATTTAAAGTCTCTAGAAATGGTCCTAAGTGCACACAGCAAATGAAACATTTATTCAAGAAAATTTACTAAAACTTGGTAAGAACAGCGAATCTCTGGTATTTGAACCAGGACCCTCTTTCCTCCCACCTCCCAGCTCAACGAAATGGAAACGCTACTCCAGACTAGTGCAACCAAGAACACAAGGTCTCCTTTGCCCCCAGCTCCCAATTGAAGGACTGTCTTCCCAGATAGGACATTTTCTATCCTGGTCCAAGCTACCTGTTGCTGAATTTAAGTTCTAGGTGAGTGTGGCCAAGAGGTGGGGACTCCTTCTTCTGCCTTGCCCCCACTCATGGAGCAGAGGCTATACATGGGCACAACACTGCTGAGAAATAGTGTTGTCTGGGAATAGAAACAAACTACGAAACAGAGAGCCCCAAATCTTTTCCTAAAGCAACTGCATTTATTTGCAATAGAGAGTAGAGAAGTTCAAGCCAATAGCACTCTCAGAAATGCCCTTAGGGAAGTTATGGTGAGAGGCAACTGGGAGAAGATTTCTAGAGTCACTGGAGATATAGGGTAAATAGTAGGCAGGCTGGTTTGCCAGAGAGAAAGAGACTTCCTGGGGCCAGAACAAATCTTAAGTAGTGACCTCAGGAACTGTCCCTTCAAAGGAGCTTGGATTTGATTGGATAGATCTGTGAAGCAGATCTATATTTATACCCCAGGACATTGTTGAAAGCAATAGAGTAATGAGCTGGAAATGAGTGGAATTTAACAGCTGGGTGTGGTCAGGGAAAGAGAAAGTTAAAGAGAGGACTGCGAAGACCAGTGTCATCCCAGGGTGACTGTGGGCATACCCAAGGCTGCATCCCCTGAGGAGCAACATCAGGGGTTTCCCACTGAAATAATCCAGCCAGTCAGTAAACAAATAAGCAGGCAAATAACAATAACAAGCCCCAGAAGTGTGGGAATCAGTACCCAGAGATGCTACGATGTATTATCTAAGTGTCCAGGTTCCAACAAGCAATTATGAGCTATGAAAAGAAACAGAAATGTATGACGGGGTGGGGGGGAACAAATGGATAAAAAGCACACACAGGAAAAAGCAAGAAACAGAAAATGCCTGTGAGAGTGACCAGATATCAGATTTAACAAAGATTTCTAAGTAGCCATTATAAATATGTTTGTTTTTTAAAAAACAAAAACTGAAGGAAACTATAATTGAAGAAGTGAAAGTAGGTATGATTCTCTCACCAAACAGAGAATATCAATAAAGAGATAGAAATTATTTTGAAAAGTACCAAAAGGAAGTTCTGGAGTTGGAAAATACAATCACTGAAATGAAAAATTCACTAAAGGAGGTCAACAATAAGTGAATTGGAAGAAGAACCTTGAAGACAGAGAAATAGAAATTATGCAATCTGAAGAACAGAGAGAAAAAAGAATGAGGAAATATGAACAGAGCCTCAGAAAAATGCAGGACATCATCAAATGTACCATCATATGCATAAGGGGAGTACTAGAGCGAGAGAAGAGAGAAAGGAACATTTTTTTTTAATTATAGCTGAAATCTTCCCGAATATTGAGAAACAATCTACATAGCCAGGAAGCTTGAGGAACTCCAAGTAGGATAAAGGAAAGAGATCCACAAACAAATTCATCATAGTGAAAATACTGAAACCTAAAGACAGGGAGAAAATCCTGAAAGCAGCAAGAGAAAAAGAAGTTGTCACAGGGGAATCCCAATAAGAATAATAACTGATTTCTCATCAGAAACAATGGAGCCCAGAAGGAAGTAGAATAACATATTCAAAGTGCTTAACGGAAAAAAACTGTCAGCCAAGAATCCCATATTCAGCAAAGCTATCTTTCAAAAATGAAAGTGAAATAAAGATATTTCCACGTAATCAAATACTGAGGAAATTTGTTGCTAGCAGACACACCTTATGAGAAACAATAAAGGAAGTTCTTTATGATGAAAGCGAGTGACCCCAGACTCGCTCTTTTGAATCTGTACGAAAAAGACAGAGAGCACTGGGAAAGGTAATTTTATAACTATAAAAGACAGCATAGGGCTTCCCTGGTGGCACAGTGGTTGAGAGTCCGCCTGCCGATGCAGGGGACACGGGTTCGTGCCCCAGTCTGAGAGGATCCCGCATGCCATGCAGCAGCTGGCCCCGTGAGCCGTGGCCGCTGAACCTGTGCATCCAGAGCCTGTGCTCCGCAACGGGAGAGGCCACAACAGTGAGAGGCCTGCGTACTGCAAAAAAAAAAAAAAAAAAAAAGACAGCATAGGTGCAAATTTCTTCTTCTTTCTTCTCGTCACTGATTTAAAAATCCATTGTATAAAATAATATGTATACATTGTACTACTGAGCTTATAACATATAGAAATGTAACATATTTTCCAGTGACAGCACAAAGGAGATAAGAGTAATGCTGTATAGGGCTAAGGAAGTTACTCCAGATGGTAACCTGAATGCACAGAGACAGAAGAAAACATCCAGAAATGATAAATAAGGAGGTGAATATAACAAGAGCTATAAACTTAAATTTACTCTGCTTTCTTCTCTCACCTTCTTCAAAAGACATAAATTTATAAAAAGTGATACAATCTAATGCTGGGTTTATAACATTTATACATGTAATATGTATAATAATGTCACAAAAAGAGGGGAAAGTGCTCACTCCCTCTTGGAAGAGCACCAGAATCACAACTAACTGCTGAACAGTCATCAACAGGAAGACACTGGAACTCACTGAAAAAGATAGCCCACATCGAGAGACAAAGGAGAAGCCACAATGAGACGGTAGGAGGGGTGCAATCACAATAAAATCAAATCCCATAACTGCTGGGTAGGTGACTCACAAACTGGAGAACAATGTTACCACAGAAGTCCACCCACTGGAGTGAAGGTTCTGAGTCCCACTTCAGACTTCCCAACCTGCGGGTCCAGCAACAGGAGGAGGAATTCCTAGAGAATCAGACTTTGAAGGCTAGTGGGATTTGATTGCAGGACTTTGACAGGACTGGGGGAAACAGAGACTCCAGTCTTGGAGGGCACACACAAATTAGTGTGTGCATCAGGACCCAGGGGAAGGAACAGTGACCCTGTAGGAGACTGAACCAGACCTACCTGCTAGTGTTGGAGGGTCTCCTGAAGAGGCGGGGAGTGGCTTTGTTTCACTGTGAGGACAAGGACACTGGCAGCAGAAGTTCTGGGAAGTACTCCTTAGCGTGAGCCTTCCCAGAGTCCACCATTAGCCCCACCAAACAACCCGGTAGGCTCCAGTGTTGCGTCGCCTCAGGCCAAACAACCAACAGGGAGGGAACCCAACCCCACCCATCAGCAGACAAGAGAATTAAAGTTTTACTGAGCTCTGTCCACCAGAGCAACAACCAGCTCTACCCACCACCAGTCCCTCCCATCAGGAAACTTGCACAAACCTCTTAGATAGCCTCATCCACCAGAGGGCAGACAGCAGAAGCAAGAAAAACTACAATCCTGCAGCCTGTGGGGAAAAAAAAACCCACATTCACAGAAAGATAGACAAGATGAAAAGGCAGAGGGCTATGTACCAGATGAAGGAACAAGATAAAACCCCAGAAAAACAACCAAATGAAGTGGAGATAGGCAACCTTCCAGAAAAAGAATTCAGAATAATAATAGTGAAGATGATCCAGGACCTCGGAAAAAGAACGGAGGCAAAGATCAAGAAGATGCAAGAAATGTTTAACAAAGACCTAGAAGAATTAAAGAACAAACAGAGATGAACAATGTAATAACTAAAATGAAAACTGCACTAGAAGGAATCAATAGCAGAATAACTGAGGCAGAAGAACGGATAAGTGACCTGGAAGACAGAATGGTGGAATTCACTGCTGCAGAACAAAATAAAGAAAAAAGAGTGAAAAGAAATGAGGACAGCCTAAGAGACCTCTGGGACAACATTAAACACAACAACATTTGCATTATAGGGGTCCCAGAAGGAGAAGAGAGAGAGAAAGGACCCGAGAAAATATTTGAAGAGATTATAGTCGAAAACTTCCCTAACATGGGAAAGGAAATAGCCACCCAAGTCCAGGAAGCGCAGTGAGTCCCATACAGGATAAACCCAAGGAGAAACACACCAAGACACATAGTAATCAAATTGGCAAAAATTAAAGACAAAGAAAAATTATTGAAAGCAGCAAGGGAAAAACAACAGATAACATACAAGGGAACTCCCATAAGGTTAACAGCTGATTTCTCAGCAGAAACTCTACAAGCCAGAAGGGAGTGGCATGATATACTTAAAGTGATGAAAGGGAAGAACCTACAGCCAAGATTATTCTACCTGGCAAGGACCTCATTCAGATTCAATGGAGAAATCAAAAGCTTTACAGACAAGCAAAAGCTAAGAGAATTCAGCACCACCAAACCAGCTCTACAGCAAATGCTAAAGGAACTTCTCTAAGTGCGAAACACAAGAGAAGAAAAGGACCTACAAAAACAAACCCAAAACAATTAAGAAAATGGTCACAGGAACATACATATCGATAATTACCTTACACATGAATGGATTAAATGCTCCAACCAAAAGACACAGGCTTGCTGAATGGATACAAAAACAAGACCCATATATATGCTGTCTACAAGAGATCCACTTCAGACCTAGGGACACATACAGACTGAAAGTGAGGGGATGGAAAAAGATATTCCATGCCAATGGAAATCAAAAGAAAGCTGGAGTAGCAATACTCATATCAGATAAAACAGACTTTAAAATAAAGAATGTTACAAGAGAGAGGAAGGACATTACATAATGATCAAGGGGTCAATGCAAGAAGAATATATAACAATTATAAATATATATGCACCCAACATAGGAGCACCTCAATACTTAAGGCAACTGCTAACAGCTATAAAAGAGGAAATCGAAAGTAACACAATAATAGTGGAGGACTTTAACACCTCACTTAGACCAATGGACAGATCATCCAAAATGGAAATAAATAAGGAAACAGAAGCTTTAAATGATGCAATAGACCAGATAGATTTAATTGATATTTATAGAACATTCCATCCAAAGAGAGCAGATTACACTTTCTTCTCAAGTGCACACGGAACATTCTCCAGGATACATCACATCTTGGGTCACAAATCAAGCCTCAGTAAATTTAAGAAAACTGAAATCATATCAAGCATCTTTTCTGACCACAAGGCTATGAGATTAGAAATGAGTTACAGGGGAAAAAAACACAAACACATGGAGGCTAAACAGTACGTTACTAAATAACCAAGTGATCACTGAAGAAATCAAAGAGGAAATCAAAAAATACCTAGACCAAATGGCAATGAAAACACGATGATCCAAAACCTATGGGATGCAGCAAAAGCAGTTCTAAGAGGGAAGTTTATAGCTATACAAGCCTACCTCAAGAAACAAGAAAAATCTCAAGTAAACTATCTAACCTTACACCTAAGGGAACTAGAGAAAGAAGAACAAACAAACCCCAAAGTTAGCAGAAGGAAAGAAATCATAAAGATCAGAGCAGAAATAAATGAAATAGAAACAAAGAAAACAATAGCAAAGATCAATAAAACTAAAAGCTGATCCTTTGAGAAGATAAACAAAATTGATCAACCATTAGCCAGGCTCATCAAGAAAAAGAGGGAGAGGACTCAAATCAATAAAATTAGAAATGAAAAAGGGGGAGTTACAATGGACACCGCAGAAGTACAAAGCATCCTAAGAGACTACTACAAGCAACTCTATGCCAATAAAATGGACAACCTGGAAGAAATGGACAAATTCTTAGAAAGGTATAACCTTCCAAGACTGAACCAGGAAGAAATAGGAAATATGAGCAGACCAATCACAAGTAATGAAATTGAAACTGCAATTAAAAATCTTCCAACAAACAAAAGTCCAGGACCAGATGGCTTCACAGGTGAATTCTATCAAACATTTAGAGAAGAGCTAACACCCATCCTTCTCAAACTCTTCCCAAAAAATTGCAGGGGAAGGAACACTCCCAAACTCATTCTATGAGGCCACCATCACCCTGTTACCAAAACCAGACAAAGATACTACAAAAAAAGCTTACAGACCAATATCACTGATGAATATAGATGCAAAAATGCTCAACAAAATACTAGCAAACAGAATCCAACAACACATTAAAAGGATCATACACCATGATCAAGTGGAATTTATCCCAGGAACGCAAGGATTCTTCACTATATGCAAGTCAATCAATGTGATAAACCACATTAACAAATTGAAGAATAAAAACCATATGATCATCTCAACAGATGCAGAAAAAGCTTTTGACAAAATTCAACACCCATTTATGGTAAACACTCTCCAGAAAGTGGGCATAGAGGGAACCTACCTCAACATAATAAAGGCCATATACGACAAACGCACAGCAAACATCATTCTCAATGGTGAAAAACTGAAAGCATTTCCTCTAAGATCAGGAACGAGACAAGGATGTCCACTCTCACCACTATTATTCAACATAGTTTTGGAAGTCCTAGCCACGGCAATCAGAGAAGAAAAAGAAATAAAAGGAATCCAAATTGGAAAAGAAGAAGTCAAACTGTCACTGTTTGCAGATGACATGATACTATACACAGAGAATCCTAAAGATGCCACCAGAAAACTACTAGAGCTAATCAATGAATTTGGTAAAGTAGCAGGATACAAAATTAATGCATAGAAATCTCTTGCATTCCTATACAATAATGATGAAAAATCTGAAAGAGAAATTATGTAAACACTCCCATTTACCACTGCAACAAAGAGAATAAAATACCTAGGGATAAACCTACCTAGGGAGACAAAAGACCTGTATGCAGAAAACTATAAGACACTGATGAAAGAAATTAAAGATGATACCAACAGATGGAGAGATATACCATGTTCTTGGATTGGAAGAATCAATATTGTGAAAATGACTATACTACCCAAAGCAATCTACAGATTCAATGCAATCCCTATCAAATTACCAATGCCTTTTTTTTTTTTTTTTTTGCGGTACGTGGGCCTCTCACTCTTGTGGCCTCTCCCGCTGCGGAGCACAGGCTCCGGACGCACAGGCCCAGCGGCCATGGCCCACGGGCCCAGCTGCTCCGCAGCATGTGGGATCCTCCCGGACCGGGGCACGAACCCGTCTCCCCTGCATCGGCAGGCGGACTCTCAACCACTGCGCCACCAGGGAAGCCCCCAATGGCATTTTTTACGGAACTAGAACACATCATCTTAAAATTTGTATGGGGACACAAAAGACCCCGAATAGCCAAAGCAGTCTTGAAGGAAAAAAACGGAGATGGAGGAATCAGACTCCCTGACTTCAGACTATACTACAAAGCTACAATAATCAAGACAATATGGTACTGGCACAAAAACAGAAACATAGATCAATGGAACAAGATAGAAAGCCCAGAGATAAACCCACGCACCTATGGTCACCTAATCTATGACAAAGGAGGCAAAGATATACAATGGAGAAAAGACAGTCTCTTCAATAAGTGGTGCTGGGAAAACTGGACAGCTACATGTAAAAGAATGAAATTAGAACAGTCCCTTACACTATACACAAAAATAAACTCAAAATGGATTAGAGACCTAAATGTAATACCAGACACTATAAAACTCTCAGAGGAAAACATAGGAAGAACACTCTTTGACATAAATCACAGCAAGATCTTTTTTGATCCACTTCCTAGAGTAATGAAAATAAAAACAAAAATAAACAAATGGAACCTAATGAAACTTCAAAGCTTTTGCACAGCAAAGGAAACCATAAACAAGACGAAAAGACAACCCTCAGAATGGGAGAAAATATTTGCAAACGAATCAATGGACAAAGGATTAATCTCCAAAATATATAAACAGCTCATGCAGCTCAATATTAAGGAAACAAACAACCCAATCCAAAAATGGGCAGAAGACCTAAATAGACATTTCTCCAAAGAAGACATACAGATGGCCAAGGAGCACATGAAAAGCTGCTCAACATCACTAATTATTAGCGAAATGCAAATCAAAACTACAATGAGGTATCACCTCACACCAGTTAGAATGGGCATCATCAGAAAATCTACAAACAACAAATGCTGGAGAGGGTGTGGAGAAAAAGGCACCCTCTTGCACTGTTGGTGGAAATGTAAATTGATACAGCCACTATGGAGAACAGTATGGAGGTTCCTTAAAAAACTAAAAAAGAATTACCATATGACCCAGCAATCCCACTGCTGGGCATATACCCAGAGAAAACCGTAATTCCAAAAGACACATGCACCCCCAATGTTCATTGCAGCACTATTTACAATAGCTAGGACATGGAAACAACCTAAATGCCCATTGACAGACGAATGGTTAAAGAAGATGTGGTACATATACACAATGGAATATTACTCAGCCATACAAAGCAACGATATTGAGTAATTTGTAGAGACGTGGATGGATCTAGAGACTGTCATACAGAGTGAAGTAAGTCAGAAAGAGAAAAACAAATATTGTATATTAACACATATATGTGGACCCTAGAAAAATGGTACAGGTGAACTGGTTTGCAAGGCAGAAATAGAGACACAGATGCAGAGAACAAACATATGGACATCAAGGGGGGAAAGTGGCAGGGGTGGTGGTGGTGGTGTGATGAATTGGGAGATTGGGATTGACATATATACACTAATATGTATAAAATGAGTAACTAATAAGAACCTGCTGTTTAAAAAAATAAATAAAATAAAATTCAAAAAAAAGGGGAAAGGGAATAAAGCTATGCAGGAGTGACATTTTAATATCTCAGTGGAATTAAGTTAGTATGCCTCTGAGGCTGATTCTCATAGGTTAAGATATTCATGTTAAACCCTAGAGCAACAGCTAAGAAAATAACAAAAAAATAATAGAGGAAAAAGTTAGCAAAGATATTAAAATACTACATTATAAAATATTCAGTTAACACAAAAGAAAGCACTATAGAAAGAACAGAGGTATAAAGACAGATGTGACATATAGAAAAAGTATAATGGCAGGCATAAATCCAACTATATCAATAATGACATTAAATGTGAAAAGGTTAAACAATCTAATCAAAGGTAGAAATTTTCAAATGGATTTAAAAAAAAAAGATCCAACAATATATTGTCTATAGGAGAAACATTTGAGATTCAAGATTATGATAGATTGAAAGTAAAAGAATGGAAACAAATGTATTGTGAAAACA
Organism: Lagenorhynchus albirostris; assembly: GCF_949774975.1. Lineage (NCBI taxonomy): Eukaryota > Metazoa > Chordata > Mammalia > Artiodactyla > Delphinidae > Lagenorhynchus > Lagenorhynchus albirostris. The sequence goes on along the minus strand of NC_083099.1, from coordinate 76,017,906 downwards.
GCAATCATAAGAAAACCCAGAGTGACACACTAATAACAGACTTTTAGATAGACTTCAAAACAAAACAAAACAAAAACGTTACTGGAGAAAATGGGGAACATTTTGTAAAGATGGAAGAGTTACTCCATCCGGAAGATATAAAAATTATAAGCATATGTACCTAACAATGTAACACCAAAATAAATGAAGCAAAAACTGACAAAAATGATGAGAAATACAATTCAAAAATAATAGAGACTTTCATACCCCACTTTTGTTTTGTTTTTTTTTTGTGGTACACGGGCCTCTCACTGCTGTGGCCTCTCCTGCTGCTCCGGACGCGCAGGCCCAGCGGCCATGGCTCACGGGCCCAGCCGCTCCGCGGCATGTGGGATCTTCCCGGACCGGGGCACGAACCCGCGTCCCCTGCATCGGCAGGCGGACTCCCAACCACTGCGCCACCAGGGAAGCCCCATACCCCACTTTTAATAATAGTTAGAACAGCTAAGCAGAAGATCAACAAGAAGATAGAAGACTTGAATGAAGAAATAGACTGTAAACCAAATCAACCTATAGAACACTCCACCCAACAACAGCAGACTATACATTCTTCTCAAGGGCACGTGAAACATTGCCCAGAATCGACCATATATTGGCAATAAAAGAAATCTTAATAAATAAAAGGGATAAAAATAATATAAAATACGTTCTCTGACCACAATGGAATGAAATTAGAAATCAGCAACAGAAAGAAATTTGGGGAATTCACAAATATGTAGAAATTAAATAACACTCTCTTAAATATACAATGGATCAAAGAAGTAATAAAAAGGGGAATTAGAAAATGTTTTAAAATGAATGAAAATGAAGACTCAGCATATCAAAACTTATAGGCTGCAGCTAAAGCCATGCTTGGAGAGAAATTTATGGCTGTAAATATCTCTAGTTAAAGAAAGAAAAAAAAATCTAAATTAATATCCTAAACTTCCACCTTAAGGCACTAGAAGAAGAAGAGCAAACTAAGCCTAAAGCAAACAGAAGGAAGGAAGTAATAAAGATTAGAGTGAAAATTAATGTAATAGAGAAGAAAAAACAGTAGAAAAAAATCAGTGAAACCCAAAGCTGGTTCTTTGAAAAGATCAACAAAATTGACAAACCTTTAGCTAGAATAACCAAGAAAAAAAATTACTGGCATCAGAAATGAAAGAGGGGATATTACTACCAACCGTACAGAAACAAAAAGGATTATAAAGGAATACTACAAACAATTGTACACCAGTAAATTAGATAACTTAGATGAAATGGACAAAAACCCAGGCCCAGAGGGCTTTACCACTGAATTCTATCAAACATTTAAAGAGTTAATACTAATTCTTCAGAAGCTTTTCAAAAAAAAAAAAAAAAAATAGAAAAGGAGGAAATACTCCCAGCTCTTTTTATGAGGCTAATATTACTTTGATACCAAAACCAAACAAAAACATTACAAAAGAAAAGAAAGCTACAGACCAATATTGCTTATGAATATGGATGTAAAAATGTCCAACAAAATGCTAACAGCAAACCAAATCTAGAAACATACAGAAAGAATTTTATACTATGATGAATTGGGAATTACCCCAGGATGGTGAGGTTGGTTTAACATCAGTAAAATAAAAAACAAAAATCACATGATTATCTCAATAGACCCAGAAAAACTCTTTGACAGGATTCAATACCCTTTCATAATAAAACAAACTGGGACTAGAAGAGAACTTCCTCAGCCTGATAAAGGGCACCTATGAAAAACCCACAGCTAACGTCATGCTTCATGGTGAAAGACTGGATACCCTCTCCCTAGAATCAGGAACAGGATAAGTCTGCCACTTCTAATTAACACTGGAAGTTCTAGCCAGGACAGTTATTCAGGAAAAAGAAAAGACATCTAGATTAGAAAGGAAGAAGTAAAACTGTCTCTATTTTCAGATGTCATGATTTTGTATATGGAAAATCCTAAGGCATTTACTATCAATTTATTAGAACTAGTAAATTATTAGAATTAATAAATGAGTTCAGATTTCAGGATATTTCTACACACAGTGAACAATCTGGAAGTGAAATTAAGAAAACTATTCCATTTATAGTAGCATCAAAAAGCATAAAATACTTCGGAAAAATTTCACAAAAGTGCAAAACTTGTACTCTGAAAACTAAAACGTTGAAAGAAATTTAAGATCTAAATAAAGGGAAAAACATCTCATACTCATGGAGTGAAAGACTTAAATATTGTTAAGATGGCCATGTTCTCCAAATTAATATACAGATTCAGCACATCTCTATCAGAATCCTAGCTGGCTTCTTTGTAGAAGCTAACTAGTGAATTCTAAAATTTGTATGGAATTGCAAGGGACCCAGAGTAGCCAAAATAATTTTTAAAAAGAACAAAGTTGGAGGACTCATATTTCCTGATCTCAAAATTTACCACAAAACCACAGTAATCAAGACAGTATGGTACTGGCATAAGTATAGACATAAAGATCAGTGGAGTAGAATTGAGAGTCCATAAATAAAGTCATATGTCTGTGGTCAACTGATTTTTGACGTGTTCCATGACCATTCAATGTGGAAAGAATAGTCTTTTCAACAAATGGTGCTGGGACAACTGGATAGACACATGCAAAAAATGAAGTTGGATCCTTACCTCATACTAAATAAAAAATAGATCAGTTAGACCTCATCAAAATTAAGAACTTTTGTGATTCAAAAGTTACAATCAAGAAAGTGAGAAGGCAGCCCACAGAATGGGAGAAAATATTTGCAATTCATTTATCTGATAAGGGACTTGTATCTAGAATCTATAATACAGAATAAGAGAATAAAGAACTCTACCAACTCAATAACAAAAAGACAAGTAACCCAATGGAAAAATGGACAAAGAATCTGGATAGTCATTTCTCCCAAGAAGATAAACAAATGGTCAATAAGTGTATGAAAAGATGCTTGAAAGTGCATGAAAAGCTGTTAGTCATGAGGGAAATGCAAATCAAAACCACAGTGAGATACCTTTTCACATCCTTTAGGATAGCTATAATCAAAAAGTCAGATAATAACAAATGTTGGTGAGGACCTTGAGAAATCAGAATCCTCATACAATGCTTGAGGGAGTGTAATATGGTGTGACCAATTTGGAATACAGTCTGGCAATTCCTCAGTTAAACATTGAGTTACCCTATGACCCAGAGATTCAACTGCTATGTATATACTCAAGAGAAATGACAACATATGTCCATACAGAAGTCCATACATTATACACAAATGTTTAAGGAAGCATTAATAATAGCCAGAAGGTGGAAAAAACCAAGTGTCCATTGACTGATGAATGGATAAACAAAATGTGGTGTATACATATAATAGAATATTATTTGGCATAAAAAGGAATGAAGTGCTGATACATGCTCTAACATGGATGAACTTTGAAAACATCTTACTAAGTGAAAGAATCCAGTCACCAAAGACCACATATTTATATGAGTCCATTTATATGAACAGTCTAGAATAGGCAAACCTATAGAAACAGAAAGTAGGCTTGGGGTGAATGGAGCATAGAGGAACAGTAGTGAAAGGAAAGGGTACAGGGTTTCTTTTGATGATAAAAATGTTGTAAAATTGACTGCGATGTTGGTTGCACATATCTGTATACCAAATACTATTATACTAAAACCCACTGAGTTATATACACTGAGTTTAAATGGGTGAATTGTATGGTAGGTGAATTATATCTCAATACAACTGTTAAGAAGAAGGAGGGGAGGAGGAGGAGAAAAAGACAACTGGAGAGTGAATGTTTTGTAAATGGGTTCCCGCTACCTTTAAGATATAATCTTCTTAATGGTTGCAGGTAATGACCATGACAGAGCATGGGCACCAACCATGGTGGTGTTGGCAAAGCTGAGATAGGAGGCTCTGTGTGCACCACTCAGCACTCACTCATTGGTGTATTCAACAAACTTTTGATGTTGTGTTCTCTTTGCTCTTTGCTGGACACTAAGAACAGCAAGATTCACGAGACACAAAGCTGCCTTCAAGGAGCTTGCAGTTTAGCCATCCTTAAATTTCATATGCCTGATGTAGGAGAATTTTGCCCACTAGGATATAAGCTCTAAAGGACAGAGCTTTGGGCTTCCCTGGTGGCGCAGTGGTTGAGAGTCCGCCTGCCGATGCAGGGGACGCGGGTTCGTGCCCCGGTCCGGGAAGATCCCACGTGCCGCGGAGCGGCTGGGCCCGTGAGCCATGGCTGCTGAGCCTCCGCGTCCGGAGCCTGTGCTCCGCAACAGGAGAGGCCACAACAGTGAGAGGCCCGCGTACCGCAAAAAAAAAAAAAAGGACAGAGCTTTGTTTCATTCACGCCCATATCTCCAGGGCCTGTAACAAGGCCTGGCACCTAGTAGGTGTCTAATAAATGCTCATTGAATGAATAAGATATTAAGCATGCTACAGCATCTGTTACCAACCTGGAGCAGAGTTTGGCAGCGAGGATGCAGAACTGGCAAGGCATGGCCTTTACTTTTGAGGGAACCCCACAGGACATGACTTGAGCAGAAGCTGAACAGCCATGAAAAGAAGGTGAATGAGAGCAATAGTTTCCATCAGGGGTGGGCCTGGGAACCAGGATGCTTACCAGGTTGCCCAGGTGATGAACAGTAAAGTCCAGGAACCACTGGATGGTCTTTTAAGTTCCACCTGACCTCAAGCATCTTTGTTTCCGAGGTTCTAATGCTAAAGATGGAAGTAAAGCCATTAAAATGTGTCCTTCCCTGACAAGAATGAACGTGATCCAGTGTTTTCTGTTAGCGCTGAGATTCCCTAAGGCAGGGCTTCTAAGGAAACCTGTGCTTGTAAAATGCTTCATGTATCACCAACCAGACCTATTCTTACTAATCGAGTTGAACAGGATGCAGTGTTTGTATCTCCACAAACAGCCTTGTGGGTGGAATTTCCATTTTCTTCTAACTCAGTGGGAGGATTAGATTTATTTTCTGATCTGCTCAGGATCCATTTATGATCCTTGCTCTTGGCACCATTGTCAGCATTAGAATTGTCCTAAGGAGAAAGGAGTATGCTTTGAACTAAGCCCAGTGAAGCTGGTCCACATGTCTAAGGCAGCAGCCCTTCATCCTGATGGCCCACTGGAGTCACCTCGGGAGCTTTGAAAAAACACCACATCTGGGCCCCACTGCCCTGGACTCTGATTTAACTGTGCTGGGATGTCTCCCAGGAAACCTGTACAAGGTGGAGAACCAGACTGAGAATCACTGAATCAGGTGGAGAAAATAAGCCAACTGACATTAGCCCTAGGGTCAAACTCTAAAGCTATTGGATAATTAACCTGTGGAGTTGGAGGACTTCCCTTCAAGGTCAGGAGTATCCAGGGGGAAAGAGTATCTGTCTTTACTCTCTGTTCCTTGCTCCCTACTCCAGCCTCTCCAAGGTGCCCCATTTTCCTTTACCCACCAGACTCTAATCAGCCATGTTTTGGGGATTGGCCCCTATTCAAACCAGAAACAGAGGGAAGCTCCTTGGCAGAAGCAAAGCATCACTCTGTACCACTCAGTATCACCCTGCTGCACAATGCTGGCTCCCCTCACCTTGCTGCCCAGTCACGTGGCCTAGGTCCCTTCTGAAAGGCTTCTCTGAGCTGACCTGCAGGGCTTGGCTGACTCGTGGCTGGCACTGGCCTGGTTCAGCCTTCTCTCCTGATCATTCACCCCCTCCAGCGCACAGGTTTCCCTCCTCTCCCACCTCACTCCTGGTTCTCTGCCCTACACCCTTGGTACCTTTCTAGCTTCAGTCCACTACTCTCGGGGACCCTCTGTCAGCATGTCCCTTACCCTCAGGATATCTTCTGTGCCCTCTGGGTGTTTACCCCCTGAGCCTTGTAGCTCAATTTACCCACACACTTTGACATACATGCAGCCAGTGCCTGCTCTCTGCCAGGTCTGTAGCTGCCAAGGAGTTAATTTGTCTGAAATTCAGCCAAAGCTGACTCATGCCTCTTCTCTGAGGTCTCCTGGAGCCGAATGAAAGGCATGAAATGGTCTGTGAAACCTAGCACGTCAGATGAGATAATGTACACGAAAGGTCTTAAACTGTAAGGCATGACACAAATATGAAGTATTGATAATAATAAGTAGCAGCAACATTGCATATGCCTTTCTGGAGCGTGGCTGGTAGCCGACCAGGAGTACCAGACGAGGGACAGAGACTGATCAGGGACATACAGGCAAGACGTTTACAAATCAGAAGATTCAGAACTGAGAGGTCAGGACTAGATAGGCAGATGAGAAGGGAGCAGTGCCAAAAAAAAGAAAACAAAACAGAGGTCAGGGTTCGCGACCCAACCAAAGGCCCAGAAATGAGGAAGAACTAAAGGATTTCCATCAGCAAGTCCACTTGGCTCTGCCCTCAAAGTATATCCAGAATCTGGCCACTTGTTACCACTTGCACAGCCGTTACCTGCCTGGACTATTGTAGTAGCTCCTATCTGGTCTCCGTGCTTCCACCTTTGTTTCCTTGCAGTCCATTCTTAACATAACAGCCCTAGCGATCCTGCCAAAAGTATGTCACTCCTGTGCTCAGAATGCTTTAATCCTTCTTAGGATAAAAGCTGAAGTCCCTTACCATGGCTTACGAGGTTCTGTGTGGTCTGGACACCCGTTACCCCTCCAATCTCATCCTCTACCACCTACTCATCTGCTCCAGTCACCCTGGGCTTCTTGCTGTTTCTTGAATGCTTCAAGGTCATTCCTGCCTCGTGGTCTTTGCCCCTGCTGTTTCCTTACCTGGAGCCTCTTCCTGGCTGTTCATTCTCTGACTTCATTCAGGGCTAAGCTCCAGTGTCACCCTCAGTTTCAGGGGTCAGCCTGCCCTGACTTCTCTATCTTAAGTAGCACTTCCCAGCCCCACCATGCTCTATCCTTTTCCCAGCTGTATTTTGTATAGCACTGAAATAAGAAATATATAGTAGATATTACCTTATTGTCTGACTCTTCTAAAATGTAAGCTCCATGAGCATAGGAGTTTTGTCTGCTTGTTCCCTGCTTGCACAGTGCCTTGAATTACTGGATGAATGCTTGAATAAACGAATAGGATCGCAGATTTAAGACTCTGACAATAAATCATGATATTGAGTAAAGGGGCAAAGAACTGCCTTAATCCTGAGCTTTACTGTGTTTCTGTGGAGACAGGAACCTGTTCCTCAAGGTGACTGGCCTTGGATTTACAGGTAGAGATGATTCTTCCAAGGAGGGAGAGGACAAGAAAAGTCCACCTGCCAGGCTCCTGCCCATTCTGGAGCTGAGCTGTTCTGGGAATTCCAAGGGCAAGTCAAGGACCCCAGTGGGGAGGCTTCAGAGAAGTAGAAATTTTTATTGACTTCTCTCTCCGGGAGCCCTATTCTTCTGGGATATGAGTTTGTGAATTTTTGGGAGCAATTTCTCTTCATCATCTCCCTTGAGGGACATCTTTGGTTGGTTCAACTGCTTTCACATTTATGGCAAAGTAAAACAGCACAGTGGGAAAGAACAAGGGCACTTGGTGCTAACCGTGGCTCTGTATTTCCTTCCTAGTTGTGAGATCATAGGCAAGTTATTTCAGTTTCTCAGAGCCTCACTACCTCGTCCATAAATGGAGGATAGTATTGGTACCTTTGCCAGGGATGTTGTAAGGATGAAATGTGATCATGCATTTTAAGCACAACATTTGGCATGATGTTATGCTTGGCAAATGTTCAGCTCTTATCACTGTCAGGGTCAGGAGTGGTAGAAGAAATAGTTCTCCTTGTTCGGGACCTCTCCTCATAGTTCCCATCTGTAGAGCATCTCAAACTTTAATGTGCATACGTATCACTTGGGACAATCTTGTTAAAATGCAGATTCTGATCCAGAAGATGGGGAAAGGGCCTGAGATTCTGCATTTCTAACCAGTTCCCCGGTTGCACTGATGCCAGGACCAAGCTCTGAATAGCTAAGAGAAATGCAGAAGAAAGGCCTGGGAAATAAAATACTGGTGAATGTGTTTCTGTGAAGTTTTATAGCCTCTCATTCCAACCTTAAAGGCAGCCTGAAATTATTACATCCTAACTCAGAAGAGCTACATTGTTTCCAGCCTCTTTCCCTGCTGGCCTCCCTGAATCTAATTCCAGCTGTACCCATCCCTCCCTACCATTTCAATCCTGCAATAATGCCTCATACAAAGACACTCACCCTTTTAAGGAAGTTTCACTCAGAGCTGCGAGAGGAGAGACAGAAGGCTTTCTCTTTTACTTAAATCTGCTCCTGGGTTTCCTTGGCCCTCGGACATATGGCCAGGCGTTTGTTTTCATGGCTGCTTAATGGTTTGTAAGGCAATTGCTGGAGGAAACACTGCTACAGCAAGCCAGGCAAGAGAGACAGAGGGATTCACAAGCCAGTGTTATCTTTGCTAAGCACCAGGGCTGCTCCAGCTTCCTTCCTCTCTCTGCCCGACAATGACAGATGGCTTCCACATGGTTTGACCTACTGTTTGGCCAGCCCTGACCAGATAGTCATCCATCAGCTGCCCTGTTTTGTTCCCTAGAGGGCACCCTGTGGTTTGAGAGAGGCAGAAGTTAGAGGTTTCGTTTAGATCTCACCACATCTCATAGCTATTGTAGTAGAGTTTCAAGTGTGGACAGTTCTTATTCCAGATGTTCCTATCCCGGTGTCCATATGTTTCGAGGTGGGATCAGCAGGTTTACATGGTAATGTTCAACTAATTAATCATAAGCTGATGCTTTAACAGCTTCAGGACCCAAAGTGGGTTTCATACTAGCAAAGATGTAAGCGATCATATGGTACTATTAATCTGGAAAAAGGAGGTGAGGTTCAGCTTTTTCCATTGCTTTGGCACAATCTATTTCTTACAGATTCTGAATGTTACTCATGAAGCCTCTGAAAGCTGTATGGGAAAATATCCAAATAATTCTCCTCATGGCTCTCTTTGAGTGTTACAAAACAAAAACTTAATATTATCTGCAGGGCATGAGAAAAAGGTAGTATAAGCAGAAGGATGATGCAGACTAGGAATCAGGAGACCTGAGTCTAGTTCCAATTTGCCTCTCTTTTTGTGACTTTGAATATACCACTTAATTGATCAAACAGATTTTTTAATCACCTACTAGGTGGATTCAAGCAAGAAATATCTGGGTTTTATTATTATTTTTTAACTGTAAAATGAGATTATCATATGAACTTGGCTTCTAAAAACTTTAACTGAAGTGTGTTTGTATTCTCTTCCTTCTTAAAGCATAATTTGCTCACTAAAACTTGCCTATTTCACTTGTACATAAATTGTACTTTACTTGTAAAACAAATGCTTTACCAAAGTAAAAAGATACAGGGACATTTGAGTAGTTACAGCTTTCATGGATTGCAACCTGACCAAATCTATTAAAATTAAAGATACAGGGGGCTTCCCTGGTGGCGCAGTGGTTGGGAATCTGCCTGCCAATGCAGGGGACACGGGTTTGAGCCCTGGTCCGGAAGGATCCCACATGCCACGGAGCAACTAAGCCCGTGCCCCACAACTGCTGAGCCTGTGCTCTATAGCCCGCGTGTCACAACTACTGAGCCCGCACGCCTAGAGCCTGTGCTCCGCAACAAGAGAAGCCACCGCAATGAGAAGCCCGTGCACTGCAACGAACAGTAGCCTCTGCAGGCCGCAACTAGAGAAAGCCGATGCGCAGCAACAAAGACCCAATGCAGCCAAAAATAAACAAATAAATAAAATAAAATAAAATAAAATAATAATAAATTAGGGCTTCCCTGGTGGCGCAGTAGTTGAGAGTCCGCCTGCCGATGCAGGGGACACAGGTTCGTGCCCCAGTCCGGGAAGATCCCACATGCCGCGGAGCGGCTGGGCCTATGAGCCATGGCCGCTGAGCCTGCGCGTCCGGAGCCTGTGCTCTGCAACAGGAGAGGCCACAACAGTGAGAGGGCCGTGTACCACAAAAAATAATAATAATAAATTAAAAAAAATTAAAGACACATTAAAATAATTTTTAAAACTAAAAAATATTTTAAATACCAAATCTATTATTGGTTTGGCCAAAAAGTTCGTTCGGTTTTAAGTAAAAATAAAGACGTTTTTCGTTTTCACCAAGAACTTCATTGAACAATGTATTCATTAACCGAACGAACTGTTTGGCCATTAAAAATAAACTGCAACCCCTAGCATTATTTGTAGAGGGGGAAAAAAAAACAAAAGCAAAAACTAGAAACAACCTTTGTGTGTCAGTAAAGAGAATGAGTTTGATAAAATTAGAAGGTTGAACATAAATTCTCCCTTAGCTCCATCACTCATAGACATGTGGTGTTTTGACTGGGGAGGGAAAGGGCTGGGGGATAAAATAATGTATATATCCTCTGTATAGTTTTAAGAACATTTTACCCCAATTACTGTGTGTGTATATATATTTATATATATATATATATAAAATCTCAAAATTATTTTTTAAAAAAGCTTCTCTAAGGCTTCCCTGGTGGTGCAGTGGTTGAGAGTCCGCCTGCCGATGCAGGGGACATGGGTTCGTGCCCCGGTCCGGGAAGATCCCACATGCCGCGGAGTGGCTGGGCCCGTGAGCCATGGCTGCTGAGCCTGTGCATCTGGAGCCTGTGCTCCGCAGTGGGAGAGGCCACAACAGTGAGAGGCCTGCGTACTGCAAAATAAATAAATAAATAAAATAAAAAAGCTTCTCTATACACAAGAGAATTAAGATGAGAAAAAGACCCTAAAGAAAAGTCTCCCCTCACCCCGCTGCCACTATGCATATTTAGTACAAAATAGCGTTCAGTAACCTTTGGGTGTGCTTCCCTGGTTTGCATATTTTTCTCAGCTGAGGCTGTACTGTTTATGTATTTTATAGTTCACATTTTGATTTAACATTCGCTTTGCATTTGACCCAAATGATTTTGCTGAGTACCCTGGCCCTTGGCCGGCTGTTTGCCTGGCCTCCCTCCCTGGAGTTTTGGATTTGGAGAGACAAGGTCTCCAGGGCTTGTCTAGAGGACTGAGCCGCTTTCAGGAAAGTGGCCCCTCTGTGGTAGTTGACCTCACCTTCTGTGATGATCTGACAGATCACAACTTCTGTTTTCATGAGGATAATTTAAAAGCTGCAGCCCCGTTGAGCAGAATGGAATTGAGAACCCTGTGCCCAGGACTCATTCCTTGCAGAGATGAGACAGCTCTTCAGTGACTCCCCTTTGCTGTGCTGGAGGTGAGGAGGAGAAACGTCCCCCCTGGACAACAAAGTGATGGGCCGCCACGCCTGGCCTGGGGAGGAGGTTTCGGCCACCTTTTGCAGTACAGCCAGTGATAAGGAGATGGATCTGTTCCCTTGTGTGAACATGGGACATTCCCACTTCTGGGTGCTCTGGGTGTGGCTCACACATGTCAAGGTAGTGGAGACACCTTAAGAAGGCTATCCCAAGAGACAAAGGCCTCCATTTTTCTGACTTAAGGTTGAAAGGGCATGGATCACAGAGCTAGTCACTGGCTGATTCTGAACTCTCCAATCTTTCTGGGTCAAAGACAGACCTGTGCACAGTTCAGGGCCCTAGACTCTTGAATCCTAGGGGTAGGGCATCTGCCAACACAGGGGCTGTAGTTTGCAGGGCAGTGGCCTGACAGGCAGCTAGGCCAGCTTTGCCTGATGTGGGGCTGGGCCCATGTGGCAGGCCCCTGTGCAAGGGAGTGTTCCTCAGGAAGAGTAGGGGACTTTGTGGCAAGCTTTCTGTGAAGTACAGTGGGACTCTGGACTCATTGGAATATTTGTCTCTAGTTGGAATAGTTAATAGATTTTTCTTTTGTTTTACTTTTTACTAATACTTTGATTTGGTTTGCAATTAACTTGGAGAGTTAACACCAATGTGCTGGAATTGGATGTGGGAAAAGATATGACATTCTTTGAGTTATCAGTTATATGCCAGGCAACTGGCCGGATGCTTTATGTTATCTCATGTAACCCACAGGAGGGAGTTTATGATTCAGGGTGGGGACCTACAACCACAGGAGTGTAAAATTCACTCCTTATTTTAGGAGTGAAGTGAATGGGATTCAAATAATACATGTACTCAGAAAGGATCTGCTCTTACAATCAGCCCCTGACACAGACCCTAGGTTACCAAAATGATAGCTTGCATCAAATGATTATTTCTAGAAGAGCCAGTGTCTCTTTCAGAGTATACCACATAAGAGACTACATTTAAAGAGAAAATTTAACTGGGTTTTTAAGTGGAGAGTTATCATTATCTTGCAAGCAACTTTGCATATTTTTGTAGCCAGTCAGGGCAGCCAGGAGCCAGGTTCAAAGTGAGAGCCTTTGGCAGGGCTGAAAACTTTCATCAAGCTTCAGCTGGGTTAAAAAAAAAAAAAAAAAAAAAAAGATTCTGCCAAATCCTTCTTTCAGCAGAATGACTTTGTTCCATAGATTTCAGTTAATCACAGCAGGAGACAAGACCTCAGGAGAAGGGTCTAGCCATCCATCCTGTGATCTCCACTTAATGGCTGCAGGAGTGAAATGAGAAAACAGAGAATTTTGTAGGCAACAAAAGTGGGGACAGGGTGTAAATATAGAGGGTTTTGAGTTAGGAAGATTCTGTTGGAATTTAGTTATTTTTCCTATTTGTGACCGAAATGATCGGAAGAGAGCCTTTGAGGGCAGATAGGGTGGGATGGAGGATGCAGCAGGCCAGGCTGCAGGTGCATTGCATTCTGCAGGGTAGATCGTGTTTAAACCTTGGACAGTGCAATACTTTGAATAATGATAATAATAATAGCAGCACTGATATGGTGGGAGGGGTTTAAATTCATAAAGCAGTTTTGAGGTAAGAGTTTAAGAAGATACTCACTAAGCTAGAATTATTAGTCATGTTGTTAATTTCTGACCAGGGAAGCTGGTTAGTCTAGGCAGCTCGGCTCAGGGGAAGGGGCTGCAGAGAAGAGGGGGAGGGGAGCAGCTGGCCCTTGGTCACCCAGCTCGAGCTGTGGCCCTGGCACGACAGTGCAGAAAGCAGAGCTGGGCTGAGGGGCTGAGGCATGTGGACAGCCGAGGCTGGGCTACATGTCCCTCTGGGGTGGGCCGCACTGCTCTTCTTGGTCTCACTCCACGTAGGTGTCCCCTTGCCAGCCCTTTAGTGAACAGAGCAGTTTTTTGAAAGCATAAACCAGATCACGTTCCTCTTCTGTTTAAAACCATCCCATTGCACGTGGACACTTGACAGCTTTGTCTCCCTTGTTGCTTCAGTATATGCCCCACCTCCTCCATAGAATGAGGTCTAGATATAGTCAGTATTCCCCCAGGCACTGGAGATGAGACAGAAGAAGACTGTGACCGCCTAAGTTCTCTCTACGTTCCATCTGCGTGCCCTCCATGAACAGGGTACACCTGGAGGCCTGGTTATATGGCGCCGACACTGGACACTGCTTACTCAGAAATGGAATGTCTGAGATCTTTAGTTCATCTTACAGCTGAGGAAGCTGAGGCACAGAGGAGGCAAGTGACATCTTAAGCGAGTGCCAGGGCTGGACGAGAACTCACATCTGACTCCTGACCCGGCAACGCTGATGCCCTCGACTGACGGACAGCTCTGCAGCTGGAAGGGCATTGAAGGCTGGCAGGGAAGAACGGCAGAGCCCGGCAGGTGGGAGGGCGTAGAGGAGGCAGCTGGTAGAAAATGGAAAGGCCATGAAGAGTCAAAATATGCATTCCCCCTGGCCATGTCCCCAGGACAGACGGGAGTCCCAGGTGCTCTTTAACAGAGGCATAAACAGTGACACAGGAAAACTACACAGAGGGATTGACCCAAGGCCAAGACGTGTCATTTGTGCCTAACGACTAAGCACCCTGTTTATTTGGATTCTTCACCTTGCTCTGTCCTTTTAAGTCATGTGAGACCTTCTCCGCCATTCTTCTCTTGTCATTTGGTTTGTGACTCCAGTTTAGAATCTCTCTGCCTATTTGTCTCAGGTTCTAAGCTGGAGGGAGATAAAGAAGGTGATGATGAACTTGGGCCATGTGACTTGCCTGCAGCGTTTTGCTGCTCTTCAAAGGGGCTGTAGAGAAGCACAGTGAGCAAATTCATGAGTCAACATTATACTTGTCCCTCTTTTGTGAGGAATACTGCCTCTACTTCTTGTGTGAAGTGTAATCATTTGTTAGCTTTAGTAAGACATCTCTCTGCCCACCGATAAGGAAACAAGGCATTTACTGTGCTAGTCTCTAGAATGTGAAGTGTAAGCTGTGGTCTTTTTTTGTTTGTTTGTTTTTAGCTTTCATTTATGATCACAGGCTTAAGGGTTGAAGGGGGCCTTGGAGGACTGCCAACCTCACCACCCCCTTCTGTGCAGGAAGCCCCTTCTCAACATCCTTGCCAGTGGTTCATATCCCTTCCCCCTGCATCCCCACTGCGAGTTGCCTCTACCTCTGTGGTAACACTTACTTCATTTTGCTTAAATTACAGTTATTTGAGGACTCTTTTTAAGTCTCAGCTGTGAGCCCCTGAGGGCAGGAATCCTGTCTCTTTCCTCTTTGTCTTTGATCTCCCACAGCCCCCAACACAAAGCCTGGCCCACTCTCCATAAATATTTGAAGGAGTGACAAGGTGTTAACAGCCTCCAGAGGCAGCCACAGTTCAACATCTCTAATAGCTAGAAAGTTCTTCCTAAAAGTGAGCAGAAACGCACCTCCCCAACTTCCCTGTGGGGGGAGAATATAAACAGCCAGTGATGACAAAGGGCCAGGCAACCATAAGATGCACACGAGAGACCCCGGAGACAGGCCACGCCCTGTCTTATTGCTGTTCTTGCTTCCCTTCTGGCCAAAGGATACGAAGGTCTTTCCCATGACAGGAAAACCCAGCCACACTAGATAGAGTTGGAGAAATGTGTGTGGCGTGGGGAGGGTTTCCAGGATTCAAATCCAGTTTGGAAGGGCAGCTTTACTAGATGCTGCCCTTGTCCCACTCATATCCCCTCAGTCCTCCCCGAGGGTCATCTGCAGACCATTCCCATGCACAGCGACAGCTTCCTGTGTTTCTCTGCCCATGGTCACTCTCTGACCTGGGGACTATGCTTGGCCTGTGTGTAGGTCAGGCTGGAAATGCCAGGGAGTAACTCCAGGAGAGACCTTCAACCATGAGTGATGGGACTTGTGCATAAATACCCCAGATCCCCCATCTCCCAGTGGGATGCTCAGAGGTGTGTTCTACACAGTCTCTCAAAGGTTTCAGGAGAGATGACCCCCAAATGCTCACAGCAGTAATCCACTAATGGACACATCCTTTCTTTATTTGCCTCCCTTCCCTCGTTGACTTGCCTACTCCCTCACTGTGCTTTCTGGGATCACACCCAAATAAACAGTCTGCCCCAAATCCTTGTTTCAAGGTCTGCTTTGGGTGGAACCCAAGCAGGAAATTTGGTGGAAATCCTAATGTTAGTCTCTTAAAAGACAGAGCTATTAAAATTAGTATATGTCTTTTATCCCCCCGTTTCTTTCCTTCTATTTCTAATTCAGAGTTGGTTTTTCTGTCAGTTCTATAAATAGAGTTTAATTTTAAGAAGAATCTGGGTCCTAACTCAGAAAACAGGACTGATAATGATTCCTAAGTCTTTGAAGGATAGTTATTTCAAATAATAAGAGTTAGTAATATTCTAGTTCTATTAAGGAAACGTACTAGTCAGAAAGGTCTCAGGCCAGACTAAAGAAAGAGGTTACGCATGGGGATCATTAGACATCAGGATGGATTTGTGTTCAAGTGCTTCACTTAACCTCTTAAACTTCCACAGAGACCTTTTAAATGAAGAGAGACCTTATCAACCTGGCTCAGGTTTGGGATGGAGTGCTTGAGGTCAGGACAGCGAACATGAATGCGGACCATGAGGGAAGAGGGAAAGGAAAATAAAGAACCTTCATTAAACTTACCCATTATTAATGAACTACCGCTGAGCTAATAGAGCCAAGAGAAAATGCCGTTACCGAAGAATATTTATTATCATATCAGAAGATTCATAACAAAGAACAAAGGTGTGCAAGCAACCTGCCACCCTAGTCCTCCTTCAGACAGACATTGTGTGAGTCAGAATAACTCCCTGTAGGTGCTACAATATTACTTGATTGTTTTGACACCTCAGACAATTAATAGGAGGTAGCAGTTAAAAATAATCATGCTCACTACTGTCTTTGTTTGTGCGTTTGTGGGTTTTTTTGTCTTCTTTCCTCCTGTAGAGTTTTCTGCTGGCCTAGTAAGGAATGACACACATGGTCATGAATTTTTAATTGACAATCAAAGATGGGAAGGAATGTAAACAAAACACAGGGTGAGAGGAGTCAGCAGGGCCAGGAGAGCCCCACAGATGCCTTTTTGGGGTCAGGTGGGGAGATGTTCCTAAGTCACGTAGGGATAAGAAAGGGCTCCACAGGTCTTACTTTAAGCATGGATATTGTGGCTTCATATGCTCTCTTTATTTATTTATTCACCTGCTCTCTTGGTGGGGGTAGGAACAGGGGGCAGCAAAGTCTTCACTTAGTGGTAGGAAGATGTGTGGTCATGCTGTGACGTGTGTCCTTTGCCCTCTTTGATGAGCACTGCTGCCCTGTTGTAGTTGGCAGTAATGCCCTGGGTACAGCTCTCTCCTGAGTTGAGAGAGGTGCCTTTGCCTCCTCAGGCTTTTGCCCTGGTCTGAGCCGTTGCTTCCGGAGAGAAACTCTTGGAAGTACCATGCTGTCCCCATGGCGTGACCTCATAAGATGATTGTGAGGGTCATTAAGGCAGTCCATGTAAAGTGACTGCACTCGTGGGCATTAATGGTTGGCACAAAAACTATGTTGGTCCTCAAAATGAAGGGGCTCAGTTACTGTACCTGCCATCTGCTGAAATGTCATAATATAAACAAAGACCTCCTTTGGGCTCAAAATGGATATGTTAATGTGGCCGATACTGGCCTCTCTCAAACTTTTTGTTTTGGGTAGCCTCCTTCCCCACGTATTCCCCCAGCCCAGGGTGCTCTGTGGGTGCCTTTTCAGCCTGCCCCACTCAGCACCCGCTCTCCCTTGCTTCCCAGAACGCCTATGTCAACATCAACCGCATCATGTCCGTGGCTTCCCGCCTCTCAGAGGCCGGCCACTACGCCTCGCAGCAAATCAAGCAGATCTCCACGCAGCTGGACCAGGAGTGGAAGAGCTTCGCGGCCGCTCTGGATGAGCGCAGCACCATCCTCGCCATGTCTGCTGTGTTCCATCAGAAGGCTGAGCAGGTAAGGCCAAGGGAGCTGCTGTGGCCTCTGGTGGTGGGAGGGGCAGGGGCAGGGGCAGGGCAGGGCAGGCTGGGAGGACATACACTGAGGTGTAGAGAGACCCTCCTCTCTTTTTGAAACACCAAAGACCGTGCTGAGTAGTTTTGACAACAGCCCATGTTCTAGTACTGTCATGGCCCCTGTGTACCCAAAGAGACATTGGTAACTCTTGGAGGCTTTGCTTAACATTCAAACAGGAAGAAACCCAGAGCTAACTATTCTGCTTAGTAGTTTATCGTTGGACGTGTGTGTGCACGCATGTGTGTGTGTGTGTGTGTGTGTGTGTGTGTGTTGACTGCTTAGTTTGCATTCCATAAGCATAGACCAAAGGGGTGAAACTAAACTGATCATTGAGTGCTGAGAACAGGGGGAAACTAATTTTACATGAAGCATTTGCTGTGGATAATAATAATGTAATAATAATACAGTGAACAGAAATAATAATTACTTGTTGCCATTTACTTACTGGCATTGGCCAGTGACATTACTAACCCATTTTACAGAGAGGAGCAGGGAAGCTCAGAGAGATTAAGTAAGCTGCCTAAGAGCTAGTGGCATGCAGGAGCTGACTCTAACCAGCTTAGGGAGAGCCAATGGTTAAATTTTCAGGAATTTTATGAGCTGGTTGTTAAACATAGCCATTACTTTAAACTATATAAATTTAAATTAAATATATCACATTAAAAGCAAAGGTAATAAATACTCAAAACTCATCATTTTCAATTATTTTACTAGATTTTATTATTTTCTATGTTCTTGAGATTATTTCTATGTTATATATACTCTCTCTCTCTCTCTCTCTCTCTCTCTCACACACACACACACACACACACACACACACACACGCACGCACACACACACACACACAACAATAAACTACCAAGCAGAATGTAAATAGGCTCTGGGTTCCTTCCTGTTTGAATGTTAAGCAAAGCCAGCAAGAGTTACCATTTGTCTCTTTGTCAACATTTATGTCTGTGGTAATAGTATACAGTTGTGTGCTACTGATCACCTCATCCCAACTACATATTTGGTGATGTTGCAATGGTAGCCTGAAATAGGGCAAGATAAAAGTTTTACACCATGGAAATCATTAAGTGTTAGAAACCAGGGCTTGATTTGTTGTTTTATTGATTGTCTAGAATCTTAAGAAAATGAGAGAGAAAATATTTTAAAATGAAGATTAAGCCTAAAAATGTGCCCTGTGTATAGCTGTTGCATTGTGAATAGAACACAAAATCAAGGAAATATTCTTCTGATATTCAAAAACTATTATTGCATTTAGCAGAGAAGTCACTTAAAATCACTGATGAATGAGTAATGTTCTGACATAAGTCTCCAGGTATTTTTCACTTTTGTCTTACATCTTAACAAAAGTGAAAATATCAACCAGCTTTTGTGTTGGAACTATATAAGTTTGTTGTTTACAAACAAAAGCATATGTGAGAATCAGTTCGTTACATGGAATTTATCATAAGCATTCTAAGTGTTATTATTCTTTGTAAATTATGTGCTACACATCTTTTATAGCAGTAAAGTTTATAACACTTGTGTGTGTATTACATACACACATATATGCTGGTTATTAAAAGTTTATTAATATACCCTTGTGAAAATCACACAATTAATCGATAGGCATCTGGGATCAGGTGTGTCTAACATTAAAGCCTATGGTCTTAACCCCTAAATTTCTTTCTTTGTATGACATTTGGATAGCTCACAGATAACACAGAGTCAGACACAAGGTTATACCTTAAAACTCTTCCTCTGTTACCCACCTAACATGGAACCAGCATGGAATAATTGAAAGAGTCTAGGTGTCGGGCTTCCCTGGTGGCGCAGTGGTTGAGAGTCCGCCTGCCGATGCAGGGGACACGGGTTCGTGCCCCGGTCCGGAAAGATCCCACATGCCGTGGGGCGGTTGTGCCCGTGAGCCATGGCCGCTGAGCCTGTGCGTCCGGAGCCTGTGCTCCGCAATGGGGGAGGCCACAACAGTGAGAGGCCCGTGTACCGCAAAAAAAAAAAAAAAAAAAAAAAAGAAATAAAGAGTCTAGGTTTTGATGCCAGACACAGGTAAGTTCTAATCATTAACTCTTAGGCAGGTCACCTCAACATTCTGAGCTTGTTTCCTCGTCTCTAATGTGGGGATGATCATAAATCTCACAGCACTGTTACAAGGATTAGAGATGGAATATATTAGGTGCTTAGTGTGTTTTTTAAATGGTAGACATCACCAAAGATCTGTTGGTATCTTTGTATTTCCTCCACCTGTGTCTGTTTCCATCTGAGACCTTCCCAAAGACTGAAAGTACTTGTGTTATAAGTCAAGAGCAGCCCTACACATTGAGAGGAATCTAGCCTTTTGTTGTTGTTGTTTTTTTAAGATGATGGTGGTAGTACCTGAGAATATTGATGTCTGATCTCCTGTCCTCTCTTCAACCTATTATTTGCACACTTTGTTCAAGGTTTCTCCAGATTGGCAAGGGAGGTTCAGTGCCTCCCTCTGTCTCTGTCTTTCTCTCCTTGAGATGACCGTTTCGTGGGATCCACTATAGGACTCTGGTTAGAGTATTACAAAGAAATCCCAAAGACCTTGAAGAGGTGCTCCCCGCACGACTGACACACACTGTCAAGTTACTTCCAGGTCCCTTTATGAAATGGTTGTTGGTGGAGCAAGCAGCTTCTGAGGCATTAGCAAGCACGTGCAGCCTGATCCTGGGCATCACCCAGCACTCTGCCAGCATCGTTAGGAGACGGCTTACTGCGATCAAAGACACACAGAGTGAAAAATCCGCTGCCACAGCCAGGTGGCTAAGGACTGAAAGCTGACGCGATACCAAGAGGGGGACTCAGCCAGGTGTAGAAACGCAGTACCCGGATTGAGAGTAACTGGAGGACTCAGCTTCTATTTGCTGTTTCCTGACTTGGATTAGTTTAGATGAGAAGCAATTTTATTTGTATCTATTTTTTAATGCAATTTCTCGGGTATTGCCAGTCCTTCAGGGAAACTCATTAACCATGCTTCTTTTTAGCTGGAAAGCACACACACACACACACACACGCACACGCACACACACACATGCAAACAGTGGATTCAAGGCTAATTTTTCAATGCATTTATGTAGGCAGCTCTTTATTGTCCTCAGATGGGCTGTTCTAGGCAATGAGATAAAAAGGTATTTAGGCAATTAATTTAAATGGAGCTGTGCACCCAGGCAAGAAGAATCAGACAGAACCACTCCAGACTGTTGGGTGAAGAATTATTTGCATTTTAGAGGTGTATTTTCCACCCAATAAATCTGAGTGATTTCAGTTAGCTCACCCTTTGTGCATGGAGACCCATAGTCTCCCACAGTTGTTAATTTTAATTTTTAAATAATTTGATGTCTGTCAAGATCTGTATATATCACAGCCCAGGAGCCACTCTAGACACAGTACAGTCTGTCCCGCTGAGCTGCCCTCCCCTCTCCCACCCCTTGGGGTTCTGACCCAATAGCAGGGATCTTTTTGAGTGTTAATCTCCATCCTCTGTGGGAATGGTCTCTGCAGGTTCCCTGGGGTGCCTGATGGGCCTGAATGAGGCATTCTTTGCTACTCTTCACAGCTCAATGTCCACACTATAAAGCACATGTGTGGAAACATCCCATTTCATTATAAGTTGCCTCTCACTTGTACCTGTGAGTGTGCACAGGACAAGAAGCTCTCACGTACACATGTCATGTAGTGAGCTGTTTGCACACCTGTATTTTACCATCAGTGTGTGGATATAACCTGTTGAACATGAAGACAACTCCCATCCCCAGCAGTTTCATAATAGTCATCTTTCTTTGTGGAAACCATACTTCCTAAACAGGTACTGGGTCTGACTTCTTACCTGGGGTTGGTGTTTGTAAAATTAAAGAAAAAACTCCACTGTCTGCAGTGGTCTCTGAAGGCTTCCAGAGTTCCTGATGCTTCTTCCCAAGGTATCTGACCGTCTGTACGTAATCTGCCCATTGCCCGCCCCCAGTGCTCCCACACTGACCCAGCCGGCATCTCCTTCCAGTTCCTGTCGGGAGTGGACGCCTGGTGCAAGATGTGCAGCGAAGGTGGCCTGCCGTCTGAGATGCAGGACCTGGAGCTGGCGATCCACCACCACCAGTCCTTGTATGAGCAGGTGACCCAGGCCTACACAGAGGTGAGAACCCAGCGGACACCCAAGGGTTCTGGCTGTGTATAGGGGTATGGGGGTGTGGCAAGAGTACCGGCCTGTGTGCTATGAAATAGCCTGAGTTGGACTAAGAAGAAGAGAGGCCATTTTTCTCCCTCTGGAGACATCTTTAAGATCCTTGATCTGTTAATGATGATGTCGAAATGCAGCCATTGGCAGGAACTGCCTTAGTGCACATGCGTGTATGTACACACACACACACACACACACACACACACACACACACACACACACACACACACACACACACACACACACACACACACACACACACACACACACACACACACACACACACACACACACACACACACACCCTACCTCACCCTATGTGTGAAGACCGGACTGTCTCTTCTGTGGAAGGACTGTAAGAAAGCAAGGCTGTGCTCCTCTGGAGTTGCCTCCTGTCTGGTGAACGGGCATGCACACACTAGCCCTGCCACCCCTTTTATGAAGCAGCTCATCAAAAAATACTAATGTTCTCACTGGAAGGTCCAGAGCACAACTCACCACAGGTTGGAGATAAGTGTTTGCAGGAGTGAGAAGCTGCTGTGGAAGTGAAGGACAAACTAAAGGCTCTTCTGCTGAAAACTCAAAGGCTGGGAGCCTGGTACGAGTTAGAAGGGGAAAAAACTGCCTTCTTAACTCGGACCAAGCACACCTCCTTTCAGACCTTGCTGGAAGGAAAAGGCCGTTTCAACTCCAAACCAACTTTGACTTCCTTGTTAACCAGATTAATCTGGGGTCTTAAAATTCCTATCAGTACCCTAGTCACCATGGCTTTAAATTAGAAAGGCAAGTGGCCTTTCAGATGATGCCACTTTCCAGAAATATTGCCAGGAATCCAGTGAGGAATGGCAGGGAATGTCACCCCCCACTGGTGTCAGCACTGAGGGTGAGTGTTGGGGAGCCCAGGAGCATGGACGTTGTGTCCACAGTCTAAGGGTCCCTCCCTTATTCTGTGTGTTCTGGAAAGACAGGGATGATACCACTTTCAGAAGAAAAAAGGAGGTTGTATAGAAGGAGAGCAAAAGAAGGGTAAGTATAAAAGAAAGAAAATGACAAGGAAGTAAAGGAGAGAAAAATGCTGCTGCTGATTGATAAAGGTAGACTTGGTAGCCAGTACCTGCTGGGCCCTCTTCTAAGTGCCCTGCATGTGTTAACTCGTTTAATCTTTACCGCAATTCTATGGGGTATGTACCATTTCTATTCTTGCTTCACAAACAAGGAAACTGAGGCCCAAAGGGGTTAAGTGTCAATAACTTGCCTCTGGTCACACACCTAGAAGTTTAGAGCTAGGTAGAGGAAGGTGAGGACGGAAGAGGGAAGAGGGAGAGAGGTTTATGGTGTCAACTTATATTCAGCTTCTTTTCTGAAACGAAGATCTGCTGCCTGACCTAGTCAATGAGTCAGTCAGAATATTTATCAAGTAAATACTTACCAAGTGTCAGGCACTCTTCCAGGCATGGGACGAGATAAACAAGGCAGAGTCCCTGCCCTCAGGAAGCTGAAATTCAAGGGGGAGGGACACAGTGATTCGGGGTCTCGCAGACAACTGGCTGCAGCCCCAGCACCTCCTCTCCCTCAGGATCCCGGGGTGCTCGGCCCCCCCCGGGCTGCAGGCCGGGCACTGTGGCAGCTCTGGTGGCACACTCCTTGGTTGTCATGGGTGTTGGTAGGACTGAGAGTTTCAGTCCTCATCAGGGATGCCAGCAGGCTTGCCTTGCCTCCCTGTGCCCCTCCTGCCCCTCTACTCCCTGGACTTGACCTCTTTCCCTCTTACAGGTCAGCCAGGATGGCAAAGCGCTGCTGGATGTGCTGCAGCGTCCCCTGAGTCCCGGGAACTCCGAGTCCCTCACGGCCACAGCCAACTACTCCAAGGCAGTGCACCAGGTGCTGGACGTGGTGCATGAGGTGCTGCACCACCAGCGGCGGCTCGAGAGCATCTGGCAGCACCGCAAGGTGCGGCTCCACCAGCGGCTGCAGCTCTGCGTCTTCCAGCAGGACGTCCAGCAGGTAACAGACTGCTTCCCTGAGCCTGGCATCTGTCTCAGGCAGGCAGGCAGGTGGCACAAGTCCTTGACCTAGGTGATCAGGCCTGGGAACGCCTGATTTATGGAGGGAGGAGGGCAGTTCAGCCCCCGGCTTCACCCCTCCACACCATCCGGACTTGTTAATTGATGCTTCTCACTTAAGCAGCTTTACAGACAGGCCTTCTCACCCTCTGGTGTTGTGAAGGGAGGCTCAATCTGAGAGACAGCAATTCCTTGTAGTCATGACATTGTTTTCTTTGGGGGAAGCTTGACAGTCCCTTAGGCATGAGCTCTCTGGACAGCTCCGGGTCCTAGGGGGTTATCTGAGCGCTGTCGGAGCTGGACCCACAGTGTGCCCACTTCTCAGGGATGCAGGTGGCCTGCTAGGGTTGGGGTGTGGTGGGGTACAGGGCCTTTAGGGGATTCTTTGGCAAGCTTGGATTTGGGAAACCAGATTTAAAACAAGGGCTGTTGATAATTGTATCTTCTGTGATTAGAGGTTACTCCTGGCTTAATCTTTTTTTTGCGTTATTATAAGAGTCATAGCATTTTTCTTTACCACAAATAATAAAGAAATTGTTGTTTCTAACTATGAAAGGACAGCCTTGCCACAAATGCCCTTTTGGATGAAATGACACATTCTTTTTTCCTCATACTTCTCTGTCTGTCTCTTTGGGGACCCCTGGGAGCTTTTCTTTGAGGACTGATAGCTGCGGGGGAGGGAGAGCTTGTTGGGAGCTGGAGATGGAAGTTAAGGTTTAGCATCATCTCCCTGCTGGTTCACTGTGAGAGGCAGGGGTGGGAGCGCTTGTGTTCTCAGACCTTTCTGTGGTCACCTCATAATTTCAAGATTATACATATAAAATAACATTTCACTCTCCTTCCACACCTCCTGCGGTATTGACCAGATGTAATCGAAAAGTCTGTCGAAATATACATGGAAAATTGAGAGCCAACTGGACATGTCTTTGGAGTGTTGGTTCCCCTCACAGCTGTTGTTGGGGGGCCCTTGTACTGGGTATCCTGTGATAGAGACAGGTTGGAAGGAGAGAGGGGCATCCTATCAGGGGTCGTGATACCCTCTGGGTGTGGGGTCACCACCGTGCAGTCAGTCCCAGGAGTAGACAGGCCTTCAGGAGTGTCCCCGATTCTTGGGCTGACCTAACTCCTTTGTAGCCCCTGTGCCCCGTCTGGGGCAGTGATGAGTCATCAGAGGTGACACTTCAGCCTCAGGAGAGATGGGCACTGCTTATGTGCTGGCCCCAGCTCTGAAACCCTTGTGGGGCTTGCTGGGGATGGAGAAGCAAATGCATCAGTTGTCTGCTCCTGCCGTCTGGAATTGTTCAGATCAACGTGTCATCTCTGAGCACAGGAGAGCACAGGGTTGGTCTGTGATTGGGACAGTTAGGTGGCAGCCTCCAGAGGCGCACAGAAGGTGTCACCACTTCAGTGAACTTCGAGTGACTTCTGGAGATTTCTGGGCCGTGGATTTTGCAGCTTCCTTGGTGTGCTCTTTGTCTCCCTGCTGTTTTCATGGCTGTTGTACTAGGACGGGCACTGGAGAGGGGCAGAGGTGCTGCAGGGAGGGTGGGCGAAAGGCTTCCCCATCAGGAGGGCAGCATCCAGACGCGGACTCTGGGAACAGCTGTTATCAGACTCTTCTGTGGCCATCGTGACATCGACACTAAAGCTGGGGAAAAGTATAACGAAAACTACACCGGTGGCTGTTCTACATCACGCTCTAAAAAGGAGAGCATTTCTGGAATGGAGGCCCTGTCAATTCATCTCTACAAGATGAATCACATTGTTGGCACTCACCAAAAGCAAGTAGAAGATTGTGAGGTGGATGTAAAGGGGTTTGGATTTTCCACGAGGACTGAATTCCCCAGGATGACTGATTCCATTGTTCTTTTCGGGACGTGTGAATGTGACTTCTGGGGACACGACGTCATTCACCCATTGTCCAGCTAACTCTCACTCACCAAATATCTGACACTGGGACAGATGCACGAAGAAAAATGTGAAAACCAAGGGCTGTGAAACCTGGTGTGGGTTTCAAATGCTTCCTGACACCCAAGCGCGCGTTGATGTGTGACCGGTGTCTGAGTTGGCACTTCAGAGAGCGCTGACTATGACGCACGCAGTGGTTCCAGTGATGGACTCGGACTCTGGTCTCCCGACTCCCAGGCTTACGGGAGCGTTTCCTAGTTTTCAGAATCAGACTGGACAAGCAATTTCCCTGCTCTGTGCTCCCACGATTTTATTTAATAATACACAAACACACGCAAACAATGTTAACTCAAAGGTCAAAGTGCTATTGGAATTTTATAAATTTATCATTTTTTATTTTGCATGCTGCATCTCTTCTTTTGCAGTATCTCCTTGAGAGCAGAAGCCATGGCTGCTGCTGTCTGGCATGAAGCTGGGGTTCTCTTTATATTTGCTGACTTGAGTTGAAATTATTATTGGAGGCCCCCTGTTTCTGCTTCTGTGAATTAAACACCATCTAGCCCTCCCTCCCAGCCCATCCAGTAGCTGCCAGTGAATAGCTGCGGTCTGTTTGCAGGAATTGTGATGTGAAAGTCTGAAGATCCCAGGTATTTCCTAACAGCCCGGGCAGAGGAGTCGGGGACATACCATCAGTGCTACAAAGTATCCTGGTACTCATCAGCTATTCAGCAAGCATGGGTCTGGGCAGTGGGCCCAGCACTGCACTAGGTTCTGGCAAGATGCCTGGTTAGGTAGAAAGGCAACAAGACATACACACTTGAAAACAGAAAGGTCCGTGCTACCCGAGCATGCCAGGCGGTGTGCAGGGCAATAGAGTGTTGATGGGACACTTACAGGCAGAGATGTGAAAAGTCAGAGTTGGTGTCTTGAAGGAGGAGAGAATTGATTGAACCATATAGTCTGGATCCAAGACCCTTGAGCACATTTGGGGTCTGGAGACGTTTACTCTGCAGCCTAAGTGGGAAGCTTGTGAGCGAGCATCGGTGGCTAGGGCGATACAGCATCACGGATAAGAGCATGGACTCTGGAGCCAGATGGCCTGAGTTTAAATCCTGCTCTGACAAGTCTTAGCCATGGGACCTTGGGCAAGTGGCTTCACTGCTGGTGCTTCAGTTTCCTCACCTCTAAAATAGGAACCGTCACATACCTATCTCATTGGACTGAAGGAGGTGCAAGCACAGCACCTGCCTAGCACGTAGTAGATCCTCCAGCAGCATTGTCTCGGTTTAGTCACATCCTCTTTGAGTGGTACTCGGGTGTCTTCTGAGTCTGATGAGTTCCATTTCATTCAGTGATAAAATCTCAGAATTCCGGGGACCTGGAAGAGCATTCGGTCTCACCTACTATAGGGTCAAGAAAATTGAGGCCCAGAGACGTAAAGCAGCTTGGCCATAACCACACGGCTAGTTGATGGTAGTGCCAGGACCAGAAGCTAAGTCTTCTGGCTCCCAGTCCAGGTGTCCTACAGAAAAACCACACAAGAGAAGAGCCAGGCGGATAGCGATGGAGAACAGAAGAGAGACAGGAGGGACACACACATACTAACGTAGAGAGGGGGAAGACAGACCACATACACACACCCTGAAACAGGGAGAGAGGAGAGACAGAGACAGACAGTGGAGGATGGGAAAGAAAGGGAGAGAGATTTAAAGACAGAGAGCAGAGAAACAGACATACCTGGGCTGGGAGGTGAAAGAGAAAGAAGAAGGTGGGGGGAGAGACAGAAGAGAAAGAGAAAGAGACAGGGACTCCTGCTAGTGGAGAGATGGGGGAGAGCCAGCCAGCCTCTCCCCACACGACTCCTTGTCCCATTGCCATTTCTGGGGGTGGTCTTTTCCCAAATAAGAATACCTTGCCTAAAGCAGAGTAAAGCAGAAAGGTTGAAACCAAAGATAGACACCAGTGAATAAGAGATTCCATTTAAATATCTGCAGCCAGAATTGGCCTGACACATCATCCCTGTGCTAGCTCTCCCTTGGTTCCCAAAAAGTGTCCTCTTCCCCTCTGGGCTTTGAGGTGATGGAAATAAGTCCCTAAGGATCAAACTGGAACTTGGGTCCATTAAGCTGCAGAAAGGCATAGATAGAGTGCATCTACCATAGTGTTGCTAGTGGAATAATTTTCAGTCCTGTTGTTGTTCCAGTTTAGAGTGGAACAGTACTAAGCAACAGCCATAAGAGCATCTATGACAGCATCAGCTCACCTCCACCTTCTGTCTGTTCTTCTCTCCTAACCCTGTGGCTTCCCACAAGAATAAAGGACTCCTTTCAAGCCCCGATAGACCTGACTTTGCTGAGAAGAACAAGGAGTAGCTAGTCTTGATCTTTCTAGTAGATGCAAACTCCATTCCATTTTTTCATAGCCAGAACAACTATTGTGAGTATCACTGCAGGCCATCTGTTCTGCCTCCCTTTCTTCTTCTCCCTCCGTGTGGTGCAAGAATAAATTGGTAAAGTGCTTTGGAACACCTGTGTGCAAGGCCCTGTACTAGGAGTTGGAGGTCTCTGGCCCAAGAGAAGACATATATACCCGAGGATGTATGAGTGGCACGTGGCTATCTGGGTTCAGGGCCAAAGAAGCAAGACAACAATGGGCTGGTGGAATCAGAGCAGAGAAAATTCCCTGTGGGTGGAATGGCATTTGCACTGGTGCTTGGAGCTCAGGCAGAGGAGACGGAGGTGGGGAAGGCCAGGAAGTGGAGAGCTAAGTTATAGCCAGGGGACAGGAAGAGGAAATCTGACCGAGTGCCTACTCTTGGCAGCTTTAGAGGGAGGTCAGGCTGGAAGGGTTAGGAGTGGTCTTGGTGGGGTGGGTGGGACATGACCCATTTGAGGCTCCAGTGCCTTCCCTTAAAAGTAATGTGTTTTGCTTTTAAGCAGTCCAAAGGTGAGCGAGGGAGGGGCAGTGATGTCAGAATTTTCTGGCTCAGTGATTTTCCATTCTGAATGAGTGTATTAACATTAAAGTCCATGGTTCTTGTACTACGAATGAATCTCACCTGTTTCTATCAGGTTCTTCTGGAGCCTCCCGTGGAAAATTATAGCTTTTACTGTGTCAGCTCTTGCCTGCCAAAGAACGTGTAAAAGGATTTGAGAGTAATTTTTTAAAACTCCATATATTCACAATCTTTTACTTGCTGTAGTGACTAAAGCCCCTTAATCATACTAAACCAGTTTGGGCATTGTATAATCCAATTAACAGCTTTGCATAATAAAAGGTGAGCACTTTGGGTTACAAACAGCATGCTTAGTTAGAAAAAAGTGACTGGAATGATGATGGGTCTAGAAAAGAACTCTTCTTATAAGAAGGAACGATTAAAGCATCTAAGAAGGAAAATGCTCACTCAGGGTATAGTCCCAGAGAGATGAGGGAACATACATGAGGCGGGGCCGTCATCAAAAATCTGGAATGCTGACTAGTTACTTGGTGGGTATGTTGGGGAGGCGATTCAGACATCAGAGGGGTGGTTGGATTCCAACCCTGAGATCTGGTTCCTGGGATTAAATGTTTTATTGTTCATAAAAGTCCATAAAAGTTTTATTGTTCATAGCTCAGGATTCATCATCTTTATGAGCAATTGAGCATCTAATCACTTCACTTATCTTAATTAATCTTCCAACACTATGAAGCGGGTGATACTTTGGTCCTCATCTTATCAATACTAATGAGGAAATTGGGGCTTAGAAAGGTTAAGTAAACTTACACAAGGTCACACAGCTAGTGGCAGAGGAAGGCTATAAACCCAAGTCCACTGAATCTCTAGGTCCGTGCTCTTAGCCTCTCTGCTATGCCCTGGGCACTATGTTAAGTGGTGGGAAGGCAGAGAGACACGGATCCTGCCCTTGAGGGGTTTATAAGTTAGTGCAGGGCTCAAAGGGCCCTGATAGATTGCTTGGTCCCAAGGGATCAGACTTGCTGTGTAGCCGCTGACAGCTGAGATTCATCCCTAAGTCATCCCAGGGGTCATTCATCCCTGGGTCATCCCAGGAAGACCCACACAGGCAGTCATACTCACACGCAAACACTCTTTCCCACCTGCTCCATCATTATAAAATGGCTCTCTACGGTTATTTAGCTCTAACACAAATGTCCCTAAGACAGGCACTACCCATTCTCACTTGTTTTTCCTAACCATAATTATGTTAACTCAGTGTTGCTGATGCTTTTCTTTGTAGCATATATCTTGAATAATGTCCGTTTGCCCATGGTCGTATTTAGCAGTATTAAAGTTCTCAATTAAGTTTTGATGGTGATAATCCAATCCTTCGAGTACATTCAAGTGGATAATAGATGATTCTATTATCATCTATCATCTTTCTGGCAGGGTGAGAGTCCAGAAAGTGAGCAGGGTTGAGGCTTGGCTGAACTGGGGGAGGAAGGGAGGGGAGAAAGAGAGGGCTCTGCTGGTCAGGGTTGCTTTCTGATTGGAGTGAGGATGGGGAAACTTTCTCATCTGCCTCTTTGGTGTCACTGATCTTAGAAGGGGTGCTCCATCCCTCTACCCATAGTAGGAGGTTGGTATCAGAGGGTCTGTTCCAGTCTTCTCCATGTATCCTCCAGCTAGAATTGGCAGAGCTGGGAAATGGGCTTCAGAGGCCTGCTCCTGATTTGCTGAGACCCTCCTGCCTGGAATTTCATGGACCCTTCACACTCTGTACCTCACCCCCATTCCTCTCTGCCCTGCTTTCTGCCTTCTCTTCCCTTGCCCATCATGGCCTTTCCCTGGGTGCTCACTTTGATTTTCTGAATGCAAACTCTGTTGTGACTGAACAGTCATCCTTCTGTGATGAGTACCTTCCAAGGAAGGACCTGGGTGCCTCCACCTGGCAGGGTTGGGAATCAGGTGGGTCCTGGGAGGCAGTGAGAGAAGGTTCCTCCCCAGGAGTTACTGAGCCTCAGGGCTTTCTTGATACACAACAATTTTAAACACCTTTAATGTCCTCAATTCCTCTTTTATTACTGTGTTAACAAATGACTAGACAGTCACCATCCAAGGTCACTTCTTTCTGATAACCCCTATGTTCGGCATGTCCTTGACCTCAACATGCTATTTCTGGAGCTTTGAATACCAGGCTAAAGGATAAAAGACTCACACTTTATAACTAGTGGGGAACTATTGAAAGATTTTGACCAGAGAAAACAGGTGATCAGAGTGAAGGTCTGAGGTCATTTAGTGCCAGAGGAGGACTGTGTTGGAGTGGAAGATCCTAGGACCATGGTCATGTTCTAAGGTGATGGGACAAGGGTAGTAGATTTGAGAGCATTTATGAAAAAAAAATCACTGGAAATTGCCATCCATTTTGTTAGAAGACAAGGGTGGTGTCAAGTGTGAATATGGGACTGTATTTTTTATAGTGGGGTTCTTGGACCTGTTGGAGAACCCAACGCAGGTCCACTTGTCCAATGCACAGCAAAGCCAATCTACCGACACCGAGTTGTAGTGAAGGAAACTACAGAGTTTATTGTAGGGCGACAGGCAAGGAGAATAGGAAACTCGAGCTCAAAAGACCCAAACTCCTTGATAATTTTCAGGAAAGGGCTTTTAAAGGCAACATTAGGGGTGAGAGTCACAGAGTGTGTGATCAGCTGGACATTCTGATTGGTTGGTGGTGAGGTAACAGGGTGATGTTTCAAGAATCTTAATCATCAACCTTCTGGTTCCAGCCAGTCCGGGGTCTGCTGCTTGTGGTCAGCATGTAGTCACCATCCTCCACTGGATGGGGGTTGTAGTTTCTGCAGAGCAACTCAAAGACATGCACCAGATTGTTATCTGCATCTCTTCAGGAGGAACTGGGAGTCCTGTGGCTCTATTGTTCTAATCATTACGCATGAGCCTCCTCTTTGGCACTTGGGGAAGGCCAAACCAAAACCGGGAACTTGGAGGGGCTTTTGTATCCAGGAAGACCTCACAAGGTCCTGCTCAGTTTCAGTTCCCCCTTTTCTTTGATGTTCCTCAATCCTGAGGGGAACAGGGGCAGGACAAGAAAAGGAATACAGTTTTGGATAAAGAGGTTAATCATAAACCCAGCAGGGGAACTTGTTTTAGGGGGACTCAGTTTCAGACCCCTGGCGTTAAGATCATCTGGGCAGAGTAGGGTCTTGTTAAGAACAGGTTATCTGACCCTACTGTATACTTTTTGGTTCGGTATCTGTGGGTAAGGTGGTGCTTGGGTTTTAGAATGAACCCCAAGTGATTCTGAAGCAGTCTAAAGTTTGAGAACCTCTGACTTGAGAGATTCAGTCCTTAGTGATGAAAAGTGTGGTGACACCACAAACAGGAATCAAAGGCACCATGTGAGGAGATGCTTTCAGGGAGATGTCAAAGACAAGACAATTTCCAGTCACCTCAGCCTGTTGGGAAGGGACAGGTGTGGGCTGCCTGGGAGTGGAGGGGTCCAAGGGAGGGAGGCGGCTGGTTTCTTAGCCGGCTTCCACCCAACATCACATTTGTCAGGGCAAAGGACTGCGGTTCTAAGGGAGAAGAGAGTCTGTACACCTGCTAATGAGTTTCAGCTGAGCCCTCTCAGAAAAATGATGGCTTTTCCCACCATAGCAAGACATTTATTTTGATCATACTTGTTCCAAAGAGGGGACAGAAAATGAATTGGTGGTAATTGGCCATTTCAAGTGGTACCCGCATGCTCTCCAGTCTCAGCTGACGGGGAGCGGGGCGGTGCCGGCAGAGAATGAGCTGCTCCCCTTCAGAACTAGTGCTCAGTGTGCTGTGCAAGGAGACAGAAACAGTGATTTGATGGCTGTCCTGGGCACTCACACACGTCATGCGCACTTGAGCTTTTAACAGAACAAAATGCGTGTGGACACCGACGGCATGCCAACTCTCCTTCCCGACCTCAGAATATCAGCTTCTACAGAGTCACAGAGTTGGGGCTGGGCGCTGGGAGGTAACAGCTGAGGGGGGCCATTCTTCAGTTTACTTAACACAACAGAACGCCTTGCCCATTTTATCATGGATCAAATTATGACACAAACTTAATAACATATTTCAAATAAGATGATTGATCAGAGAGAGCCAGGGAGGGAATCAGAGAGTTGGGATTCTGATTTCACAACTGTTTGCCAGACAGCTCCCTTTCCTTTTTGCCCTTTATCACACAGGAAGTTCTCACATCAGGTTGAGTTCATTCACTCATTTATTCAGCAGATGCTCTTTGAGAACATAGCGGTGAACCAAACAAAGCCCCTGCCCGTGTGGAGCTTACATTCAGGAGGGAGAGAACACCATCACAAACAAACAAATAGCTCATGGGTGCTAGAATGACAGCAGGTGAGCTGAATGAATAAGCCGTGGGGTGTGTTTAAGAAGAGATTCCAAGCATGTGAAACGGGACCTACAAAGTCCTTGGGACCAGAATGAGCTGGGTACATTCATGAAAATAGGAGGATGGCCAGAGAACCTGGTGAATAGAGAGGAGGGAAAAGGAGTAAACAGTTTGAAGAAATGGGCTGGGTCCAGATCACATCAGGCCTTATAAGCTATGGAGAGAATTTGGATTTTCTAAGTGTGATAGGAAACAGTTGTAGAGTTTCGATAAGAGGAATGTCATGACTTGATTCTTGTTGAAAGAAATGTTATATTCAAAGATCTGGCTACTGTGTGGAGGGAGTAGAAGGAGGAAGACCACCTACAGGGCTGATCGGGTGAATGAAGAAAGATGGTGGCTGGGACTAGGGTGGTTTTGAAGGAAGTCAGTGTACAGGAAAGAGTGAGTAAGACAGGCTTGCAGCTAAGCAGTGAATTGTGGTGCTTTTGCTGATACAAGGAAAACTGGGAGAGGAGGGGAGTGGGGCAGAAGGGAATAAAGAGTTCTGGTTTAGATATGTTAAGCTTAAGGTGCCCATTATAAACCAAACTGGAGAGGAAGAGTAGGCAGCTGGGTACATGAGTCTCAGTCTCAGGAGAGAATTAGGACTGGAACTGTGAATATGGAAATTAACCAGCACATAGATGATATTTAAAGCCACGGAACTGGGTGAGATCATCTAGGGAGTAAGAGAAGAGAAAGAAGAGGTCCAGGGATGAGCCCTCAGGCATTCCAAAATTTAGAGCCTGGGAAGACTAGGAGGATTCAGAAAAGTAGACAACAATGGAGATCAGTGAGCTGGGGGAATCCTCAGTGAGATGGCGTCTCAGGAGCTAAGGAAGAGGTGTTTCCAGAAAAGGGAGGCTCTTCCTCTTAGGCGGGGCTGAGCAAGGTGGGTCTCTCTGCAGGGTGGGAGGGCCGCAGTGGTCCAGGGAGGTCAGAGTGGAGTGGGCTGAGGATGGCGTTGGTGGGAGGGCATCCCAGCACTGGGAGTCCTCAAGGAGGGGTGGTCCAGAGCAGAGCGAGGAGGGAGTCCCTGTGCAGGCATAGCCTGGTGCTGCAGGTGTTGGAGCCCAGGCAAGGTGAGCAGAGCAGAGAAGCGTGGCCTGGCATAGGTGTCAGGTGCATAGGTGCAGACAATGAGCAGGTCAAGGAGGTCATCCCCGAGGGGCAGGGGCTGTGCAGTGTCACAGCCTGGGCGGAGGGAGGAGGGCATCCGTGCAGGGAGGGCAGCCCAGCTTAGAGGATTGGAATCTAAACAGGCTGAGGAGGTGTCCACACAGGGGGCAACCCAGAGGAGGTTTACTAGGAGGGGCTCTTGGAATCAACCCCTGAGGAAGGGAAGGGAAGAAGGAGGATTAGACAGAGAGTGAAGCTGAGCTGCAGTGTCATCTCAAGGGAATCCTCAGCCAGCCCTACCGGGCGTTCTGAAGATTCTCTCAGGTTGGGGAGTGAAAACTGGGTCTTTGTACTTGGAGTCTGTCACTGGGCACGGGTCAATGTAAGAAGGGGCTTTGGGCAAAGCCACTCTCTTCAGCCCAGGGTAATAATCCCCAAAGGGGACTGACACCCAAGGCTGTCTGCCTGCTGGTGACACTCTCAGCAGGGTGGCAAAAAGTCCTCTGTGGCACATCACAGCATCTGCAACCTCCATGGTCTCAAACTACCTCCTTCAAATACCTATTAATCGCAAAGGAATAAGAGTGACTTTCTAGAAGAAGGCTGGAAGACACCACCCTGACCCGGTGATCAAAGTTAACATCATGAGTCATGGGGGCAATTCAAATTATATCCCACCTGATAGAATGCAGTGGGAAGAACAAGAATCATTTCTGTGTTATTCCTGATTCCGATCATGAGGAAACATCAGACAAACCCAAACTGAGGGACATTTTGTAAAGTAATAGACCTGTAACTATTAAAAGTGTCAAAGGCAGGAAAGTCAAGGGAAAGCCTGAGGGACTCTTCCAGATTAAAGGGACAGCTAAGCATGACACATGCTTCTGGCCTGCATCCTTTTCCTCTAAAAGTCAGTGTTGGGACACATGGGAAAACTTGAGTAAGGTCTGGGAATCAGATGGTAGCGTTGCTGCCAGAACCATTTGGGTTTGAATCCTGACTCCACTATTTAGTAGCTGTGTGAGATCAGGCAAGTTAACTAACCACTCTGAGATTCATTTTCTTCATCCAAATATGGGGATAATAACTCTCACCAGCCCAGGGTTGTGGTAAGATAGCATAGATGAGATGGTGAGCATGTACCCTGGCCTAGTGCTGGACAAAGAGTGAGCCCTCCATAGCCTTTCCTTCTGAGGAGGGGAACTGCCCTACCCTCAATGTAATAAAATCATTAAATAATTGAGTTGGAGGGAGATTTAGGGAGATGATGTGATCCAACAGTCTCATTGGAGAAAGTGAGGTTCAGAGAGGAGAAGGCACACACCCAGCTGGGCCACGACCGGTTAGGGGCAGAGCTGGGGTGAGAACCCAGGTTCCTCTGTAAGTTGTGCTGTCTTTAATTTAGAATGATCATGAAGGTACCACATTTTAACGATGCTTTAGGAACCTAAAGCACTTACATATTAACAGAGCTTAGACACCAACTTAAAACTTCGTGCAAAGGTGGTTGCCTCTAAATGCAGGGGCCTCCTGCACTGGGCTGGGAGATCTTTGAGGTCTTCTCCAACACTAAGATTGTATCATGTTAGAAGAATCCAAAAAATCAGAGTCCTGGGACAGAAAGCAGCTAGGCCCTTGATTTTCTCCCATTAACTCGGTTGTATTCATGGCCACTGTTCAGAAAATATCAATAGTTCTCTTCAAAAGGACTTTTCTCTTCTCCTTAGCAGCTAGAAAGGACTGTCTCCTCCCCTGAAAAGTACTCTGTCTTGATTGTATGCTGGTTGGAATAAACACAATTAGATGAGGAAGAAAGGGAGTGATTAGGGAATTATGCATAATGGCTGTTAGATTGGCTCCCAGATCCGGTTCAGGATGTGAGTATCTCTCTTGGAAAAGGCTGTTCCGGGAAAGGACTAATTCCAGTTGAAAAGTTGGGGCATGAGAAAGGAGAAAGAGCTTTACACGTTGTTTGCAAGACTGCCTGCCTGCCTTCGTGGGGAGGAGTCCCAGGCTGACCAGGGCTGTTGTTTCCAGTGACGGGGCAAAGATCAGGCCTCCTGCTGAATGCGCTGGCGCAGCTTCTCCCAAGACAGTAGGCAGCCGTACTTGCCCTTGACAACTCATGGCTATAAACATTCATTGAGTATCTTCTGAGTGTGCGGTGCTGATGGGGAGACTGGGGGCAGGCGAGGGATGAAAGGGCAGGATACAGTGGTGAAAACCCCATACTTCTTCGGGAGCTACCTACCTGCCAAGTGGGGCAGTGGAGAGAGGGTGGATACACACAAAGGGAGAACTTTGAATGCAGGCTGTGAGAGGTACTAAGAGTTACCTATCTAGGGAGTACGGAGCTGGAGACATTCACCCCAAAGTTGTGTGTTGGGGCAATGAGTTTTGAGTTGAGTTGAGTTCAGCATATCTCACGTGAACCCCTCTGTGCTGAGTACCATGCTGTGTCCAGGAATCACAGGGAGGTCAGAGTCTAGTGGGAGAGACCAGCCTGTGGGCAATAATCGTGGTTTGAACAGAACAGAGAAGAGTGACACCACCCCAGCCTGAGTAGATTGTTAAAGAGAAAAGGCTTTCCAAAACTAGAGTTTGAGGTGGCACTTAAAAGATGAGTAAGAAGGAGCCCGGGAAGTGGATATAGGGAGAAAAAAGAGATGGACATTTCAAGTGAAGTGGAAAATAGCAAGAACAAAACTCAGGAGGTGAGAAGCAGTTTTTGGGGGTGTTGAGAGGTGGGGCAGGAACTCATTGGAGGTGGGGTTGGGAGGGGTGGACCTGTCGCAGAGGACTTTGCATGTCAGGTTAAGGGGCCCCTCAAAAACTATACCCCAGTGAAATGCCTTCAAGAATGCAAGGTTTAACTCCATGTAAGTCTAATTTATATTCTTCAGGTAGATTTTGTGTCCCTCACTTTTTTTTTTATCATTAGGATCTGGCTATATTAGAAATTCATAATTTATTTTTAAACCTTAGTGTATAAAATTACTCCTTTGAAATTAAAGGCACATCTTGCCAGAATGAGATTGACAACTATCACTGGGTGCTACTTCCCACTCAAGTGCAGAGGCACACCTGTCATTTATCAAAACCAGAGCGTGGGGCTTCCCTGGTGGCGCAGTGGTTGAGAGTCCGCCTGCCGATGCAGGGGACACGGGTTCGTGCCCCGGTCCGGGAAGATCCCACATGCCACGGAGCGGCTGGGCCCGTGAGCCATGGCCGCTGAGCCTGCGCGTCCGGAGCCTGTGCTCCGCAACGGGAGAGGCCACAGCAGTGAGAGGCCCACGTACCGCAAAAAAAAACCCCAAAAAACAAAACAACAACAAAAAAAAACCAGAGCGTGAGTATGAAAATTGAAAGAAAACTTAACCAAAACAACCTGTCATCTTTGTGCTATCCCTTGTGACTCACTTGCTTCTGTACCAGTGACAAGTTCCTCTTCCTGGGGGTCAGGCTTCCACCTGCTTCTGCATCACCCCCAGGCCCCATCACCAAATCCTGGCTGTTCTCTCCCCTAAATATTACTGAAACCTGTCTCTCCACGGACACTGCCACTGGCCTCGCCTGAGCTACCACCGCCTCTTGTCAGGATTTCCGCAGGAACCTCCTGTTTTCCTACCTCTGTTCCTGTCTTCCAACAACTGATTCTCCACAAAGCAGTCAGAGCAGTAATTTTTAAATGCAGATCTGATGGTGTCTTTCTCCTCCTTCAGCCCTTCAGTGGCTCTTAGGCTAACGCTGGAGTCAGACTCAGCACACCAGGGCTCAGCTCTACCTGGTGCCTGCTGCCTCGGGGCGCATTTCCTACTTACACCTACTCAAACCATGCTGATCTTTTCAATTCCTAATTTGGTTAAATCCTACTGTCTCTCAGGCCTCACTTCTTCAGAGTGGACTTCGCTGACCGTTGGCACTTTTCACCCTTGCAATTAATGATGAATTGTGATGTCATATCTAGTGCTCGTTACCCACCTAGACTGAGTTCCTGGAGTCAGGGCCGAGCCTGCCTTGTTTAATCCTGCAGGCTGGGCTGTCCTAGTGCCTGGCGCTAGGCCACCATGAGGCTAATAATAAATATCTATTTGAATATGTGAATAGTCGTAGCCCACACGTGCTTCTCTGCATCCTGAAGATTCTTCCTTCAGACAAAAACAAAAGGAAAAAAACCTCCTATTGTTGGAAACACTTAAATACCAATTCAAAGCCATCAATAGGTATGATTAACTATCATCCTGTACTATCCTAACTACAACTGATAATTGACTATTTTAAATAAGATCTTTTAGATGAGAGAAATTACATAGGGACCAGCTAATAAGGGGTACCTTGATGGGTGCTTACACTTTGGTAGGGTCCAGGGTAAGGCTAGAAACTCAATTTATTCTTCAACCAGTGATGTTCAGATTCGGGGACTCACCAGACTTCCAATGCTGCACATTAATGTACAGTGTGTCACATAATTGTTAGACACCACCGGAGTCTGTTCAGAAGCACATTTCTCTGCTGTGCAGTCCACGTAGGAAGCTGGATTGTGCTCCCAGGGTTGGGAACCATGAAATCAAAGGTCAAGAGAGCATATGGCCTAAGTATTTGTACCAGGCCATGCTGGCTCTAAAAGAACTCTCTGAAACAAAATTGTCAGAAGTCAACATTTTGAACAGTGCATCATATATTGATTCTGTTTCTCTGTCCTCAGATGCTTTTTCCGTCTCTATATATTACTAAAGTAATCTTGTTCACGTCCTAAATCATTTGCTTTTGTTTTGTTAAATTGATTTCCCTGCAGTCCCTGACCCAGCATTGAGGTTGCGTGTGTTTTCCGCACAGCTCCAGTTCTAATGGCAGCAGCTGTACTAAATGGAGGCAATGTAACATCACAGAGCAAAGTTACGTTTAAACTAAGTAAAAGCCTCTCAAATATGAAATAGATTTTTAAGTGGTTAAGGTAGAGCTGATTAAGTAAACTAAGTGTCACTCACTGAAAACTAATTGACATTTTAAAGAAAGCAAAATAAACAGGAAACAAATTGCTTTTTTAAAAAAGTTTAAAAGTTGTGAAAGCACCCCCAGGGAGTATAAAAGCTAACCATTTGTGAACTAGTAGATGAAAAACATTTGCCTCTAACCAATTTGCTTTAGAATATTATTTAGAATATTTATTAAAGCTAGAGATTAAAAATGAAAATGAATAAAATAAAATTCATGAAAAAAAGTGCCAGACAAGCAAGTCACACTTAACTGCTCAAAACAAAATTTTTTTAAAAAATTGTAACCTGAAAATACGTCATAAATTCCAAAGCACTCATGAAAAGCTATAAGAGGGCTCCTTTGTATATAAAAATTATCTCCAACCTTCAGTTCATTCTCAAAAGGGGATTAATAAAAGTTTAAATATGCATAAAAATTATAAAACTGCGCTATCCATGGTACACAATATATGAGAAACTTTGTGACTAGAAATGTTTGTCTTTGACCTTGCATGCTGACACCCATCATCCTTGTCCGGTATAGAATGGGATCAAATTGTGGCAAATCAAGTAAAAATGCACTCTCCTGACTTTTGTTGCTGAAATATCACCATAAGTAACTCAAGAGAAAAGTAGGCTCTTCTTTATTCTAAGAAAAGAATATCTAAACTTCCTTTCAGTGCTGCCTTTCAGAGTTTGCAAAAGGTAAAAATTCAGTTCATTTACTATTGTAATTTCTTTTTACAGATGTGCCTCCAGAATATTAAAAAATACTGCCAGAATTTGTTAAAGTGTTTAAAACCTTTTTAAAATTGAAGTACAGTTGATCTATAATATTGTGTTAGTTTCAGGTGTACAGCAAAGTGATTCAGTTATATATATATTTTTTCAGATTATTTTCCATTACTGGTTATTACAAGCTATTGAATATAGCCCCATGTGTTATATAGTAAATCCTTGATGCTAAAGTGCTTACAATCTTTACACTAATGTTTAGATAAAGTCATTTTTGCAAAAGCCTTCTTTTTTTCTTCATTTTAGTGGACAATTACCTGACCTGGCTTTGTACCATGCAATTTTGTTAAACCTCATTTTTATATTCATATGTGCATTTCTCTAACCAATACCATCTTGGTATGGCTTTATGATACTGCCACCTAAGCCTTTGAAAGCTTCCATACTTTTTACAATTGCAGGCATAAATTTATCTCAGATGTCAGAGGAAGTGACGCCAAAGGCTAAATTCCGTAGAAACAGAACTCTCATGTCTGCAGTCCAGGCAATGATTTGGTCTCTCTCCTTGCCACAGGGCAATCTGTAGAAAAAAACAGAATTAAAGTGCCCTTTTAAACAGGGCTAGTTCATCTAAATCATTTTCCCAAAAGTCATTCTACAATCTGAGAAAGCTAGTACCTCATTAATCAAATAAGTTTAGTTGACGTTTACTATAGTAGGAATAGAGTGGGCTTAGTTGAGTCTTGGCAGGATCTGCAACAGGTGTGTCTGTGCTGTAATTCTGATTCAGCTGTGGCCATCTGATTTAGTGAGTGCCAACTCCTCAGGGCCCAAATGAACTGCTTCCCTTCTCCCTGGAGGCACACATTTTTGTTGGGTTATGTGGACAAATGCAAAATGGGCTAAAGGCTTTGATCCTCCCTACATTTCGAGGCTTTTACTAAGGGCTTTCCACTCCCCTGTCAAGTACCCCTCAGGACAACATATTTTCTCACCTTCTAAGCATCGCCTCACTCATCCCTCTACTGCTCCAGCCACCTGTTTTCTAGCTTCTCACAACTCCGAGGAAAATGTCTTGAGGCCAAATCGCTAGACCTTAAGCCTGGAGAACATGGAGTCTCTGCTGCTACCCAAGAGCATCATAGATACTAAAGACCTTACTTTATTTTGTTGGTTGGTTGGTTGGTTGATGTTGATTGGAGGAGAAAGGTGGAAAGAAGCCAGAGAGGGCAGTTGTCCTGGTGATCAGCTCTCTTGAGCGTAGCTCCAGTTAGGGACTGACTACTCTGGACTTTGCTCCCAAGATTAGGAAGGGAGTCCCAGGAGAACAATGAGGTAGGATCCCCATGACTTGATGCCACTGCCATGAGCATTTTTATGGTGGAGTGAGTGCCAAGGAACTGCCCTGACCTGACACTGCTTAATTTCCTGCAAATGTGTCTGACTTTATATGGTTGGAGTCAAAGTAGTGAGAGGGTTAAAC
Source organism: Lagenorhynchus albirostris (assembly GCF_949774975.1). Taxonomy (NCBI): domain Eukaryota; kingdom Metazoa; phylum Chordata; class Mammalia; order Artiodactyla; family Delphinidae; genus Lagenorhynchus; species Lagenorhynchus albirostris. The sequence goes on along the minus strand of NC_083099.1, from coordinate 75,976,699 downwards.
TGTGCCTGGCGGTCTGTGTAACTTGTTTAAAATAATGGGCTAATTAAGGCTGAGAAAACTGAGAAAGTGATGAGGGGATATTCTGGAGATCAAAGAGGAAGAGCTGAACTTAGTTAAGGGTGGGATTGTTGTATTGCCAATGACAGTAATGAAATCCCTGTGTCCACCGTGGATTGAACATTTACACCTGGACTGCTGCTTTCTGATTGGGACGGGCGGGGAGTCTAATAGCCTAGCAGTCACACATGTTGTCATGTGTCTTTTGCCAAGAAGTCATTGTTTCTGTCTTCCTTCTCTGACTAGGTGTTAGACTGGATAGAAAACCACGGCGAGGCCTTTCTCAGCAAGCACACAGGGGTCGGGAAGTCTTTGCATCGAGCCCGGGCCCTGCAGAAGAGGCACGATGACTTTGAAGAGGTGGCTCAGGTGAGATGCTGTGTATGGTTGTATGCGTGTGTGGAGCGGTGAGGGAGACCAGGGCTGTGGCTTTGGTGTTTGGTGGGGCACGTTGGGTGGATAGCCCATGGCTTCTGGGCTGCCTTCCCGCCTGATGCAAGGAGACCCTTGTCTGCTCTAGGATCACTAGGTGAGTGGTAAATTAGTATTTTGTCAGCTGTGATCAGTTGCAGTAGAATGAGTAAGGCAGGGAAGGGGCAGCTGGGAAAGCTATCACTAAGGGATGGAGAGGTGGTTGCTGCCAGAGGAGCGAGGGTGACAAAGCTAGAGTTTGCCACATCACGGCTTTAGCCAGGGCTGGCTCTGATTCCATTACACAGGCAGCCCTCAGTGGGGGAGTCCTGCTGGGCATTGTCCAGAGCCCCAACCTCACCCGGGGAGGTGACCAGCCCCAGACAGATGTGAGCTGTGGGTGTGAAAGGAGAGGGCCTGCCAAGAGCCAAAGGAATCTGCTGGTGGACAGGAAGTAGTGGGAGTGGACCTAGGGGAGCTGCAAGGGATGCTGGAGGGTGAGAGGCCTGACGGAGCCAGAGAGACCGTGTCAGCAGCGACCTGAACCTGCGGAGGCAGGTAGATGAGACCCAACCTATGGGATAAAGAAAACCTCATAGAAAACCTCTGTGCACTGTTGGTTGGAATGTAAAATGGTGCGACCACTGTTAAAAACTGTATGGCAGGGCTTCCCTGGTGGCGCAGTGGTTGAGAGTCCGCCTGCCGATGCAGGGGATGCGGGTTCGTGCCCCAGTCCGGGAAGATCCCACATGGCCGCGGAGCGGCTGGGCCCGTGAGCCATGGCCGCTGGGCCTACGCGTCCGGAGCCTGTGCTCCCCACCAGGAGAGGCCACAGCAGTGAGAGGCCCGCGTGCCGCAAAAACAAACAAACAAACAAACAAAAAACAGTATGGCAGTTCCTCAAAAAATTAAGCATAGAATTACCATATGATTCAGCAATCCCACTTCTGAGTATATACCCAAAAGAATTAAGAGCAAGGATATGAAAAGATATTTGTACACCCATGTTCAAGCAGCATTTTTCACAGTAACCAAAAGGTGGAGGCAACCTAAGTGTCCATCGACAGATGAATAGATAAACCAAATATTGTATATACAGGGCTTCCCTGGTGGCGCGGTGGTTGGGAGTTCGCCTGCCGATGCAGGGGACGCGGGTTTGTGCCCTGGTCCGGGAGGGTCCCACGTGCCACAGAGCGGCTGGTCCCGTGGGCCATGGCCGCTGGGCCTGCGCGTCCGGAGCCTGTGCTCCGCAACGGGAGAGGCCGCAGCGGTGAGAGGCCCGCGTGCCGCAGGAGAAAAAATATATATATATATTGTATATACATACAGTGGAATATTATTTGGTCTTAAAAAGTAAGGAAGTATGGCACATGCTACAGCTTGGATGAACCTTGAAGATACGATGCTATGTGAAATGTCAGTCACCAAAGGACAAATATCGTATGAGTCCACTTATATGAAGTACCTAAAATAGTCAAATTTATGGAGCTGGAAGGTAGAAGGGTGGTTGCCAAGTGCTGCTGGGGAGTTATTATTTCGCGGGTGCAGAGTTTCAGTTTTGCAAGGTAGAGATTTTTGGAGATGGATGGTGGTGATGGTTGCACAACAGGGTGACTCAGTGCCCCTGAACTTTTAAGTTTTCTGTTACGTTTATTTTACCACGACCACCAGTACCACCACCACAAGAACCAAAACCAGCCTCGTAGCCACACAAGGATCTTTTACAGCATGAGCTGGACTGTGCCAACGTGATACAGACGCAGGCCCAATGTGCCCCTGGTGGACAAGATGTATTACAGACCCAAAATATCTGGGTGGCCAGGCATTCTGGTGCCTGTCCAGTCTGTTAGGGGGCATAGGATGGGAGAGGGTCATCCAGACTCCCTGCCTGCTGAGAGTGGGCATTGTGGTACCTGGGACCATCTGTTGGACTAGAGCCATCCCATAGCTTTGGTGCCCCTGCATTCTGGCTGTCCTGTGGTTCAGCCCTCCTCACCTGGGGAGGACATTCCCAGAGCCACCCACCGCCCTGATCCAGCCCACTCCTCCTTGCTCTCTTACTGCTGTGGCCTCATAGGCAATGCCAGCTGTGGTCACAGGCCCATGAGGGGGCTGTCATTTTTGTGTGTTGTTACAACCAAACAAGCCTCGTGGCCTCCCCAACCTCAACCTCATTGCTCCCAGTTGCTCCTCCACCGTCTCGCTGGTGCCTGATATGCCCTTCCCATGGGACAGTGCCTTTCAGTTAGTGCCAGAGACACATTAACTTAAATTCATACTAAAGAAAGAATTGACACATTTTTGAGAGCTTATGGGCCTATAAAGTGTTTTATCTCCCACCAACCCTGAACGATAGACAGTATCAGCCTTGTTTTATAGAAGACGACACTAAAGGATCAGAAAGTCCTGCGGTGCCTTTGTCATCTAGCTTGTCGGTGGTTCTGTGGGGATTTCAACCCAGGTGTGAGTCCAGACTCGAGTTCTCACCCTAACCCCATGCCGTCCCTCTTTACTGAGGTGGAGGAATTGGGTGTAAAATTCATTGCCAGTGTCCTCGTGGAAAGTACAGGGCAGGGCTTCCCTGGTGGCACAGTTGTTGAGAGTCCGCCTGCCGATGCAGGGGACACAGGTTCGTGCCCCGGTCCGGGAAGATCCCACATGCTGCGGAGCAGCTGGGCCCGTGAGCCATGGCCGCTGAGCCTGTGCGTCCGGAGCCTGTGCTCCGCAACGGGAGAGGCCACAACAGTGAGAGGCCCACGTACCGCAAAAAAAAAAAAAAAAAAAAAAGTACAGGGCAAAGAGCAGTAATGGGGTAGGGGAAGCTTCCCCTGTCACAGGCATTATTTTCCCTGGTCCTGCCAACGAGTAATCTTTTGATATAGTCCACTTGTCTCTGCCTCTGCTTCCTGATAAGACTGTGTCTTTACAAGAGAGAAGAGAGAGTGTACCTTCCAAAAGGCTCCTGCTTTTAGGAGGTTTTCGGAGGATGTGGACCACAAAGAGAACAACTCAGTGAAGGGCCATGAGATCACTGCACCATTCTCCTGTAAATAGGCCTCTAGAGATGGGTCTCGTAGTCTGGAAATGAATTCTGTCTTGTTCCCTCATCCCTATTCTGGGGAAGGGTGTGGGCAGTGGAGCTGCCCAGCATCCTGGAATTGGTAGTCCACATAGGAAAACCACCTCCAACCGTGGCCAAGGCAGGGGGTGGTCAGCAGCCACCTGCCTCAGCCCTGCTTTTTTCTGTGCAGCGTGACCATCACGCTCAGGTACTGAGAAAGGGGGCAACCCAGGCAGGAAAGGGCGCTCTTTTTCTTGCTTCTCTCCTCACTAGGTGAGGGCTGCTGGGGGGAGAGAAGTGAATTTAGTCAGGAATTGGATAATTCTTGAGTTCGTCAGAGATCAGTGACGCACAGTGAAAGAATTAGAAACCTGTTCCTGGTTGTTGTGGGCTGCTGCTTATGAGATACGGGCAGGAGGGGCATCACGCATGGGGTGAAGGAGGAGACTGGGGGCCGCTGGTCAGCAGCACTACACAGGGTCATGATTCAGTGAAGGGGCTTCTTTCAGCTTTGTGATCTTATGATTCTTTGACCTGAGGCTGGTATGACAAGGGAACTCTGAGCTCCCATTCTCTGCATTCAGATTTTAAAAATTGTCTTGAGTCAAAGAAGGAAGAGAGCTGTTTCATCTGTCACCACTGGACATGTGCCCTTCTGCAGGGAAGAGCAGAGAAATGGCTACCCGTGGGGAGGGGTCCAGGGGCAGCATAAAGGCCCTGAACGAACACCTCTCCACTCTTGGGATAGTGGGGGCACCTCTGATTCTCACCATTGGTTACTCTTTGGAGTAAAGACATTTAAGGCAGTCATTAAAATGAATACAGATGATACCTGTGAAGAATGAATGTAGCATTCATTATCTGTCATTAAACTTTAACTTAAATCTTGTGTTGATTAGCTCTTGAACACGTTTTAAATTCTTCAACTATCATTTGAAGGAAATGAATAAATATTTATGATCCTCCCTTCATCCTGCAGATGGCACTCTTTGAATAGCCTACGTAGAAGCCGAGCTGCGTGAGGAAAGGAGCCTCAGTCATGACAGCCTGACAGGCAGGTGGTGAGGGGCCAGGGCCAGGGGGTGCACCAAGGGGCTGTCTCTGCAGGTCTTTCCAGTCTAAGCTGCTGAGATTGTCCATGCTCAAACAGAAGTGCTGGGGACCAGTGGGAACCTCTCCTGCTCCAGATAGATACTTGACTGGAGTTGCCTATAAACTCGTCAAATGACTCAGGCCATAGCGTAAATCAGATTTTTTAAAAACACTTATTACTTATATATACATATATACACACATGTATATATATTATATATATGTATAGTGTGTGTGTGTGTGTTGCATGTTAGCCGTCATTGGGAATATGAACAGGCATAGGGATGGAATTGCTACCCGTAAGAGCATAGCTTGCAGGGGATAGATGCATCCGTATCTGCCCAAGAGGTGGAGTGGGCAGTGGTACTGACATTTTGTCCTGAGATATTCGCTGTGACTCAGCAGGGGAGTACGCAAGTGCCTGTGGTTTAGAGAGCAGCTGTGCCTGCTGTTAGTGGTCTGCTTTATGACCTCATTATCTGAAATGCCAGACTCTCTGTAAGCTAGTTTGGTCAAAAGAGCAAGCATTTACATTCAAATATATGTTATTTAAAATCTCAAAGCACCAAGTCACATTTAAGCAGCTAAGCATCAGTGTAACATTTTGGAAAGAACAGACCATTCAAAGAAAGATTTAAAGAAATATAAAAACACGGGCACAATTAAGTACTTCATTCAATAATCTCTAGTTAGTTATTTCTCTAGCTGACCCTTGCTTTTTCTTCAAACTTGAATGCAATACATTAAAAAAAAAAAAAAAAAACTCATTCTGAGCCTTGGGGACAAAATAGGCAAAAATGGAAGGGAAACATTTTAGTGGACCCATCAGTGACCTTGCCCATTAAGGATATTCAAAGTGTAATCAGCTAATGTACCAGAGTACTAAGGGTGACTAGAATAGGGTAATCCATAGAGATGGAAAGCCTCTGCCCACAGGGTTGGACAGTTCATTCAGTTTCCATGTCCCATCAAGCCTCTGTGTTGGGCACCGTGGAAAATGAAAGAGCTGCACAGTTTCTGGCTTGAGGAACTCACAGTCTAATGAAAAACATGCAGCCAGAGTATTCTAAACCTCTGAGAAGTCCCACAATAAGAGAGGAGACATAATCTTTACTCTTTTAAGGTTTTCAAGGAGTGCATCTAGTGAAACCAAGATAAACCCTTAGTTCATTTGGTGATCCAAAAAAAACACATGCCTTGCGGTAGTGTAGTGACCTTTGGAGTAAGTTCCATCTTTCTTTTCACGCCTGAGATGGTGACCAAGTATAGCAGCTGCAAATGCAAGCAGAAGGGAGAGGGGGGAGAGATTAAACAGGTACTTTTCCACACTCCAGTTTCTTTTTTCACATTCTATTTTTTAATTTTTTAAATATCTTTATTGGAGTATAATTGCTTTACAATGGTGTGCTGGTTTCTGCTGTATAACAAAGTGAATCAGCTATACATATACATACATCCCCATATCTCCTCCCTCTTGTGTCTTCTACCCTCCCCAGTTTCTTGGAGTTGATGAAAGGTTCTTAGACAGGATGAAAAAAGATAGAAAGAAAGCCAGGAAAATGCTGATAAATTAATGTCATGAAGTGGGCAAGTGGAAGAATGTGAAATGGCAGAGAAATGAAGGACGGTCTCACCCTTTGGATCTTGTCTGGCACTCTTCCCGTTGGGGTAGACTCAGGACATTCCTTCCACAAAGCACTAGGGAGAAGTTACTGGCATGAGCTGATGGGAGGGGTCTTGTGACCACTGTCAGGAAGAAGAAAGATGTTTTATATGGTGGTTAATTCCCAAACAAGGGTTTTGAAGGTCATGTTGTATACACTTGATGTGGAAAATTGAGAAGGGGTCGGAGCCAATATCCAAGATATTATAGAAAGCCTGCCAAGAACTTCTTATCAAGACTATGAATTGTCCCCCCACATTTGTTGCTTCCTGTGTGGAACAAATGGCAAACTCAGAAGAAACTGGGACTGTATTCCTAATGACTTTAAAGTTCTGGGTAGCACACTGAAAGATTCGAAAGCACAGGTGGTGTATTTGTCTCTTGTTCCGTGTGATGGCAGTGACTGTGGAAAAGAAGGGAGGCTGAGAAACAAATGGCTACTTGTGTAGATGGTGTTTTAAAAAGTCTTCTGGACTATATCCTACAGAGCCAGGATGATGGACTTCTGGCAGGGGGCAGAGTGCATCTTGTAAAGCTTGGGAAGGATGTGCTTTGGCAGAAAACCTTGTTGATCTGTCTAGAAGGATTTAAGCAAATTTTGAAGTAGAAGGAGAAAATTACCCCAGTAAAGCCAAAAGCAGACATGTGAGGCCCACGGGTGACACAGAAAGAAACATCTTCTGAAGGAAATGCCCTTAGGTCAACTTAGGTTAAAGAAAAATACCAAGAATACAGATTGCAAACAATATTTATAGCCTTATCTATATATCAACAAAAGGCATGTGTAACAAGTAAGGTACTTAAACTTTAACACAAGAAGATAAATATAAATATTCCTGAGATTTTAAGGTATTGAGCTCGTAAGTAAAAAATGGCAATTGAAGAAGATTGTCTGTTTGAAGGACTCGTTTAATAAGAGGGGTGAGGATACATAAGAAAGGTTCTCATCTATATGAGATCTACAAACCTGAGGGTAGTAAACAATATGGAGACATAACAGAGATTAATGGAAAGCAAACAAAAAGCCATGATTGTGACTGGAGAGGACCATGATATCCTCCATCAGATGGAGGATATGGGAAATTCTGATATAATTTCAGTTCTGGCTCAAGGAAAACTATGGTGGTTATGAGAGCCCTCAAATTTCCTGGCATCTCCTGTAAATTCTGTGACACCATAAATAAAACATCAATAAGTTGATGAGAGCAAAGTGTTCTACAATGTAGAGAGCGGATCATTGTAGAAAAGCTCAAAAGAGTATAGATTATGTCTGGACTCTCTCTCGAACCTTGACTTTTAGACAAAAGCGTTTAGACATTGCTCTTAGAACAAAAGAGAATAGTAAAGACTTTTGAGTGATGATGCAAATTAAAATATAATCTCTAAGCCAGAGAAATAAGGATTTCTCTATATACTGTTTAGATCACATATAGAATACTGTGTCTAATTCTAGAAAATGTATTTTCAAAAGGATATTGACAAACTATGCTGTAATTATTGGAAGGCTGCCAAGATAGTGAAGTTGAAGTAACTGGATATGTCCAATTCTGAGTAAATAATTTATTTTATGGAAGGGGAGGTGGGTTTGATAGCTGAAAGGTTCCTATAGAAGAGATAGGGTGGAAGGTATAGTGAAGCTAATTTTAGCTTAATTCACATATCGTTTCTAACACACGGTTGCTTTTTTATGAGCTGTCCAAAACCAGAATGAAATATCTTGTGATGTAGTGTGCTTCTCATCATGGGAGGTTTTCCAGCAGAGGCAACCCTTTTTTCCCTAGGATATGTAAAAAGCTAAAAACAAACAAATAAATAAAAAGAAACCAAGACTACCTTTTCTGGACCCTGTTTCTCCTCCCCTTGAAAGCCCAAGTTCTTGAGAGAACAGTTTATATTTGCATCTGCCCTTATTTCCTTACTTCCTAGATGCCCTTTGACCTCTGCCATTGGGCTTCTATTCTCTCTGGCCAACAGAGGTTAATCTTACCAAAGTCTCCACCCGAATGTTTCTTTTTGTTTGTTAAATCCAAAGGATACTTTTCAGATACTAATTAGTCTTCCTGAAGCATTTGACCCTGTCAACCACTTCCTCCTTTTTAAATTCACTTGTCCTCAGCCTGCCATGACACCTGGCTCTCTTGGTTTCTTTATGTCTTTCTGACTGGTCTTTCTTAGACTCTTCTCCTTTTTCCCCAGAATTTGTTCCCCAGACCTTCTCTTCTCATTTTATGATTTTACACTGCATGATTTTATACTCTTTCCCACCCTCAGCTGTCCCACTACTCTGATGGCTTCCAAATCTGTGTCTCATCTCTGATCTTACCCCTGTGCTTCCTGTTCGAAAACACACTGGCTTTCTGGACACTTCCACTTTGACTTTTCAGAGGGTTCTCAAACCCAATGTGTCCAAAATTTATTTGATCATCTCCTGCCCCTTCCAGGTGTGCTCTTCCCCCTATATTCCCCGTGCTGGTGAAGAGCACCAACCAGAAACTTGGGAGTCATTCTTAACTCTCACCCCTCATGAGCCCTTCACAAAGTCCTACTGATTCTGTCTTTAATATGTCCCTTTCCTCCCATCTTCATTGCCACTGCCCTAGAGCAGAGTCTCATTATCTCTTGATTGGATTATTGCATTATCCTCCTGTTTTCCCTGACTCTAGTCATGGTCTCCTTAAATTCATGCCCAAATTGCTACCAGAGTGGTTTTCCTAAAATGCACATCTCGTCATGCTACTCCATTTGTTATGGAACTCATAGGTGTTGTCCCATTGGGATAAAGGTCAAACTCTTGAAATTATAAACCTTTAATGACCTGGCTGCTGACTTCTCTGGCTTTACCTTTTATCCCTCCTGTGCTCCCTCTACCCCACTCGATAGTCCTGTCTCCCAGAGTTTACCTGAACATGTCATGCTCTCAAGTCTCAGTGCTGTCTCCTCTGCAATCCTTCCCAGCTCTTTAACTTTGACTACCCCGACCAACTTCTGTGCATCTTTGAACACTCATCTCAAGTATCGCCTCTTCTGGAAGCCTTCAGTGGCCTCCATGGCGTGGATTGAATACCCCTTTTCTAAGGCATCTACTTTTTCTGGTCACATCCCTATCATGGTAGTTATCATGCAGTGTCATAATCAATTTTATGATGGCCTTACTCCCCAGCTATGACCTTCCTTAGAGCAGGAATTTTACTTTATTAGCCTTTTTATCCCAATGCCTAGCATGGTGAGCCTAACATGCGATCAGTGCTTGAAAAGTAAAGGAATGAATGGTATTCATTCCTTTGTTGGGTGGATATCAGGCCAGGTGATGTCTAAGGTCCTTTCCAACTCTAAGAATGATAAATGGAAGAGAGGTAGATTAGATGAATATTCATAAATACACAGGCCCCAGGAACATATAACCTGGGACCTAACCGAGAGCCATCTTCATGGAATTAGTAGGATTGCCCTGAGCTGGATTTAGCGTGGACAGCCCCAGTTCAGGAAGAAGCGTCTCTGGAGCCAAATTCTGAGTGAGTTCTTTGGACTCTTCCAAGTTTTTTGTTTGTTTTTTTTTTTTTTGCGGTACGCGGGCCTCTCACTTGTTGTGGCCTCTCCCGTTGCGGAGCACAGGCTCCAGATGCGCAGGCTCAGCGGCCATGGCTCACGGGCCCAGCCGATCCGCGGCATGTGGGGTATTCCCGGACCGGGGCACGAACCCATGTCCCCTGCATCGGCAGGCGGACTCTCAACCACTGTGCCACCAGGGAAGCCCTTCCATGTTTTTTTAACTGAAAAAAAAAACCCAAAAAAAACTAAAACATTATTTCAGATGAAATTATTTCCTGTAAATTGGTTTCATAGGAAACCAATTTTGACAAGAGGGCATGGTAATCCTTACTCAGTTCATTTCCCCAGCCTCACTAAGTTTCCATGATTTTCCGGCTGAGATAGTTACCATCACACTGTGCCTGACTGCTAGGGAGGCTTTAACCCTCTCCCTCTGTTAGTTGAAATGTGACAAAGTTCTTTTTCCCTTTCAAAAATTCTCCCGTGTTGGAGATGAATAAGATTGGTTCTTTTCAAGGGTATCTTAAAGGCAACAACAAAAGAAAAGGTAAATTAGACAAAAGAAGTGTACCGATTTTATGTTAAGTATATGATTTGAGTCCAAGACAACTCTAGTCATACATTTTATTCAGTCTGTCGTGTTCACTGATAGACATGTTTTCCTTCTCTCTGTTGAGGAGATCCTAATAACAACAGCAGTAATGATATTAACAGTAACACTTATTGAGGACTTTCTATGTGCCAGGCACTGGTCGCTTCATTCTCATAACATCCCGTTAGGTATTGATATTGCAAGTTACAGATAAGGAGTCGGAGACAAAGAGGTGAAATAATAGCTCAAGTTGGCAAAGCTGGTAAGGGGTGGAACTGGGATTCAAACCCAGTAGTCTGGCTCCAGAGCCCAGGCTCTCAACTCCTTTGCCACAGAGTCTCTTGATCCACAAAAGCTTTGGATGTCTCTGGGATTGGGCCTGGCAGTGTCCTCTGTTTCACCCCAGAACCAGTTCCTAATCCTCTTTCTATGTGTGGATCCAGGTAGCCCCTCAGACAACCATGTGTTAGCACTGTGGCCACAGGACTGCGGAGTGACAGTCTTTCCCTCCTTGTGCCTAATAATTCCCTTGGACTCCAGGGTCACCTTCATGACCCTCTATGACATCTTCTTCATCTAAAAGCTCTGTGTGACCTCAGGGCTCTAGGAATCCCACGACTGCCTCTCATCTTTCTCTACCCATCCTCTACCTTATCTGAAACACGTGTACCCACTATTGGTGACAGCTGGCTCTGTTCTCTGCTGGCGCTTGTCCTGTTTAACAATTAACTTGGCCAGTATCTAGCCTGAGTCTTCATTTTCATTTTCTAGCGCAAAGTGGACTATACTTGGCCTAGCCCAGAATATTATTTTGTCTTTCTTTTTTTTTTAAATTAATTAATTTATTTTTGGCTGTGTTGGGTCTTTGTTGCTGCACATGGGCTTTCTCTAGTTGCGGCGAGCAGGGGCTACTCTTCGTTGTGGTGTGCGGGCTTCTCGTTGTGGTGGCTTCTCTTGTTGCAGATCACGGGCTCTAGGCACACAGTCTTCAGTAGTTGTGACTCACGGGCTGTAGAGCACGGGCTCAGTAGTTGTGGCACGCAGGCTTAGTTGCTCCACGGCATGTGGGATCTTCCCGGACCAGGGATCGAATGTGTGTCCCCTGCATTGGCAGGAGGATTCTTAACCACTGCGCCACCAGGGGAGTCCTATTTTATCTCTTTCTTTTTACCTTTTGCTAAGGTCAGGCTATCATTAATGAAACCTCCTTGTTTCCAGAACACATCTCCCTTGATAGCTCCACAAGCCTGTTTGAGACATCCCTCTCAGTTCCAGTTTCCATCTATTTGGACATATGATATAGTGAAGAAAAGTGTAGCATTTACAGTCAATCTGTTCTTTCCTTTTGTTGGCCTTGGGCCCAGGGACAGTCAATTTCCCTGAGCCTCAGTGTCCTCTCTAAAATAGAGATGATGACACCTCCCCCACAGAGTGATGTGAGGGTTAGAAATAACATGTACAATGTGCCTAATAGAGAATTTGTTTCGGGGGAGGTGCCTGGTGAACGGTGGCCTCAGTGGCAGTAGTGGTGACCATGGGAGTGGTGGTGATGGGATACCTCTAAGCCTCACTCCCTTCCAGGATAGGTTATCAAGTACCATGCTGTCATCTCTCAAGCCTCAGCGTGGTGTGGTCTGCCTAACTAGGTTGGAAAGAGTAGGCTTGTCCTTTGAGATGGGCCAGGTGCCAAGTGGAAAGATCAGCTACAGGAACTAAGCTTGGCCCTCGGGTTAAGCATGTGAAAGAGGGGTCCATCCAGTCTGACCAGTCAGAACCAAGGAAAGGCAATAGAGTAATGGTGCATCCTGCCTTGGGGTGGTAGGTAGGGGATACCCACTACTGGGCATCCAAGAGCCAATGTATTCAGAGATGCAAGGAAGAGGATCAGTGGTTTACATAGAGAAGACTATTAACAGATAGCAGGCTTCAGTTACTGGGCTGCAAATCAGAGGCAGCGTTCCAGGTAAGGAAAGGATAGGGATAAAAGTCTAATTATCAAATGTGAGCACCAGGGCAGGGCTGGATTAGCTGCCAGTGGGACCTGATATGAAGGACTAGTCTGTTGGTAAGACGTGTGATTCCATTTCTGTCATGAGACTGAAGCTGAACCTGCCATAAGGCCTCAGAAAAGGGGAAGGAAGGGGAGAGAGTCTGGGCACTGAGTGAGAGCATTCTCCCTTCTAAAGGATTTTCTGATTCAGTGGGCCTGCTCACAGGGGTCCCAAGAATGTGGCCACTAGTTTCACAAGGTGTCAACATATTTACCTTGCACAGTGAGAATAACACACTGCTGGGAAGAATAAAGTTGCTGACTCTCAGAGAGCACTGACATGGTTTAGAAAGGAAACAAGGAAAACTGTTCCAGAGGAAAGCTTCCTCATCTGCTGGTACTGATTCTGAAAGCAAACCATGTATTACCATGTCTTCCAATAGTTAATTTCAACACGGGTCAACCTGCCCAGATTAAGAGAAACCAAATTGACTTCCTTTCTCTTCCGTCTTCCTTTCATTTCTGTGACGCTGTGCCCGCAGGGTGGGCGCCGGGAAGCCAGCACTGTCACAGCTGAAAGTAAGAGGGAGCAAGTGACGGATTTGCATATGGGGGGAATGTATGCAAGTTCCACAATGAAAATATTTCTCCTGGATAGAAACATTTTGAAAAGTATTTGCAAGGTTTTAAACCTGTGCTGTAGACATGTAAGAATAAGCAATAATAACTGCCGTTTATTGAATACATATCTTTATAAGAAATAACTCATTTAATCCTTGAAACAACTCTGTGGAGTAGATTTTCATATTATCCTCAATTTCCAGATGAAAAATCAGGCCTAGAGAGTACCATTCAAGTGTAGGACGCAAGCTTTGAACCCAGTCTGACCCCAGAGCCCGCGCTTCTAGCTCACGTACCTTCAGAGTAGTGGGGAAAACTGAGCTTATTCAACTCTCTTTTTGATTTTTTTTCCAAATGAAGTTGCTATTTTATTTTTAAAAATTTCTAATTACAAAAACTACACATTTTCATTATATATGTGCAGATGAGCAAAAAAGGAACAAAAATAATCCACCCACTCAGTTGTCTGTCTTAACAGTTGCTAATAGTTTGGTGTTTATTCTTCCAGATATTTCTTTATTTATATGTATATGTATGTTGGTTGCCAGCTTTTCTCACTTAATGATATATCCATGGTAATAGATATATATCTGCAGTGGGTTTTGTTTCTGTTTTGTTATTTTTTGCCGGTGAAATATTAAGACTTTTTACTCTTTCCCAGATTCTAGTAACTTATAATTATAGGCTGTTAAAAGCAGGTACAGTTACAAGTGGGTAAAGAGAAGCAGAATAAGCATTGAAAACAGAGGGCTGGGTTTAAGCCAAGCATTCAGAATCTTTTCCCAAGACAAAGCTTCAGAGAATGGCAGTTTACAAGTGCCCTCCCAAGCCTTTCCAGTGCCCCACTGCAGGTGCATGTATATTAGAGGGATG